>NC_135663.1:30833379-31136730 GCF_964188315.1 Podarcis muralis | reverse complement strand
GGGAAGGTGGGGCCTGGGGCTGCAGAAAAAGGAAATGCTCTGTTGACTTAGCAAGGGCAGAAGGCTACACTCCTAGCATTTACACTAGGCCTGCCTAAAATCCAGAGGTGTTATGCTGTCTGCTGAGTGCAGATGTTACCTTTCACAAGAAGACTCTGATATCTGAACATACTCCATCAGCCTAGGTCCCAACCTCAGGCCCTCAGCTTTGCAGTCCATGACAAATGTTGGACAATAAATAAAATACTGTAACAGTAAATAAATGCCAAGCAAGTGGTAAGAATCCAGCAGAAAACCTACAGGATGCCTACATTCCCCTTCCTTGTTCAATTAGCTGATTGAGAGAGGTGGGGAGAGCCAAAAGCAAATTTCTAGTTTGCTTTATGCAGAGCTAGCCAATTATTTTTCTGCTTGGACTACTGTTGAAGTTAAACCAGAACAAATGTAGTCATTGCTTTCTCTGTGTGTATTCTTTTTTTGGTCAATAACCGAATAAAAAAGTTGGCAAGCATTTAGCAGCTGATAGCATGAACAAGCACATACATAAGCCAGTCATTTCCATTCTGTTTTTTGTTTTTGCTGAAACCAGGTCCCCTTGAAATGTAAGTCATGCTTTGATTTCTGAGCTCAGCAGCAATGGTAGAATATTCACTGCAACCCCCTGTTATAACTCCCTTGAAAGGATGCTTGATATTAAAGCCATTAAAAGACATATACCAATGTGAACAACACAAGGGTTCCACCAGTTTCTAATATGTTAGAAAGAATCTGCTCCAATTCCCCTAGGCAAGTCGTTGATGCACTAAAAGGGGCCATTAGGAGATTATTAAATTTACCTTTCTGAGAAGCCACAAATTAGGATATCATCCTTATTAAGAAAAGCATAGCATATATACTGCTCAAGTCAAAAGGTTTGCTCCAGACTAACGAGTTTCAGATTTAAGCATCATGTGCATTTTGAGTGCATTTTTAAAACTCAGGATGAATAAAGTATATCTGGATACAATATTGCTTGTGCTGAATATGATAAAACTATGATAGTTTTAAAGTAATATTACTTCTTATCTGAGGAATAGTTGCTCCTACTATTTTTATTTTGATTGTTGTCAGAGCCATTCTGCAAGTTCCTGTTACGCTGATAAAGGGTTTTCTCTAGATCTTATTGTTCAGTTTCAGTTTCTGTTAATTGGTTCTCGTGGGAAACTTGCAGATTCTAGCTTCGCACAATTAACTCAGGCTGGTGTCAATTTACTCTTGGCAGAAAGCCCAGGTCTGCTTGACCTAGAAACTACTCTGATTGGTTAACGACCAGCACTCTGCTCTGTTATCAAGGGATTGCTAGCTCAGTTTGAAGTGAGGTGTTGTTAGGAGTAGAAGTGCTGTGTATGGTTTTGAGAGAGAGAAAGAGAGGGTTTATTTTGCTTTGTTTTTGTATGCAGAAACTCTGCTGGTTTTATTTTTCCTTTTAATAAATCCTGTAAATAGTTCTTCTGAGTCTAGCGGACTAGTCATTACTGCCGCAACTAGCTTCTTCGCTGTGCAGGAAAACTCTGCTACGTTTGGGCTAAAGCCAGTAGGGCTATGCCTGACACTCCAAAGTTCCATGAGGTTATGGGTATTGTGCTGCCAGCCTGAGTTGCGGTGGTGTCAGCATCAACGGCGTTGGTTCCAGTAGTTCCAGAAGTTGTTGTTCCTGCTGGTGCAGCAGATGGACTCTGGCTGGTTCCTGACCGTGGTGAGCTGGTGACGCAGTGGACACAAGGACAACAGCTGCAGCGTGTGAGTGCTGGGTGCTGTGGTTCCTGTTTTCTCTCTCGGTGGTCGTGAGTAGCTGGTTCCGGGTTCCAGGGACATCGCTCTCAAGATGGCCTCACAACCAGTTCAGATGGCTTTTGAGCGTCTGAATGACTCCAATTACTTGCTGTGGTCGGAACGCATGCAGGCAGTGCTGCAGAGGGATCGTCTCTGGCAAGTGGTGAGTAAGTTTCCTGCGAAGCCTGATGATGAAGACCTCGACAAAGACCAAAGAGCAAGGGCCACAATTGTCTTGGGGCTGGAAGATTCCCAGTTGCCGTATGTGAGGGGAATCAAGACAGCTAGAGGTGTGTGGCAAGCACTTAAAGAACTCCATGTGCGTGAGACAGCGGTTTCCAAGCTGTTCATTCGCAAGGCATTGTACAAGGCAATGTTACAGCCTGGGGTTACAATGCAGGAACACCTACACAGTTTACAGTTAAAGTTTGTTGCGCTACAGGAAAGAGACTGTGCGTTAGACCAGCAGGAGAAGGTGGCTATTATTTTGAGTTCTCTCCCGGAAAGCTGGGATAATTTAGTTTTGTCTCTAGAAGGCATCCAGGAGCGTGATTTATCCGTCAGTTACGTTACTGGGCGTTTGATTGAAGAATGGCAGAAGAGGCAAGAAAGGTCGTTGGCTGCAGAGGCTTCTACAGATGGGCGGTTTGGAAGGAGTTCTCATGCCGTGCCAGAGGTGAAGCAAAAGCAGCGTACCGGTGAGGAGTCAGCGTTTGCTGTTAGGCGTTGTTTCCGATGTGGGTCTTCAGCGCATCTAAAACGACAATGTCCGGAGTTGGTCAAGTCTCAGTTGCCGGTGCAGGAGCAGAGACGAGATCAGCAGCAGCAGCAGCGTGAAAAGAAGTTCTTCAAACAAAAACAGTCGGCTCAGCTGGTGACCGGCGAGGTCAAGATTGCTGATGAGAAACAAGCGGTCTGGGTGGTCGATTCGGGAGCATCTCGCCACATCGTGAATTCAGATGAATTGTTTGTTTCCAAGAACTCAGCACAGCGCAGCCAGGTGGCTCTAGCAGACGGAAGTACTTCCGAAGTGATTTCGGGGGGTGCAGTTTTTGTTCCTTGTCTTCGTGAATGCCTGCAAAATGTACTTTGTGTGCCGTCATTAAGGAGCAATCTGATGTCTGTAGATTGTTTGCTAAGAGCTGGGTTTAAAGTGTATTTTGAAGGAGACAGTTGCATTATTAAGAAGGCTGGTGAGATTTTAGGCACTGCTAAGTCAGAGGGAGGCTTGTTTTGGCTTAAAGCAGGATCTCAAGTTGCAGCAGTAGTCAGTAAATCTCAGCCTGCAGTGAACAACAAAGCTATACATGACAACTGTGTGCACTTATTGCATAGGAAAATGGGGCATGCTTGCTGGAAAAGTGTACTAAAAATGTCTGAATTGGCTGATGGGGGTAATTTAAAGAGTTGTAACAAGTACCTTGATTGTAATGTGTGTAAAAAGGTTAAAACCCACAGAGTCTCTTACCCCAGAAGTGACAGAGTTAGTGAGTCACCGCTACAGCTGGTTCACATGGACGTAATTGGTCCATTTGCTGTAAGCAGGGGTGGATCACGTTTTTCACTAACAATTGTGGATGACGCCACACGTTATTCTTGGGTTTTCCCCATGAAAAATAAGGGTGACGTGTTCACTAAGTTTAAAGGCTGGGTGGCATCTGTGGAAAGATTTCTGTCCATTAAACTCAAAAGGATTCAGACGGACAGAGGTGGCGAATTTATGTCAAATGCCTTTAAAGATTGGTTACAAAAGCGTGGCATTGGGCATAGAAAAACAAACGTTTTTTCCCCAGAGGAGAATGGCGTTGCAGAGCGAAAAAACAGATCTTTACAAGATATGATGTTTGCCATGCTTGAGGATGCTGATTTGCCCATGTCTTATTGGGGGGAGAGCATGCTCACCGCGTGTTATCTCCAAAACAGGCTCTTTCATCAAACAATAGGTACAACCCCGTACTTTAAATTGTTTCAGAAAAAACCCAAAATTGACCATTTGCATGTGTTTGGATCAAAAGCCTGGGTATTAATTCCGAAACAAATGAGGAAGAAGGGAGATCCTAAGACCAAACAGTTAGTGTTTGTGGGTTACCAGGAGCTGGGAAAAGGTTTCCGTTTTGCTGAAGGGACAAATGGCATTGTGATCTCCAGGAATGCCAGTTTTTGTGAACATAGTGGCTGGGAGAGACTACATGCCAATACTGAGGTTTGGTTTGAACCTTCCCAGGAGCTTCATGACTCTGAAAGTAGACACAGAGAATCAGAGTCTGAGGGGGAGGAAAGTTCAGATAAGAGCTCTCAAGAAAGTGGAGTTAGCCAAAGACCAGTTGCTAAGCAACAAAAGAGAGGTCGTAGTTCTGAGGAGGAAAGTGGGTCAGAAGAAAAATTTTCTCCCAGAAGATCTAAAAGACAAAACAAAGGAGTGCCTCCGGTGCGTTTTTCTCCAGATACTGCAAATGTGTTTAGTGTGATTGCAGAGCCCAAGAGTTTTTCAGGAGGTGTTAAAGTTACCAAAAGAGGAGGCAGAGCGCTGGAAACAGGCAATGGAGGAAGAGATGTCCTCTCTGAATGAGCACAAGGTTTTTACACCAGTAGCAGCGCCTGAGGGGGCAAAGATTGTAGGCTGCAGGTGGGTGTACAAACTTAAACCTCTGGTGACAGGAGAGTACAAGTACAAAGCTCGTTTAGTGGCTCAAGGATATTCTCAGAGGCCTGGAAAAGATTATGACGAGATTTTTTCCCCTACTGCTAAGGGGGACAGTGTAAGGCTGATTTTAACGCTTGGAGCAAAGAGAAAACTCCTGTTAAACCATTTTGATATCCAGACTGCATATTTACATGCATCAATATCAGAAGACCTGTATCTAGCCGAACCGCCTGGTTATGAGACAGATTCCAATAGAGTGTTGAAATTAAACAAAGCTCTATATGGTCTCAAACAGGCTGCAAGATCTTGGAACAAATGTTTCCATGAGGCCTTAGTGTCATTTGGTTTCAAGCAGAGTACAGCTGACAATTGTGTTTATGTACGTGGTACAGGCAGTGATCAAGAGTTTTGTCTGATTTATGTAGATGATGTTTTGTACGCCTGCAAAACAGATAAACAAACTAAAAGGTTTGCCAAACAATTGTCCAGTAAGTTCAAAGTGAAAGACTTAGGCCCGGTTAGGACATATCTAGGGTTGGAAGTGTGCTGGGCCCAAGATGGCAGCTGTCTAATTAGTCAGCAGAACAAAATTAAACAACTACTGACTACATACAGAATGCAGGATTGCAAAGGGGCAGTGGTGCCTATGGATCCAGGTTTCATAAAAACACTTCATGTAGATGAGGGTCCTGAATTTGAACATCCTGATGTATATCACTCTGTAATTGGAAGTTTATTGTATCTAGCACAGTGGTCCAGACCTGATATTAGCTACGCAGTAGGCATATTAAGTAGATTGGTCTCAAAACCCACACTAAATGCCTGGAAAGGGGTAAAACAAGTTCTGAGATATCTCAAACAGACAATTGGCTATATGTTACAATTAAATTCTTCAGAGGATGAAATGTTGAGTTGCTACTGTGATAGTGACTGGGGAAATTTGCCGGATAGAAAATCTGTCACAGGACTAGTCATAATGGTCGGTGGAGCTTTAATCAGCTGGCGGTCTCGCAAGCAAGACGTTGTAAGTGTGTCATCAACGGAATCGGAGTACGCCGCATTGAGTGAATTGTGCAACGAGGTGATTTATTTCAAGCATTTGTTAGCAGATTTAAACGTAAATTGTGGAGAACCAGTACAAGTTTACATTGATAATCAAGCTTGTATAACATTAAGTAAAACAGAGGGTTTCAAATCGCGTTCCAAACATATCTCTGTAAAATACCAAAATGTACGTTGCTGTGTACAAGACAATATAATCACCTGTACTTATGTATCAAGTGAAGAAAATGTAGCAGATGTGTTAACTAAACCATTGGCAAAGGTAAAGAACAAGCGAATGTGCAAGGGTTTAGGTTTGCTGGAAAAATGATCTTCTACATAGGTGTATTTGGTGTTAATTGTTCAGCAGAATCTGTGAGGGGGTGTTCAGTTTCAGTTTCTGTTAATTGGTTCTCGTGGGAAACTTGCAGATTCTAGCTTCGCACAATTAACTCAGGCTGGTGTCAATTTACTCTTGGCAGAAAGCCCAGGTCTGCTTGACCTAGAAACTACTCTGATTGGTTAACGACCAGCACTCTGCTCTGTTATCAAGGGATTGCTAGCTCAGTTTGAAGTGAGGTGTTGTTAGGAGTAGAAGTGCTGTGTATGGTTTTGAGAGAGAGAAAGAGAGGGTTTATTTTGCTTTGTTTTTGTATGCAGAAACTCTGCTGGTTTTATTTTTCCTTTTAATAAATCCTGTAAATAGTTCTTCTGAGTCTAGCGGACTAGTCATTACTGCCGCAACTAGCTTCTTCGCTGTGCAGGAAAACTCTGCTACGTTTGGGCTAAAGCCAGTAGGGCTATGCCTGACACTCCAAAGTTCCATGACTTATTGTGCTGCTGCTGCTGCTAATTATTATTATTTTTTTGGCAAGGTGGACTGCCAACTAGAAACCTTAGTGAGACCACTTTCTTTTTTTGTACAATTACTTAAGGTTTCTGTGAGCTATTTTTAGTTATTATACAATCCACCTTGGTTGAGAACCATTAAAAGTTTCCATACTAGGTTTCGAAGCCACTGGAGACCTAAACTAAAATAATATTATCTGTTGAGGACTTCCGGAGGCGGCGCGAAACCGTGATGGCGGACCTCTTCGAGCTCTGAAGAGGGGCACCGCAGAAAAGGGTTGTTTCGCTACGGCGCAGCGGCAACCCATTAAGATAAACCACGGACAGAGTGAGTTCGTGGCCGTGGGACTCGGCGGGCACCTGGAGCGACCCCAAATTCGCAGAAGGGACCCCGTAAGGGGCTCCGGAGTGAAGGAGGGGGAGCGGTGCTGTGAGTTCATCGCTCTTTCTGCGGAGGCGAAGCCGCGCGGCTGTCACGGATGAGCGCTGACCTTTCTTCCAAAAATACCAGCCTGAAACAGCAAACCCGTGAGTAAGGATTTAAGATTTGCTAAATAATTTGAAGAAATTTGGCTGAAACCGGGAGACGAGAAAGAGGAAGTCCGTCTTCCGGCACTGCTTTCAAGATCAAAGCAGACGGTTCAAAGAGCGGAAAGCGCTGTGAACAGGGAAGCCTTAAGGCTTTGAAGTGGGACTTTCGTGCACATTTGAATTCTATCTTTAAAGAAAAAATACAGCTAAAAATACAGCTAAAAATATAGCTTAAAAACTGACTTGGAGCGGTCTCCCAAGGGGTGAGGGAAGACTCTAACCCCAAATCTTCGGGTGGCCGGGTGAAGTTGCTTAACTGCGGAACTGTAACAAACTTCCAGATACTTTTGTAACTGAAGTGCAACTTTTGAGCTTACTTAGCTTGAGTGGATACAATTGCAGGCACCTTGTTGGAACTTTGTTAAATGTTTTAAA
The DNA here is from genome assembly GCF_964188315.1 of Podarcis muralis. Classification (NCBI taxonomy): domain Eukaryota; kingdom Metazoa; phylum Chordata; class Lepidosauria; order Squamata; family Lacertidae; genus Podarcis; species Podarcis muralis. The sequence goes on along the minus strand of NC_135663.1, from coordinate 31,129,418 downwards.
GTGCTCTGCAGGACTTTCTTCTTAGTGTTTTGGAACTAATTTGTTTTTAAAATTGTCTTCAAAAATGGAACAAAAGGGACTTTAATGGCGGAAAAGTTACCTTCTTCTTACTAAATTTTGGTGGCACTCCCCCTAGAGGATATTGGGATAACAAAGGCCTGGGAAAAGTTTTTTCTGTTTACCTTCTCTCTCCAGACTGTTTTTAAATTTGGGCTTGTCTTTCCCATGGGATTACAACATTTGACCTTGAACATTGACTGATGAGTGGCACAGGAAAGACAAGAGCAGCCAAAGCTAAGGAAGCTAAGGAAAAAGAAAAAGCGAAAAAGCAGGCACAGCTCTTGCAAACAACTTTAACTCAGGGACGCAGACTATCAGTCCCAGCTGTGCTTGCAACACAAAAAGTAGAAAGTGAAAAGCCTGAAAAATCTGAGGAGGAAGATATGGCATCAGGAGGATCAGAGGCAGTACTGAAACAAGTCTTGGAACAATTGTCAGCATTAAACCAAAAAATTGATAACCAATCAATAAAAATTGACCAAGCTACATCCTCGATCCAAAAACTGACAGATCAGGTTTCCCAACATACCCAAGCAATTGAAAAATTGCAAGGAGCAACAGAAGAGAATCGTAAATTGGCAGGGGAAGCCGTTCAAATTGCAACAGCAGCTAAAGAAGAGGTTGAGGAAGTCAAAGCAGAAGTCAAGCCTCTGCACAAACAGATAGGGGACCAACAAACCTACCTCTCTTTGGTGGAATTGAAAAATCGCCAGACTAACCTTAGGCTGAGGGCGGTGCCAGAAATCGAACAAGAAGATTTGATTGGATTTTTGACAACAGAGTTTTCAAAGTTTTGGGGCCTAAAAGAAGATAGTGATTTTAAAATAGTATCGGCTTTTCGATTGGGAAGATTGGTAAGAAAAGACAGATCAAGAGACTGCTTAATAGCTTTGAGATCAAGAGAAGAGAGAGACAAAATATTAGGCCTACACTTTAATAACTCAATTGAGATACAAGAGAAAAGGGTGGAAATTTACCGAGACATTCCTAAACAGCTACTGGATTTGAGAGCCACCTATTCAGAATTGGCCAAGCTGTTGAGACTCAACACAATTCCTTACAGGTGGGAGTTTCCACAAGGACTATCATTTACTTACAAACAGAAGAAGGTTAAAATAAGAACGCCAGAGGACCTACAAAAGTTCCAGCACGACCACGGAGAAGATCTCCAAAAAGAAGCAGCAGCCCATTGGCCTCTACCTAAACCAGGACCCATTCTGCCAGCAGGCGGAGGGACGCCTATACCCTCGGAACCAGAGGAAAAAGAAGACACACCGCTCTAGGTGTAACAGAATAGTTCAGGATGTCTCTGCAGCTACTTAGTTGGAATATAAATGGCGGAAATTCCCCGGAGAAAAGAAGGAGGCTATTTCATATATTGAAGAAAGAGCAATTGGACATTATTTGTTTACAAGAAACCCATGTAACCAGGCTCCACAGGAAAGTTTTGGTTAACAAAAGACTAGGCCAAGAGTTTATCTCTTCAGATAAGGTGAAGAAAAGAGGAGTGGTGATCTACGCTAAGGAGAGCCTGACACCTAAATTTCTATTTAAAGATGAACATGGAAGAATTTTGGCAATTGAAATTCAGACCCAAGGAGAAAAAATATTGTTATTAGGAATTTATGCTCCGAATGACGGGAAATCGGAATTTTTCAAGAAGCTGCATGAGACTTTGCTGGACTATCTGGACTATGCTAACATCATAATGATGGGAGACATGAATGGAGTGGTGTCTACACATATGGATAAGTCTTACAACCAAAATTTAACATCAGACGGCAGACTGCCTAAAACTTTTTTTGAAATGACTGACAATCTGGATTTGATTGATATATGGAGGACAAAGAACCCCCTAGGTAAAGAAGGCACTTTCTTCTCTGAGGCCCACCTGTCCTGGTCAAGGATCGACCAAATCTGGACCTCCAGGGGGCTGGCACCCAAGACCAAAAAGGTGGAAATCTGCCCAAAGACATGCTCCGACCACAACGCCTTGAAAATAGAACTCAGATTAACTCAACCCGGTTCCTTCAGATGGAGAATGAATGACACACTACTAAGAGATCAAGAGATTGTGAAAAAGGCCCAAAAAACACTAAAGGACTACTTTGAGATAAATCTGAACACTACAGTAGAAAAAAGAACAATCTGGGACGCAAGCAAAGCTGTTATGAGAGGGTTTCTGATACAACAGAATACAATTAAAAGGAAGCTCTGGAATGGAAAGAAAGATAAAATATTGGAGAAAATACACCAAGGAGAGGAAAAATTGAGAACCAAACCAAAGTCAAAGGAGTTGCTGAGAGAAATTAAATTCCATCAAGCAGAATATTCAAAATTGATTAACCAGGAGATTGAATGGAAAATAAAACAGATGAAGCAAAGATCTTTTGAATCAGCAAACAAATGTGGAAAGCTGCTAGCCTGGCAGCTGAAAAAAAGACAAAAGTTAAATACGATAACAAATCTAGAGATTGAAGGAAGGATGGTACAGAAACCAGAAGAAATTAGGAAGTGCTTCCACAGATTTTTCAAAGAACTTTATACACAGGGGCCTCAGAAAGAATCTGAGATAGATCAATTTTTAAAGATAAATGGACTATCAAAAATAACTCAAGATAAAAGATCAATCTTGAACTCTACAATAACTACTCAGGAAATTGAAGGTGCCATTCAGAACATGCAACTAGGCAAATCTCCAGGCCCGGACGGGCTTACCTCCAAATACTACAAGACTTTGAAGGATTATTTGATACAACCTTTGTTGGATGTATGTAACCAGATTTTGGATGGGAAGAGGGCACCAGAAACGTGGAAAGAAGCCTTCATCACATTGATACCTAAGACAGAATCTGAAAAGACTCAGCTCAAGAACTACCGCCCCATCTCACTCCTGAATGTGGATTACAAAATTTTTGCAGACATTTTGGCAAGTAGACTTAAAAAAGTTTTAAATGAAGTAATTCACAAAGACCAAGCAGGCTTTCTCCCTGGTAGACATTTATATGAGAATACCAGAAACATCATTGATATTTTGGAACTCTTACAAACCAACATGAACACAAGGGCGGTGTTAATTTTTATTGATGCGGAGAAAGCATTTGACAATATATCTTGGAGGTTCATGAAGAAAAATTTGGAAGGGATGGGAGTGGGGCGGGGGTTTGAAAATGGGGTACGAGCAATTTATTCAGAGCAAAAGGCTAAATTAATAGTGAACAATGTGGTGACGGAGGAGTTTAAAATTGAAAAAGGGACACGACAAGGGTGCCCTCTATCCCCTCTTTTATTCATTTCAGTCCTGGAGGTGCTATTGAATATGATAAGGAAGGACCGGTTGGTACAAGGGATAGAGGTCGGAGTGAAACAATATAAATTGAAAGCTTTTGCAGATGATCTAGTTTTGACACTGCAGGAGCCAGAATCCAGTACAAAAAGAGCTCTTGAACTTATATCTGAGTTTGGTCGGGTGGCGGGATTTAAGTTGAACAAACAAAAAACCAAGGTTTTGACCAAGAATTTGACACCTACAGAAACAGAGGGGTTTCAGAGAGAAACAGAACTGAATGTGGTAAAAAAAGTGAAGTACCTAGGGATCTATTTGTCTTCCAAAAATTTGAATTTATTTAAGGACAACTATGAAAAATGTTGGTCGGAAGTTAAGAAGGATTTAGAAATTTGGTCAAGATTGAAACTTTCCTTGTTGGGAAGGATTGCAGCAATAAAAATGAATGTGTTGCCGAAAATGTTATTTTTGTTTCAAACCCTACAGATCGTGGACAGAGTGGAATGTTTTGGAAAATGGCAGAAGGATATATCTAGGTTTGTCTGGCAGGGCAAAAAGCCCCGAATAAAGTATAAAATATTAACAGACTCAAAAGAAAGAGGGGGGTTTGCCCTGCCGGATTTGAGGTTGTATTATGAAGCTGCAGCCTTCTGCTGGTTGAAAGATTGGTTTTTGCTAGAAAACACCGATGTCCTAGATCTGGAAGGTTTTGATAATGCTTTTGGCTGGCACGCATACCTATGGTATGACAAGGTTAAAGTTCACAAATTGTTTAAAAGCCATATTGTCAGAAAAGCAATTTTTGCAGTCTGGACGAAATATAAAGACTTATTAGAGAGTAAAACACCGAGGTGGCTGTCACCGGTGGAGGCCAAGGCTCAAAAAAGACCCAATATGGAGGCCTACTGGCCGAAATATTGGGAATTAATTGAAAAAATTGGAGACAGTTGGAAGTTGCAGAGCCAGGATAAACTAAAAAACAAGGTGCGAGATTGGTTACATTATGCTCAAATGCAAGAGGTTTTTAAAATGGATAAAAAAGTTGGTTTCCAGGAGGAGAAATCAAAACTAGAGACAGAATTGTTAGAACCAAAGACCAAGATTCTATCTAGAATGTATAACTTGCTGCTTATGTGGAACACACAGGACGAGTTAGTTAAATCTGCTATGATAAAATGGGCACAGGATGTTGGACATAATATTATGTTTGAAGACTGGGAGAGGTTATGGAACACCGGAATGAAATTCACGGCATGTAGTGCCTTGAAGGAAAACATTATGAAAATGATATACCGGTGGTACATGACCCCAGTCAAGTTAGCTAAGATACATCACCTGTCTGACAATAAATGTTGGAAGTGTAAGGAAGCAGAGGGGACTTTCTTCCATCTCTGGTGGACCTGCCCAAAAGTGAAGACCTTCTGGGAAATGATTTATAATGAATTGAAAAAGGTATTTAGGTATACCTTTCCCAAGAAACCAGAGGCCTTCCTGCTGGGCATGGTAGACCAGAAAATGCCAAAGAAAGACAGAACCTTGTTTATGTATGCCAGCACAGCAGCAAGAATACTCATTGCTAAGAGCTGGAAGACACAAGATTTGCCCACGTTGGAGGAATGGCAGAAGCAGTTGATGGACTACATGGAGATAGCTGAACTGACCGGCAGAATCCGAGATCTGGATAAAGAAACAATTGAGGAGGACTGGAAAAAATTTAAAGACTATTTGCAAAAATACTACAAGCTGTATGAATCTTAAGATAGTGCATGATTAGGAAAAGTTATGCTTTAGCAATCATGATTAAGTAAATTGCAAAATAAGTGATAAAAGAGAAAAGGAGACAATTTGAATCGAACATGTTATGTTTATTTTAAAGGTATTGAAACTGAGATACAGTATATCGAATCTGGGTACATAACATTTGAAAGTTACAATAAGGCATGAAATGAGGTAACAAAATGCTGACATTGTTAATTTAAAGAACGCAGAATCGGAAGGGGTGGGGAAGTCCAAGTTGTTTTTGTTTGTTTTTGTTGTTAAAAAAAGGGAAAATTTGTTTCTTGCAATTATGTTATTTGTTTGTAACCTATAAAACTATGGAAAGAAACGCAATAAAAAATTTATAAAAAATAAAAAAAAAAATAATATTATCTGTTGAGAGCAATATTAGAAGGCTTGTTCGGCAGTCTGGGTGTTAGCACTCAATGGTCTACTTTCAAGTGGTTTGTCCAGTCCTTGCAAAGCAGAAAACCTAATAAAATGTTGAGCCTGGTTGAAAACCATATTTTATTTTAGAGTGCTTCTATGTTGCATGGTCTTTGTGACACTAGGACATAATTTCTCCCAAACAATGAATAAATCTTGACAAAGACCAGATGCAGACGGTCCATAGTTGAACCTAAGAATCTGTGAAAGTTAGGTTAACCTCCTTAACCATAGAACATATGGATGTTACATTAAGCTCGCTTGATTTTTGCGCAGGCTAAGCATTTATAGGAAATTTAAGAGCAGAAATAACGGGCTGACCTTCATTGCAGAACCTTTACCCTTTTCTCACCTTGGTGCACAGGAGAACAACAATATGCGCTCACTCGCAGGGCTACGGTTTTATATTCAGAATATTTTTGTTTCGCCTCAGATTTCCTCCTTTGTTTTATGCTCAGCAGTTGTGGAAGAACACTCTGCATGACCTCTGTGTGCCTTCATGTGTCTTAATAGTTACCACCACACACAGGGTATTTGCCAGAGGCAGTGGTCTACCCTGGGATGATATTAGCCCTCTTCAGGTGTTTGCCTTATTGGACGAAGGTTAACAATGCGCAGAGGGACAGGGATGCACACACAGAAGTGTGCGGAATGTACAGATCATTTCGCCAGCAGCTCATGGTATTCAAGAGATGCAGTGTAAAAATATCTTCCCAAACTGAAGCAGGCTTGTTAAAAATATAAAATCACACTGCACTGTTTCATGCAACCCTTTTTAAAAAAAAAAAAAAAAAAAAAACATAAACTGCTTGCAGTGTCTGGAGACATGTATCCTCATCAGTGACCAGAGCATACCCTCAATATTTTTCACCCAAATCTTTCCTCATGTCATCCTCAGATCATGTAATTTTCCATCAAGTGGTCATGTAGCATCATTTACCAGGGGAAAAGAAAAAAAATGCCTGCTCAGTTTTCTTCTTGAGGACATTCTCATGGCTTTACAATAATACTATTGTCGGTGACATTATCTTCATGTACTTCTTGCACTAGGGGCTGTGTGTGTGATCCTCAATCTATTCCTATATAGGCCAAGGTTGCAATCACATTCTGGCCTTCCATAATGGCAATTTGTGAGCAAAAAAAATTGTCTTGAAGGGCAAGTATCACATGCGGTTTTGCCCTAAAATGGCTTCCTTTTGAGACCAATCAGATTGAAAAGTAGTTTAAATTTAACTGGATAGTGCCCTAAGTTATCATAAAAGGAGATACCTTTCAGAAATGGTTTTTATTATAGGAATGCAGTTAAACACTTTAAAATATGATCTTTCAACTATTATTTACTCATGATAGCATCTGCTGACAACCAGCAATTCTGATGGCCAGCAACTCTCTTGAGGGTCCTTCTTTTGGAGGCAAAAAACATGCTAAATGCTTCCATTACCCCTAGCCCTAAAGCAACATCCTGTAACCAGATGAACCATTAGAAATTGGCTTCCCAGAAGCACTCCACCTAGGCCTAAGCAAAAGGCATGGTTTTAATCTCAGCTGTTTTCCTAGCAAGCATCTGTTTTGAGCTGCTCACAAGTCAGCAAAATGTCATGCTGCAAAAAGCGTCAAGTATCTTAAAACAATTAGGAAAGAAGGAGTAAAAAATAAATCAAGAAAGTAACGGAGAGAAGGCTGTCTGCTAGAATGTTAGGAATGTGAGAACAGTGGAGAAGAATTGATTGTGGCTGATGCCTACCAGCACCCAAATTGACCCTAATGAGAAGAAACTAGCATGTGGTCTACTGCTATGTTGGTTGTGTTTACAGCAGCACATACTGTTATCTGTTTCACAGGTGACAGATTTTTGTCTTTGCTAAGCAGCTAGCTTGAATCATTTTTTGGAGTAGGTTAGAAGGTAAGGGAGGAGGTTCTCTTATAACCTGCAGGGACCAGAAAGAATCAATGAGCTATTACGTAAAGCAGCATTCCCCAAACCTGGTGCTTTCCAGATGTTTTGGACTACAGTTCCCATCAGACCCAATCTGCATGGCCAATGGTCAGGTGTGAGATGAGTTAACAGTCCAGAACATCTGGAGGGCACCAAATTGGGGAAGGCTGATATAATGCATATTTGAAAACTCATTGTAACTGTTATAACACAAGGTTTTGCGATAACTAGAAAGGGGCGACTTAAGTTGAATAAAATGCGTAAAGGGTAAGGCAGGACTTCACAGTTTCCTTCAAAGATACTATCCTGCAAAATGTGTGCATGGGGTTGTCATGGATATACTGCACAAGTGCAGGAGTAAGTATTTACAACTAGGGAGTGGAGAGAATCCCACCCAGGTTAGGAAGGCTTCAGAATGAGGCACAGGCCACAGTGAGATATTACCATGCTTGCTGAGACACAAATGTTGAGGACAAAATGTCTTGTGGTATCTTAAAGACAAACAAATATCTTAAGATGAATGGCTGCTTGAGGGAATTAGTGGAACATCTTTTTGGAACATCTGGCTTTATTCTTACCAAGGGAAAAGACAGCTACTGATCTAGCAGAACTGATGCAGAAAACTAGTGCCCTGATCAAATTAACATGGATAAATTAAGCTAAAGGATTGCATGTAACAAAGCTTGTGTGTCTTAGATCCCTTGACCTAGATCAGGTATGAGGAACCTCATGTGGCCCTCCAGGTCTCTCTACCTGGCCCTCAGGACTCTGCCCAGTCCAGACCACACTCTTCCAGGCCATATCCTTCACTGGTCCTGCTCTGTGCCCTCTTCTGCTGTTTTTGCTTGACTGGAATGTATTCCTGAACTATGATAATACCTCTTTCTTGTCTGAATGGAGAATGGAGAGTGGTGTGTGTCAGACCACTCCCACTTGAGTCACACCCACTGTTTGCATGTGGCCTCCAGAAGGATGGTCATAAAGGAATGTGGCCCTCAAGCTGAAAAGTGTTCTCCACCTCGATCTAGATAGAGAAGCATTTCCACAAGTTTTCTGGTAAGGATGGAGATGAGATGCAAGAAAGTTGAGCTTGTTGACAGAAAGCAAAGGTTACATCAAATTATCAACCCCTGAGACAAAAGTTTAAAGGCTATCCTAAAAGAGGACATAAACTGATTGAGGAAGGTGGGGAGAAGTGCAATAATCAAGTTATCTAGGTGCTACCTTACTTATGGTTTCCTGAATCTATAGCATCGAACTGAAAATCTTAACCTTTAGGCTCTTAGCAGCTGGAAAGCATTTGTGAATAGGGAGATGGATAACGTATGCATTTATGAATGTGATAGGGAAACCAGAACAATTGAACACATCAGGTCCCGGTTTAAGCTGCAACACAGAGCTATACACATCTAATAGTGATGGTTTAATTATGGGTGAAAAATTGAATTATTGCTCTATTGTTGCATTCTCTTAGGAGTCCTTACTCATCATGCTGGATGTTGAATAGCTGATTCTGTGCCAGCTGGATCACGCCCCCCATAACAAGTCTGTATGTAGGATGTCAATGCTCCACCTTCTTTGGTTAAAACCCACACTCATACCCTGCAAGGAATTTCTAATCATAAATCAATTTTGTTAATTATTTTGTTAATAATTATTTTGTTAATTATTATTGAACCATAAAATGGCAACTATCTTTGCAAGACTCTGCAGGACAGGTCTCTCTGTTCAGCCTTTATTCCTACATATGTTTAGATCTTTAACTTGGGCTGTCCCCAATGGCAACAATGTAGAAAACAGTATTATACATTCTGAAAATGTGGAATATATTAAAAAGCATGCATGGAGCTAAAATCACTCATGCTTACTACTCCTGACCACTGAAGGATTGCCCAAATAAAAAGTTCTTATATGCTTCTGGTTGTAGTTTGGCAAACCTCTGCAAGAAGGGAGATGAAAACTATCTCCAAAATGCATAATTTTGCATGTTCTCACTGTTCATATTTGATGCCTTGAGGGTCATCATGGAGATGCTGATAGAAGCATTATAGGGAATACTGCTTTGAAGGTATATATGGCCCAGTGCATCTATGTAGTGGGACAGAGGTGAAATAGACTGTGTCGCCCATTATCAGGTCATCCATCATGAAAATGGAGAAGACAAAACTCATATCTCACATTACATTCTTACATAAACCTGCCTAGAAGGGATACTTTTGAATTGCCTCCAAACCCACTTCTGCAGGATATAAAAAATTGTCTGGATGAGACTGTGAAATATGTGTGCACAGAGTCATATGTTTTTGTTGATTGCTTCTTCATTTTCCCATTGCAAGTAAACAGAAACATTTCACAAAACTCAAAAGTTATCCAATCTTATGTTTCTAATTAGAGAGATGAGCCAAAATCTTAAACTCACAAGGATAGAAAATGAAGGACCTACAAAACCAATCATTGTCAGGAGACACTGAAAAGTGCATGGTATGTATCTCTGAATAATAACATATTGGTTTGGGTATCCACAGTATGTATTTTGTAAGTTCTATAAGGGTATAAGTGTAAAAGTATTGACTTTCATGACTAATGAATGAAGATAAACCAGCCAGCCTCATGCCTAAATGGGCCTTCTCTCTCTCTCTCTCTCTCTCTCTCTCTCTCTCTCTCTCTCTCACACACACACACACACACACACACACACCAATTGACTTATGGTGCAGGATGTTGTTGCTGATTGACTTGATTTCATTTATAAACCCAACTGCTTGATGACTTAGCTGCCAATTTAGTTTTCTAGTTGCACTTTATTTAGTGACTTAGTACCTGTACATTGCATTCACATGAGAATACACTTTTAGAAAAGGACAACTTGCACCATGATGCACTGAGACTGAGATGGAGATGGGGAATGAGGAGAAAATAAGAAAAATCTTTTCTAGAGGGAGGTAAATCTATAAGAAAGGTGAGCCCGAGCTTATAATATCAGTAAGCCAACTCCACCTGATAGTAAATTAAAAAAATACAGTACAGCTAAACATTAAAAAGATTCAGTACAGCTAAACAAGAAACCAGCATAAAACACGAATATAAAACACAGTGCAACCATAAGCAGTGTTAAAACATAAAAATTGAACAATAATTAAAACTGCAGGGGGGATTAGACAGAGACTTGGAAAATAAGAAAAGTTTTCATCAAGTGTTGAAAACATAACAATGTTGGGCTGGGTGTGCTTCACTTTAATGGGTACAAAATTCCAGGGAACTGGTGCTCCAACCCTGAAAGTATGCTGCTTTCACTACAAGGATGTGTGGGCAGAATCAGGAAGACCAAAAACAAAAGAAAACAAATCCTCAACAAAACTGTGAGGTGCATGAAATGTTACACAATGGCAGGGAAATTCGACATAAAGTATAAACCTTTTAATTCCTCCCAAATAACCCAAATCACCTCATGGTAAGTCCTGGATTTATTTTCCCATATTTAGTCTACTCATGCCTGATGTTAAAGTAGAGAAAATAAGTAAAGCTATGGAGAAAATACCATGGAATTGAATTTATTAAAGAATAAATAACATAGAAAACATTGATACCTCAGAGATTTCCACAATGTATAACTTTCCTCTCTTTCCAGTTTTCATATAACATGTTCTAAATCAACTCAACGTCAAAAACTTTTAGTGATAATCTCCCCTCCACCCAATGCATGTACCATATGCTAGAGATTCTTTTACTTCAAGAGTAAACATTTTAATTGAGGTTACTTCTGTGTATTGACACAGCAAAGTCTTGAAACCAGATGACAGACATTGATTCTGTTGTTTCTTTTCAGAACAAACAACGTTGCTAATGATTTATATTGAGTGAGCTCTGTCCACAACTGTCTATACTTGTTGATGCTACAGATCAGAATCATTCACTGCATATGTTGTCATGTAATGTTGCCAATATTACATGTGACATGAGAGAGTATTGGCTGCTGCTTGGAGCAAAAGCTTATCATGGGTCATGGCTCAATGTTTTGCATGCAAAAGAACCCAGGCTCAAATGTCTGCATCTTCAGGTAGGGCTGGGAAAGGCCTGGAACCCTGAAGAACCGCTGCTAGTCAGTGTAGAGCAGTGTTTCCCAACTTTGGGTCTCCAGCTGTCTTTGGACTACAACTCCCATCAATCCCATCTAGCAAGACCAGTGGTCAGGGATGATGGGAATTGTAGTCCAAAAACAGCTGGAGACCTAAGGCTGGGAAACTGGTATAGAGTATATTCAGCTAGATGGCCAGTGGTCTATGTGGCAGTCTCCTATGTTCTTATGGGTTAGGAATTTTAGGAATTTCTTGTCAAGAAAACATAACCTTGAGGCAATTAAACCTCGAGGTAATTAGAAGCTAGAGCTACTAAAGCTACTAAGAGCCCTTGACACAGTTTCCTCATAGGGGCATACACTTTTAGAAAGCTGTGTAGCACTATGTCTGGTGTCCAGAGATACTTTTTTATGAACCTTTGGCCAACTTGGGAGGGGGAAGCACAAAACCAAGTTGCACTGCAACTCTGTGGAACACGTACAGATAGAAAAGGGCATGAGTACCTCTCTGTTAATAAATTATATGATTCACGGGAGCTGGTACTGCGAAAGAGGCTACCTTTAGGGCAGGTATGGGGAACCTGTGGCCTTGCAGATGTTGTTGCATTCCGTCAGCCCCCGTCTGCCTAGACGGGAGTCAGGGATGATGGAAGCTTTGGCCCAAGAATATTTTAAGGTCTACATGTCTCCCAGTCCAGCTGTAGGGCCTAACTACATGTGATGTTAACTGTATTGTTTGCATTTTTTTAAAAAAGTAAAAGCAATCACCCTTCCAAATATAGATCAGGAGAACAACATGTGGGGAAGTGAGGTTAGCCTTTTCATACCATGAATCACCCCTGCCCTGCAAACAGCAATAGGTAAAAAGAAAATATCTAATTGGTACTAATGGCAGCTTTCATCCTATCACTCATTGCAACATGGGGATACCCCACCCCCAGTTGGATCAGAAGAAGAAAAGTCTGTGGTTTCAGGATACCCACACTTGGTTTCTTTTTCTTTTTTTAAAAAAGAAAGAAACCCTGGTGTTCCTGCAAATGACACATTTGACATTAATGGATGTGCCATGATGATTGCCAGTTCCAGCTCCATCCATTTGCATGCCCTTTCTAACCTCTGCATTGCTCATGGAGACACTTGAGGAAGCCCTTATGAGAGTATGCCCTCTATACGTGTCCCTGTTTACTTATGGAACTATTTGGAATTTCCACTGGTACAAAGAGATTGAGCACCATGTCAAGATTCCATGTGATTGTTTAGATTCAAAGCCCCAAACCTGGACCATTGAAGATTTGTCCTTAGTACCATCATTAGTGCTCTTTGTCAAAGTAGGGAGCTCCAGCAAAATGATTTACTTGACTTCAAATACAACAGGCCATATAGCAAGTTGCAACTCCATAGACGAGCTTCCAGGTTAAGACTGCATTTTTTTACCTGAACTTATTATGGTGTTTGTGGGATGCGGGTGGCGCTGTGGGTAAAAGCCTCAGCGCCTAGGGCTTGCCGATCGAAAGGTCGCGGTTCGAATCCCCGCGGCGGGGTGCGCTCCCGTTGCTCGGTCCCAGCGCCTGCCAACCTAGCAGTTCGAAAGCACCTCCGGGTGCAAGTAGATAAATAGGTACCGCTTACTAGCGGGAAGGTAAACGGCATTTCCGTGTGCGGCTCTGGCTCGCCAGAGCAGCGATGTCACGCTGGCCACGTGACCCGGAAGTGTCTCCGGACAGCGCTGGCCCCCGGCCTCTTAAGTGAGATGGGCGCACAACCCTAGAGTCTGTCAAGACTGGCCCGTACGGGCAGGGGTACCTTTACCTTTATCTTTTATTATGGTCTTTAACACCACTTGATCTCAACCAGACCTTGTCTCGCCACAGACATTGCCATTTATCTCATCAAGATAGCACTTATCATGCACAAAGTATGAATATGAACACAATATAGCTCACTCTATACTTTTTAAAGAAATGATGGACATCTGAAAACCCTTATCACACCACAGTAATTTTTAAGTCCCTCCCCCTTTCAAGATATGAGTCTAAGCATGACTTGGTGTAGGTTACACCATTAATTTACCTTTGAGAGCTTGAAGAAACAACACCAGAAATGTTTGTTTCAACTTTTAAATAGTTTAATGAAGGATTATTGGATTGTCCAATAAGCATGAAGTAGAATATGAGAATATATATTTTCCCTTATGTATGATAGTCACTCTCAAAATTGTACTCTGAACAATGGCTTACTTTCTCCTGCCAATACTCTAATACAAATATTGGAACTTGGCAGCCAGCAGGTCTCAGATTTCCACCACATGTATTTCAAAAAAGCAAACGATCCTTATATGGCGCTTCAGTCACATATCTTTAAAAGCAGTGTTTGTGCGTCATATTTAAAAATAATTGAAACCAGGAGGTGCAAAAACTGAACTTTTCTTCCAGGATGTTTCAGCTTCACTTGATTCCAAAAACACTGAAGGCAAAAGAATGGAAACCTCATGTATTAAATGGTGCTGGCAAGGTGCATAGACTCACTCATTGCAGTATACACAAATACAATAGCAGATCAACAGAATCATATGCCTGTCTGCCCAAACATACTCATTTTCTTTTCGTTTTTTAAAAAACTTTCATACGAAAAACATATTGACTCTTTCAAAAGTATTTTATAAACAAAATTTCAGTACAGAGCGAGAGTGTAGCCCCCTAAAAATGAAAAGTGTGGGAAAATATGATCCTTTAAACATGCATAACAGCTCTGCAAAAGAGAACTGTGACTATGGGGAGAGGTCTTTGACATGATTTATAACGATCCGTCCAAGACCATTTCCTGAGATCATTTCAGCCCTGTGGAAAACAACAGGAGGTTACCCCAAATGATTCTATGCTAGAATCTATAGTATATGTGCTGAGGTTGCCCTCTGTCTGGAGAAGGTGCCCTAGGGAACATTTCATTAGATTAGAAGAGCTTCAGGGCACCATCCTAAAGCTGAGATGCAAACATCAGGAAAGATAAGAAGAGTGATGAATCCTTGTACCAGGTAGAATGCCAGAGAAACTGAGCTTTTTCTAGGTAAGTGGAAGAGGCAGGGTAAGAAATAGTCCAGCAGCCCAGAAGCAGCATCCTTGAAATAAGTGATGCTTGGTGGCTTGAGCATTACCCATGGAGCTGGATGACCCATGAGATTTGCTTGAGCATATGTTACAGTGGTACCTCGGGTTAAGAACTTAATTCGTTCTGGAGGTCCGTTCTTAACCTGAAACTGTTCTTAACCTGAGGTACCACTTTAGCTAATGGGGCCTCCTGCTGCCGCTGCACGATTTCTGTTCTCATCCTGAAGCAAAGTTCTTAACCTGGGGTACTATTTCTGGTTTAGCAGAGTCTGTAACCTGAAGCATCTGTAACCTGAGGTACCACTGTACTGTGGAATTGTGGAGTCCATGTTTAGTGAAGCTATATCAATCTGTGAAAACTAGGCCTCGACTATAACTGGTTAGCAATCATGTAGTGAGCCTTAAGAACGTCTTCTGGGGTATGTATGTTAAGGCAAAGGGGTGTGAAATGGGGCTTAGCACTGTAAAGATGGGAAGCATATATTGCCAGAGCAGTTTCCAAAATCCCCTGAGGTAGACTTTGCAAGCGAAAACAGCCATGATGTCTTCTAAGCTAAATCCAAGTAAACAACTTCCTCTTGCCAAGTGTAATAATCTATCTTTCATCATCAAAGCAAAATTTCGCTCAAAAAAAGCATTGAGGCCTATAATAAAAATACAAAACACATACAACAAATATATTGTGGTAAACCTCTTTGGATGGATATTGATAAAAGCAACCTAATACTAGCTGTTAACCTCAGTCCCAGATTCCTTTTAGAACTTGATCTGTTCCTGCCTTCTGTTCCAGCCTTGGCCCATTCCAACGCGCAGATGGTAAAACTATGATTTGAAGCCTGAAAATAACCTTAGCCCAGGCCATTTCAAAAAGAGTACCAAAAGATGTTTCTAGCTGCTAAACTACTATTTAAAAAGGTTGAATAGGGTGGAATGGGAGTTCCAAACAACTTGCCCTGCTTTCAAGAGGTAAAGGTTGCATTTTTGAATGTGGGATAACACCCAGATAAAATATTTGATGCGGAAGGGATACCTTTTCATAAAGACTTGAAAAATCTGATATAGTATCAGAATTTTTATGAAGGATATCTTGTTTACACCACAGACATTACAAAAGATATAAGAATGTGGCAAATATCAGGCTTGTATGAATTCAAAAGTTTTGACAGTTGGACATGTCATATCAGTTGAAAAATGACAGAAGCTATAGGAGGAGTACTTTTTGTTGTTGTCATGCTGCTGTCTCAGGAGACAATGGAAGAGTGAGCCTTTAGGGGTAAAGTCAAACCACTGGAGAGTTACAGCGCCTGCTGTGGCTGTAGAAACTAATACAGGATAGGCATATTTTGTTGCAGGTGGGGGAGATGAAGGCATCCACTTTTGCTGCTACGATTCAACTCACTTTCCCCGACTTACTTCCTTATTCTGCCTGGGTTCCTCTTAGCAGTAGCTCCTCCTCCTCAGACCATGTGCTCTAGCACAGCACACCGTCAATCACTCACTCTTTTCGGTCTCCCCCATCAATCCCTTGCAAACCTCTGTTCACAAGTCCTTTTTAAAATTATATTTTATTAAGTTTCAACATTTTTGACATATACAATACAAACACCATTTCATATTTTCTCTTATTTTTTCTGACTTCCCACCCCATTTTCCAGTGGAGTTTTCTCCTCTTGTGCTTCACCATGTCTTCTATTTATTAAATCATAACCACTACTGTATATTATAATCTAATTACTTCTGTTGCTCATAGCTAAAATCCTACTCATGAGTTCGTCATTCTATAGTATTTCTTTAAGTAGTCCAAAAGGGGCATCCATTCTTCCATAAAATGCTCATCATTAGATTCTCTTAATTTTGCCAGTTATGTGCAGTCCATTATCTTGTTTATCCATTCTTCTTTAGTGGGAGCAACTTCTTCCTTCCATTTCTGTACATAAAGAATCCTAGCTGTTGTTGTTGTTGTTACATGCATAAACAATTTTAACATTTTCTTTGGGATTTCTGCCCCAATAATCCCTAACATAAATGCTTCAGGCTTTTTTGTTCCCCTGTTTATGAGTCCTATTCACAAGCTCCTGGTCATGAGCTTCCAGAAGCTGCAATGTTGCCAACCTTCATATCACATTTGCAGACATCTTTGTAATTCAGAGGTGGTCTGTCAATATGCCTAAAGCCAACTCCCCATAGGCCACACCTTAGGGATACTGCCACCTTCTGTTCTGTGTACATGACCAAGCCAATGTAGACATCACTGAGACAGAAGTACAAACATGCTAGGAATGTGGGCCGGGAGAGCACAGGTTTGTTTTGAAACTCTGTCCTGCCATATGATGCCCAAAATCTTCCTGATGCAGTACATATGGAAAGTGTTGAGGCATCACTCCTGGCGGTTGTAAGTTGCCCAAGACTCATTTCCATAAAACAGTGTGTTCAACACGCAAGCCTTGTTGATCTTCATCTTGGTATCAGTCATTAGCACCACATTCCCTCCCTTTGGACAGGTGAGCCATTGCAGCAACTGCCTTGCCAATATGCTTGTCCACCTCAGGTTGCTGGTTATGGTAGAACCCAGTTAGACAGTATTGTCTACCACCTCAAGTGTGTGATCTCCAGTGCCAAAATGTGGAATGCTGGCAATGTCCTGGCCTAGGATATTGGCCTTCTTCAGGCTGATGGTAAGGCCAAACTCCAGGCAAGCTTGGGCAAAATGGTTGATGAGTCTCTGTAGAGTTTCCTTGGAGTGCATTGTCAAGGCTGCATTACCTGCAAGCAGCATCTCTAAGATACGTATGCACCACACTTTTCTCTTGGTCTGGAGACATGCCAGGCTGAAGATGAGCATTAAATATTAGATCAGTGGTGGGGGAAGACACCAAGTCCAAGTGGACTTCAGGCCATGTCTTCTACATAATAAAGATTGCATGTGGCCAGCATCCATGAATATGCTCCTTAACTTGGTATTTATATACTTATTTGTACTTATTCATTCAACAATGCCATTCCTGCCTTTGGCAGGGGCAGATATGCTTCATCTCTCCTCCCCATTTATGATAAAGGTTTGGGTTGACTCTGTGTTTATAATAAGTGAGATCCAGCAAACAGGACTGAGGGAATAACAGGGTCCCACCAGGTCAAAGTAAATAACTTATAATATGTTCCTTATTCATGAACACACAATCCCTCTAAGTCCCACTTAGCAGAAGTGCTTATATAGGATTGCTGCCTTAGAGGGGTTCAGTTATTTACCTCTTCTCCATTAGTATAATATAATAAAGCAAGAGAGCAAACAGGGACAATACAAAACAAAATTAGAACAGCAATTCCTGATTAAACACTAGCAAAACCAGCCCTTCATGTGGAGAACTGGCATTGTTTGTTCATGGGTTTAGGCGTTTCCTCTAAATTAGAAATGAAAGATGGAATACAGAAATTTTGCTGAAGTACATAGCTGAAACATGCCCAGTATTAAAGAACAAATTGGCATATGGCATTTTAGGGTTTGATTGTATGCCAGCTACTGGCCTGAAAAATTCCTTTAAGCATGCATTTGTTTTTACTGAAATTATTTGCAAGAAAGAAAAATTAAAGCAATTGCAACTTCAGTTACAATTGAAAGCAGAATATGAAAATGAGAGACATATTTATTTTGTCAAACTATATTAATTTTAAACTATGTACACTATAATATTCCTGTTTTCTAATTAGTCTATTGGCAATCTTCACTGTACGTGATAAATATAGCCATAGTTGGCACTTAAAAATAATCTTTTACCAGTTGGCATTGTTTTAAGCTAAACTATGTGAGGGCACCATTCCTAAAAACATATTTTTCCCATCACAAGACAATGCCGGCCATGATTACTGGAATGGATTCCCATGAAAATGCATTGTCAGAATGGTGCCAAGAAGAAAATTCCAAGCCAACCATTTCAAGAATGGAAACCTTTTTCTTTCTGTAGAGGGAATTAAGGCTCTCTGGGTTACACAAAGGGCTGCATTTTTTGAATTACAGATTTAGAAGGCAAAGAGTGTACCTTCATGAAGCACAAAGTTGGTGCAGCACGTTTAGGGGTTAATTTCTTAACTGAAAAGCAAAGGGTCTTCATGGAAATCATACTCGCTAAACTAGAATTTCTGTGTACAACCAGATTGCTATTGCTCGAAAATAATGGCTGTGCTCTTTAGACCTCCACTCATTAGAGGAATGGTGGATGGGGAGCAGGTTGAGCCAGATGTACTGCCTCAGAGAGTCTGGCCACTGAAGGAGATTCATAAACACACCAGCTTAAGGCAACCATGCCACCCTTAAACTGCAAATACTTAGTCACAGTAGCACTCTGCTCCCAGAGGTAGTTTTAGGGTGGTGCTACTGGTTCGTTTGCACTGGGCACCAGCGCTGCATTGGGCATCACAACAATGATGTAGAAAGGAGCTCAAGAGGCAGGTGGGGGGCACTGAATTTTAGTGTCACACACTGCACCGTTGAAATTTGGGAGGCCAGAGTCTGCCACTGCTGCTCCCCAACTCAAATAATGACAATGAAGGATCAGTCTGCTGTGTCAGTGGGATCTGAGTAAGAATTTTCATTCCTAAATTGGAAGTTTGTTGCTGCTGCTGCTGTATTATTTGTGTGGACTAAGACTGGTGGGAGTTGAAACAAAACATATGGAGACCACCAGTTCCCTGTCCTTGCACTATATAGCATGTTGAATTAGGAGGGCATGTGAGACCCCACTTGTCCACAATGTAAGCAATAGTGTTGAGCTCGATGACTGTATGTTTTGCTGGACAAGCTTATAGCCATATTTCAAAAAACTAAATGAAAAGGCCAACTTTAGCAAGAGAGCAGAAAATGGGTGTTCAAGACATATGCCACTATTTGTTTTTTTGTGAATGGAAGCTCCTGATGAAAGCTATAAGCAGCATATCCCTTTGTGCCCTATCACGACAAGGGGATGGTTGATGTTGTCTCTCAGAATGACTAAGCAAAGCCTCAACCAGAAGATATGGTCAACTTTGTTCATGGAAAAGCTCAGGCTACAGAGATGGTGATCAGTTACCATGATGATGGGAAAAACGTGCAACTGTATCAAGACTGTTTTTCAGAACTAATTTACATGACTCTCTTCTTACTCCACTGCATTTTCTGCACAATGTTTTCCAGAATATGGCTATTGGCAATGACAGTTTTATGTATTATGCTATAGCTAAAATACAAAATAAAACACAAATGTTGCTCTGAAGAGTTTATATAATGTGATTAACAAATCAGGTCATCTGAAGTATGATAGGTCTGGAAGGCAGATATGAACCTGAAACTTGTGGCTAGGGTGCAATTAACAGGAGAAATAGGTTGCATTTTTTTTAAAAAAAAGCTTCTTCTTTGATATTCATCTGAGGAATAATATGATCCAAATCTAGAAGATGAAGGAATGATGTAAGAGGATTATGATCCACACCTATTTGGATGCTTTTAGTTTATTGGCATGACTGCATTGCTCAGATGGGACATTAGCATCAAGGGACCAGGGTATCTTGATGAAATGTATTGCTTATACTTAATGTTATTTACATTAAGATAAAGGGGGAAACGTATCTTCATTTTTAATTTTTTTACATTTTCTTTGTTGGAGCAGCTGTTTCCTGAAGTTTGGCCAGGATGAAACCTTTGTTTTCACATTAGAGAAGACAAACATAAATGTGACTAAATCCAAACATTTGTGGATTTAGTTTCTTTTGGAAAGTACGGAGGTATGAAGGGCATGTTTAAGTGAAATATTTGAGAGTTCCTATCCTTTTGAGTTGTAGTTTATAATGTCAATGTAGAAGTCATTCATAACACATTTTGTCCAATTATATATTTCATTTTCATTATGACATATTCCTGCCCTATTAATATAATTTATTTTTTCAATGGCAAGAAATAACAAAGCCCAAATCCAGCAACTAACAGCTGATAGCAACAAAACAGGACTGCATGCTTATAATGAAACTTCGTAATAAAAATCATCCTGTTCTGTTCAATGAAATGTACTCCTGATAATAATAAGTAGTTAAGATGCCAGTCAAAGACAGATAAAACAAAAGAAAAACCAGTTTTCTTTTTTGAAAGATAGTTTTCTTACTGACAGATCTCATGATGTGGTGTCTAAAATGATGATTAAAAGTATATCTTTATAAATAACAACATATTCTATCAAAATCCTAAAATTCCATAAAGAGAATTTCTATGAAACATAATAGACTAGGTTTTTTTTAAATTAAAAAGTTATATAATATTATTTTTAGTTTTTAAGGGATAGAGAACTAGCCCAAAGTGCCTCTTCATCTCTGCAGTTTTTATATATTCACTGACATTACATAATACAACATAAAAGGATTAGGAGTTGAATATCTGCTTGGGGAGTGGATGCATCTTACATAAATACATGTGCATGACCAGTGGAGAACAATTTCACATCCTGCAGCTGCTGTAGTATATTTTCAGGTGTTGATAGCCTATTGTTCTACAGTGGAACCTCAATTTGCATATGGCTCTACTTACGTACAATTCCAGTTACGACCTTCAGTAGGTGCTTCGACTTATCAACTTTCCTCTAGATATGAACAGAGGCCTTGCCAGCAGCCGAGGCCTCTGCTGCCGGGAAGAGGGCCCCCACCCCACCCCTGAAGCTGTGGTAGAGGTGCTGCCTGCAAGAGGCATTGCAGGGCGCACTGCAGCCCCAAACCCCGCCGAGGAACTAACCTGAGGAAGTCCAGAGAAGAACCTAGCCTGGCAAGAAAAAAAAGTGACCCTGGCCAAAGTGAATCAGTTCTTTACTGACCCTTGCCCCACCCCCAGCTTGTAGCCAGGTAAGCCCACCCACCCTCAGTGCACATAAGCATTTTTTTTTTCATCTACTTTTTATTTTATAGCACAGTACATTGATTATTGCCTTCCTCTTATGGATCTATGGTCTCGTTAGACAGTAAAATCCATGTTAAATTGCTGTTTTAGGGGGTGCTTTTCATCGTCTAGAACGGATCAAATTCACTTTTCCATTACTTTCTATGGAAAAGTGTGCCTCTACTTATGTACATTTCTAGTTATGACCGGACCTCCGGAATGGATTATGGTTGTAAGTAGAGGTTCCACTGTATAAGTATGCTTTCTTATTTTGGTGAATCAATCTATTGGTTTTTAAATTGATGGAAGGGACAGACTACTATAGGGTCAGAAGGTAATGGTGCAGCATTTGGTAATGGCGCTGGTGGTCTACAAGCATTGGTCCTTGATATGAGAATAGCGTATCCCTATTTTTATTGGAGAAATGTTGGGAAGTGAATATCCTGCAGACATGGATGTATGGATGCAAAAAACACACACCACATATTCAGTAAGCTTGTTTTCTGTTGCTCTGGAGGGTAGGACCCAAATTAATGGGTTCAAATTACAAAAAGGGAGATTCTGACTGAACATTGGGAAGAACTTCCTGATGCTAAGAGCTGTTTAACAGTGGAATGGGCTGCTTCAGAAGGTGATGAACTCCCCTCCATGGCAGTTTTTAAACATAGGTTAGATGGCCACCTGTTCAAATCAGGGCCCTGTTCTGTTTTGGTTTTTTTACCTGGTTCCAGATCACATGGAAGAGCTTGTCTATGCCCAGTTGTGTATGTATAGGATTATATTCTAGCCTTCCACTGAATGCACATACACCAAAGAGAAAGA
Organism: Podarcis muralis; assembly: GCF_964188315.1. NCBI lineage: Eukaryota > Metazoa > Chordata > Lepidosauria > Squamata > Lacertidae > Podarcis > Podarcis muralis. The sequence goes on along the minus strand of NC_135663.1, from coordinate 31,107,044 downwards.
ACAGTTGGCTTCAGGCACGAGTCTGATACTCCCTGTTCAGGTTTAGCATGCTTAATTTTGAAAATGCAAACAAGGCTGTTTGCACATATTAGTTTGAGGAAACAGAATATCATTGTTGAACTCCTTACTCCTGATTTCTTTCCTGAACTCCTCTGAGCAACATATATTTGTGCGTGCATGCATACACACCCGTACAGTATATACTCAGTGTATCAGACCTTGTGAACAAAAATGTCTATTTATCCTCTTTTTCTACTGGGAAAGTGCATGGGGGAACTCAACAATTGTACTCAATCAAATGAAGTATAACACAGGTCAGGTTACACATATCTGAAATCTTTTCAGTTATTTTCTCATGGTATGGACATTATAAGAGCTGTCACTAAAGTTAAGCTACCTGTTTTTGTTGCTGGACAGTTCCAATCACAGAATTTTAAGAAAGAGATATTTATAAAAGGAATAAATATAGCAGATAATATAAATACAAGATTATTAAAAATAAAATAAACTAGGCAACAACTGTGAAGACACTACACTCTGACAATTATAGTTTGGACCAAAGGGTCTTTACTGGGTTATCTCTTCTTGTACAATAATACAATTAATTAGTCCAAAGTCTTAATGTCTATAGGAGATGGATCTAGAATATAGGAATGTAAAACTCAAGTGTTTCAGAACTAAGGTAAAGGGAATAAATGTGGTGATTGAATTCTTCTTTCTGCCATGAAATTAGAATTTGTATGAATCAATTGGTTGTCTGTTTAAAGCTACCCAGCAGTATGGGAGCCACGTTTACTTTTTTGTTATTTATGTCCAAGGCCCACTGTATGACTATTAGACCTTGGTGCTGCTCAGTTGCTATAGGTCTGGTCAGTACATGGATATAACTAGGTATATAAAAAAAGATGCTGCATAGAGTTCCGTGTTGGATGGAAAGTGAGATACAAATGGAATAAAATAAATAAATAAGAAATCTCTTTTGCAACCACTATCTCCTCTTTTTCTCTCCCATGCTCAGTATCAGCTAACAGCCACTTTGCAAATGTTGCACTGCTGGCAAGACCTTTCGCTTTGCTTTTCCTTTCAGCCACACACACACTATTTTGCCAATACTTGTTTTCCATAGGCTTTAATGGGACAGGAAAACATTAATAACTGTTGAACCACCGATAAGAACTGCACCAAACCCATGAAAATGTGGGCTACATTACACTATCTTCAATAGTTTTCACCAGAATTAGAAAGAAATGTAGGATATGCTGTCTTAATAACTTGAAAAATGGGCAAGGTGTTAGTTTGCAGCACTTTTTCATTAGCTGTATCTATGGCAACAGACTTTAGATCAGCCTGAAATTTGGCACTCACTTTCATAGACCTCTTCAGGTATGCCAAATTTCAAGTTATCAACACAGCAGCTGTCCTATTATTTGTGTTATCAAGCCCACATGATCAATATAATTTTGAGGGGTTATAAGCAGGGATGGATGACCATTTCAGCTGAAGGGCTACATCCCAGTGGCAGGCAGGTTCAGAAACAAAGTGGTTGGAGCAATGGATGTAAAGTTGATCTTTCTACACCTTTGTATACATATTCAAACAGCCCTATAGCCTCCATCCAGACAAGCAACAGTCATTATCAGCTAGTGTGATGTACGGAGTTTGGCCTGAGGAGATGAGGTATGGTTTGGGGACAGTTCTGAGGGTCAAATAAAGAGGAAAAGAGGGCCACATTTGGCCCCAATGATGGAACCTTGTTTTTTTATACTCACCTTAAGCATAGGAACACTCCCAAGCTTCTCTAAGGATCTGAATTTCTTTCATGAAGGGTTGTGATTGGTAACAAAATTGTCTGCATCAGCACCAAACTCCAATGCCAAGGATTCCTTTGAAGAACCTATGACATGTTTTATAAGTCGGATATGCATTTGTAATATCCGTACAGCCAGACACAGAGAAACAACAGAAGTGATTTTGTTCCTCTTGTTGTGTTGTATGTCGGTACACAATTTGGATCAGTGCTTTCATGTTCAATTTGGCTGTGACAGACTAAATATATTCCAGTGGCTTTACAGCAGCTCATTGTTTTTGTTTTCCTTGTCACATTGCTTCGTTTCCAAGTATTGTTTTTATTTTGCCGGGTCTGAAATTAGGTACAGTGATCCATCAAAACCTTTAAAGAATGTTACTGTTCAGAGCAAATTGCTGTTGCAAGGATTTGTAGATTATTTGCACCATGAGATATTTGCATGACATCTAACATTAATGCATGTGTATACAGGCTGTTTGAATTACAAGAAGGACTGGGGTTCTTATCTCATAGCAGGTCACAACATCCCAAATGGAAAATTATAGGAGGAGAGTAAGTGAACTTTCCTTTTGGCCCCAAAGACAACAATTCAAGGCTGGCTTGTCGGCTTGCTGATTAGTAGCTGGCCATATGTTGACTTTGTGGACACGTTTCATAAAAAAAGGGCAACATAATGAAGGATGGACCTGGAGAATAATGTATTTGTGCTATGAGGTTAACCACAAGCATTCCAGAAATCACAGCATTCCCTGCTTCTGCAGATGAGCTGGAAACATAGTCTGTGGCTAGATTGTTTTCCTCCGTTATGTATTGTCAAGCACACACCTATCCTGTTGCCAAAACTCTCAATAAAAAATTACTTTGCTGTTTCCAGAGTCTTTATCAACTTTCCAGTTATTCAGATTTGCCAAAGTCAAAGCAATAAACTTATGGAGCATGTAACTATAGTCAGTGCAATTGACTGATTCCTGCCTGCAGGATCTTTTCAGGCCAGGGAAATGGTTCCAAGTGATGTGTCTAGGATAGCTCCTAGGAGAGTGTTGTTCAAATGTTATCTCCTCACATAATAGGGAAAATGGGGCTAATTTCCTTGTCTCCAGTGGTGCTGCCCAACTGTCTCTGTCTTAGAGTATATATACTCTATCAGAAATGTCAAGATTATTTCTAAGTTCCTTTCAAATACTAATGACTATGATGAGTATATTTATCCTCTGCTCATACATAAGCACAGTGAAGCAAATTTATGTTTTTAGCAAAAGTTCTTTAAATATATTTATTCACCAGCACTTCTAGCAGATATGATCCAGGTAGGTTCATTTGATTGCTTCTTTGAACTAGATCATATTGGAGTTTAAAAAATAATAATGGGAGAGACATTCACACTATAGATATTCACTAGTCTTTTGGAGGACTGTAGATCCCATGTTAGCAGTGTTCATGAACCTAGTAATACTTCATTGCTATTCTAATTTTTGTTTCTTTATTAGTAGAGGTACTGCATCTGCCATTGGGGTTTCTGTAAAAAATAAATAAATTAAAAATTAAATGAATATTCATTCAGGATCTGCTCACAACTGTTTAATGTCTAGAATGCTGTCTGAATGACCTGCGTGGAGCCAACTTCACTTAAAGAACAACATACTTTTTATTGTCACAAATTTGAGGTGAAGCTTGTGCTGTTGTGTTTTATTCTGCTGTTATAATATACACTATCTCAATGGCTTTATGGTATGAAGTGGCACATAAAATTCTTTAATGAATAGAATAAAATAAAATCATTTATATACCACTTTATATTTTGAAAATCTCTAGGTGGTGTAGTGTAAAAAACAAACAATGTGTCATTAAAACATTTTAAAAAACCTGAAACCATATAAAACTACAGTGGTACCTCGGGTTACATACGCTTCAGGTTACATACGCTTCAGGTTACACACTTCGCTAACCCAGAAATAGTGCTTCAGGTTAAGAACTTTGCTTCAGGATAAGAACAGAAATCGTGCTCTGGTGGCACAGCGGCAGCAGGAGGCCCCATTAGCTAAAGTGGTGCTTCAGGTTAAGAACAGTTTCAGGTTAAGAACGGACCTCTGGAACGAATTAAGTACTTAACCCGAGGGGTACCACTGTACATAAAAGCATATCAAAGCAAATAAAACAGAAATTCAGAAGAGTCAAACAAGTGAAATGGTACAATCTTACGGGTCAAGGAAAGTCTGGGCAAAAAGGTAAATTCATCACAAGACATCTGAAGCAACTGATGGTTGCTGCTTCACTTATGGCAGAGGGAAGGGCATTCCATAACGTATGGGCAATATCAGAAACTGTCCTTTTTGGGGGTCACCACCCTATGATATTCTGTAGGGTGCCATGGCCTGAGTAGAATTTCACCTGATCTAATAGATCTCACAAGTCTATTCAGGGCAGAAGCTCTTTCAGGTAACCTGATTTCAAGTTGTTCAGGGCTTTATATGTTTACAGCAAGACCTTGAACATGGCCCAATAGCTAATCGGCAGCCAGAGCCATTCCCACAGTACAGATCGAATATGTGTACGCTGAGGTGCTGAATGCCCCCTCCTCAACAGCATTTGAAGTTTGAGGGTTCTGCTTAAGGGCCCGCAAGGGGCTGAACACTCTGCCTTTTGCTTTCCTTACTTATCAATATGAGCATGTAAATGACAGAGAAGAGAGCTGTGCTCATGTGATGTATGATTGAATATGTTGGACTAGGACTGAGAACCAGATTGAAATCCTTTGAAGCTCAGTGGGTGACCTTAGGCTACCTCTCAGCCTAATCTACCTTCCAGAGTTCTGGTGAGGGTAACATGAGAACCCTTCAAGGTGCCTTAGGCAATATTGATAATAATACACCTAGGGTCAGACTGGATTCTGAGCAGCTAAGGGCATTGAAAGCAGGTTTAGTGATTACCAAATGGTGTCCTTGCTTACACTGCTTTGCTTTTTCTGTAGAAGTGGATAGGTTTTTCCCACTGCTATGGGGAAAATGCTATCTGCAGAGAACAATGTTGCAGGAACAGGGATCTCACAAGTGGGTGCCATGTACAGAGTAGATAGTGCCACACCCGTCAGGTTCCTTGCAACACAGAGCCTTCCCATAACAATACAATTGTCTTATATAAATATTAAATTAAACTTGCCAGCAGCTGATCCATAATATTTTGACTCCTCTTTACCCCATTCCTGCACTTGATTTCCTTCTATCTCACATGCATTTGTTTAGAGCAAAAGTACTTTCTCTGGGTCTTCTTTCCATTATTTCAACATGTCTTTCATTCTGAGTCAAAGCACAGCTCTTTGCATTTTTAGTTTTTATGGTTAAGTGCTTCACTGACTTTGTAGGTCACATGTGACATTTCACAAGGAATATCTGCAAGTTGGAGATGATTCAGCTCCTCTCTGTTTAGGTTAACTCCCTTTTAATTTCATGCAAATGTCTGGAAGATGTTATCTAGGTTAACCATATTGAAGAGATGATGTTCCTTGATCCTCGTTCATTTCACATCGTTTGGCAAGGCAATGCTACTTGGCACATTACATTGGTCTCATTTCCATTGAAATTTATCAGGAGCAGAAGAATAATTTTGAAACAAAATGCTGGCTAGTCAGAAAATACTGGTTCAGTTTTTATACGAGAGCATCTGACACTCCTTGTGTCACTGAGTGGTCTTTTAAATGCACGGTTTAACACCCACTTTCATCATAGCGATGTAGTATCTCTGCTAGGATCTTATACACAGAATGAGGACTGCTTTCTTTAAAGGGCAGGAGAATATCCGTAGTCAGTCACTTCATGGTTAAGGCAATTTTGCCTTGCATGTGATGAGTTCTGAAGTATTTGAGATGGTCATGACCCCAAATATTTCCTTAAAAATATTTCATTGAAAACCTCATGTGTTCAGGATTCTGGTAGGTTACTGTTGGTTTTTAATCCCCCATATAAACTGATGTGGATGGTATCATTTTGCCTTTCTAGTTAGCAACCCCCTTTTCCAGCTCTCTCAACAATCCTCAGTCTACTCTGAGGAACACTTACATGTTCCAGAAGTGTGCATGCACATGAAAGCTTATACCAAGAACAAACTTAGTTGGTCTCTAAGGTGCTACTGGACAAATTGTTGTTGTTGGGTTTTTTTGTATGTTCCAGATTGTAAGAGCCTTTTGGACAGGGAAGTGACTTGTTTTTTTCTGTTTATGAAAAACCGTAAAGTGCTACCTACGTTGATGGTGTTGTAAAATGATGATGATGAGACACATTCCCTTCCTCTTTTATTCTATTGAGTATAAGATCCATAATGCTGTGTAGTGTATAGAGAAGAAAAATCCCACAGTGTAGAAGTGTAATCTTTTTTCAGTATCTATTGAATGCATCAGTGGTTAGTGATGACCCCTTTTTCTTCACACACCCCCTGAAGTTTGTTTTTAAGAAATTTGTTGCTCTAGGGTGACGGAGTGCTCTAATCTACTTAAATTGCATAAATGTATATTTCTGGCACATACTTGGATCTCTCCCACGAAAAAACTGACAGCCTGGGGATCAACAACAGTAACAACAATGCAGGTCACTTGTAATCCACAGTGTATGCTGATGTGTTCATTCAACTCCATTCAGTTCTTTTGGGTTTGTTTCTCCTGTTTGCACAAGAAAGAAACAAAATCTCTTCATAAAGGTTGAAGGGGGGAGGTATGGTGCTTGAAAGGAGGAGTCCAGCAGATGTGAAAATGGTAGCTGCAACTGAATGGTAATGACAGCTGTGTCTTAGGAGGAAGGAAATAATTAAAAGTAAAGCTACCTGGACAACAGAGAGATGAACAAGCCAAAGGAGAATGGGTCATTGTTTCCAATGTTGTTATTTCCTACTGCAGCCAGTACAGCTGATTACTTTCTCATGAACAGGACTTAGGGCTCATCCAAAGTCACTTGAATGTTTGCTCACATGCATACAATACCACGTCCATTTTCTTATGGGTAGTCCTCTTTTTCACAGTACTCTGATGTGAAGCTCATGTTCCCCAATGAAACTTGCCATATCAGAAAGCAGGCTAGGTACAACAGGAATGTTCAGGAACATGCAAATGCTCACAGTGTGGTCACGGATTGGTGTGTTCAAGCAAGCCTTCCCCCCCCCCCCCTTATCCTCATATGTGCATGGGGAACATAAGGCTTTTGGTGTAGAAAGGGGCAGTTCTTCAAGAGACTCTGTCACAGAGAGTGTTGTCTATGCCAGTCTTAGTTCAGGTTTTTCTGGGCCTCCTTGTTGACACATCTGGTTCAGGCTCGTTCCCAGGTCATGAGTCTGGGTCGAGCACCACTGTTGCTTACATCCCTGCTCCTTCTAGTCCAGCTCCTCCATGCCAGAATCCTGGCTGCTGCACTGGGTCAGGCTCATGATAGGATTGTAGGATGATGAAAGTGTAATTTTTGAGCTTTAAAAAAATCCTCAAAAAAGTCCTGCACAGCTTTCTCCGTGTTGTAACCTACTATATCAGGAAGAATGATACAGTGAGCCATTATAATGGAATGCAAATACTTATTCATGATTGCATATTTTCCATGTCAAGATGCTGTTGGACAGATTGGAAAGGGCACTGAATGCAGCAGGCACTATTTACAACTTCAATCCAGCAACCAGTTATGCATGTTCTCAGTCTTATTTATGTTTTCCTGCTCACAGAAGCCAAGTTTGTCTGAATGAAGAACTGCATGGTTCCATAAGGTGATGTAATGCAAGCCAACTATCAGTGTTAAAGTAAGGGTTGCTCTAGTATGGCCATCAGTAGCAATGGCTCAGATGGAAAAATAATTGCATGGACAAAACACTGAAACTCCCAGAACTGAAAAAAAAATTACAGTCCAAACAGAACTGAAAAATATAGTCTATAAACTGCAAAAGTACAGTCAAAAGTGCACATTGCAATGAAACTGATATGCACAAAATATAAGTTTAAAATGACAAGAAGTACAAAATGTAATGTGGACTATAACCAGTTCCAAACCCACCCTGGTAGTGATTTTACAACATTTTAGTAAGTAAAATCAGATAAGGTTAATGCTATATTAATACAAGTCAGCTATGTAGTTCAAAGTGAAGAGCGCTGAAGACTTTGGTAAAGACAGATGTCAATTACCCTGGCAACTCAATATGAATCTATAATTTTATATGTGACACTAAAATTTACCAGTTGAAGTAAAACCCTCACAATTGGAAATACACCTGGTTTCACTAACTAATAAATATGAGCTCATAAAAAGTCAAGGTGAATGTTCAGTAAGAAGTCATCATCTTTCATAAATCTTAACAACTTCTGTTTTTTATATGTCCCTGAATATTGGCAGATGTGAACAAATGTTCCTTTAAAATAGCTTTAAAACATGGTGTGAAAAGATTTTCTGAGGGTCTCAAGGATTTCTCCCAGTAAAGTGGTCCAGATTGGGGGAAATCCCCAGAAGTGGCTTCTGAAGAAGGATAAAATGAAAACCCAATGCTATCCTATTTGAAGGGGTTTAGCAAATGATAATTTAATTAGTTTTTGTCCTTTTGCAGAGAGGGGTACCAGTCTCTGACCCTGCAAAATAGGAGTGGGGAACTGGTGACCTTCCAGAAGCTGCTGGACTACAACTCCCATCATGCCTGACAATTTGTTGTGCTAGCTGTGGCAGATGGGAGTTGAAATCCTCTAATATCTGCAGAGCCCCAGGTTCTCCACGTCCTCTGGAGAATGTTATCAAGCCTGAATTCTGATTCTTACTCTGTTTGGAACACAGGAACTACGCCTTATCTTTCAGCCTTGTGTATTCCTTGGTTAGGGACTTCCCATGAATGCAAAAACAGGCTCCAGCAGATTGAATGGACAAGACTAATAGTGGGACCAGCAGTCAAGAAGGCGGGTTCTGCACATGCTGTAGAGGGATATGAGGGGCTCATCCACCTGGGAAGGTAGCTTACCTAGGAGAAGGGAAACAATGGTCTTAAGCTTGCATTGCCTTGTGGGATATATTTGGGAGACAAAAGTCTAAGGAGTAAACCCTACACAAATCCAGAGTGGAGTCCCTAAGACGGTTGAGTGCTGCCTTGTATGCTTCCTTCTAACAACTATGGCAGCAAGCTGGTGCCAAATGTATTGCTTTCCTTTCCTTTGGACCACATCAGTGAGACCAAAAGTGTGTGTGTGTGTGTCTTGTCATCTGGGCAGCCCAGGACCTACATACACACTGCCCAGACTTGTGCCCTGGGCAGGTCATTTCAGTAGGCAGGATTTTTATTTTCTTTAAAAAAATGCCTGGTGTAAAAATCATCATCATCACCATCATCATCATCATCAAGCTGTAGGGAAATGGGCTTGGTGAAAGCTCTATGGGTTTTACATAATTAGCCATAATATAACATTGGCAGCAGAATAGTTGATAATGATGACTCATGAACATTCTGCACACTATTTTTCCTCAGATTCATGAAATGTTGTTTATCAAGATTTTGAACAGCTGAAATCATTTTGGGTGCCACTGATAGATTAAACAGGGCACAACTCCATTTCCAGTAATGAATTCCAGAACAACTGGGATGTAACCATTACTTTTAAAAATAATAGATTTTTGCTGGAAAGGTTTGCTTAGAGACCCATCTTGTACACATGACACATCATTGATTAGTAACTCCATGGATATTAGGTAAGAACAGGAATAATACTCCTTTGGTACTTTTTCTTTTCAGAAAATTTAAATCATGCAACAACGATACAGACTAATACAATGTCCCATAATGAAAAAAGAGATAACTAGTAGAGGATATTAGTAGAGAAGAATAAACAAAAATCTAACCAGATCATTGTATTTGGATTCTTCAGAGTTCACTTTGGATAAGAAAGATAAGAAAAGATAAGAAAGAAAATGACTTTTCAAAAAATAATATTATATTTTGTGTTGGATATTGTTTTTATTTAAGTGCATTTATATCCTTCCTTCCTTCCTTCCTTCCTTCCTTCCTTCCTTCCTTCCTTCCTTCCTTCCTCCCTCCCTCCCTCCCTTCCTCCCTCCCTTCCTTCCTTCCTTCCTTCCTTCCTTCCTTCCTTCCTTCCTTCCGGGAATCCTAAGCAACATGCATCTAGTTCCTTAAAAAGTCACTAATCTAGACACAACCTCAACTGGGCCTGCTTCGCTTCATATATATTCAGATATACACAGCTAAAGGACTGTTTCTCTTCCAGATGCATGAAAAATGTATTGAAGGAGGTCTTTAACAGAATTGTGAAAAATTACCGTAGGAAGAAATAAAACTCTTTCAAAGGTGTAAATCTTGTTTCTGATTAGATGCTCAGGATTGTGAAATCTTAACATATTTTCCTGTGATGCCATTCAGCCTGAGTCCATAGTTGCTAAGGGTAAATTCAGTCTCCTCCCTCCACTACATGCATAACATTTCAATTCATGAGGAAAACTAAGGAGCATGTATGCGACCACCCACTTGGTTGTACAAAATTGCAATATGTGAAAATATCTTGTTTCTGAATGCCGAGAGGTTTCATATAGCCCATCACACATGGCGTCAATAACACCAAGGAACCTCCATCAACTCCTTCCCAACCAGTCAGCATGCCCTTTTAAAATTAATTGCACGCACTAGTTCTGGTTCAAGTTTCAAGAACAAGTGGCTGAAAAAGAAGCGTGCTGAGAGATTTGGAAACAAACTGCATTGTCAACAAAGGGAGATGCCTGCTGCTCTGCTCTGAGATCTGCAGAGAAAGTATCCCAGCCTTCTGGAGGGTTTCATGACAATAACTTCAGAGAAGGTTGATGTTTATTTGTGCTATACACTAGCAATTTCCAGAGCACAGCAGGGAGAAGACAGAGTTTAAAAGTACACATGGAAAATACTGGAGTTTAGGTCATTTGTATTAGGATGGTGTCTGGGATATGAAATTGATGTTTGTCTTCTGAGCCCACATGCTGATATATATATATATTTTAAAAATGACTCATAGTTCTGTTCTTCCTCTTTCCTGCATGTAGTTGTGAATGGATATGTACACAGACTACTACATAGTTAGCTGAGATCCACCAGACAACATAAAATAAATGACCTTAATTGCTTTACATTATGCAGAAAGGATTGTCACTAACTGTCTAGCATGCCCTTTGGTTTTCAGTGCTGCCACTCCTGAACAGGACTGGACAGCGGTATCTTGTGTGTGTGTGTAGCTTTACTTTTAATAATAAAAGTAACAAAACACATGGGAAGCCCTATGTTAGATACTATTAAATGTTTATACACTGCATACTGGCATTCTGGTTTGCTAGTTCTTTGTGATCTATTACATTTTCTGTAGACAACAGCTGGGAAACTGCTTGAAAACCTTCCGTTATTATATTTCTGTTTCTTCCCCACTCTCTTGAAACTGTTGGGAAACACAATAAGCTCAGTGGTACAACATCTGCTTTGTATGCAGAAAGTCCCAGGTTCAGTCCTCAGCATCTCCAGGTATGGTTGGGAGAGTCTTCCTATCTGGAACCTTGGAGGGTCTCTGTCTACCAATGTAAGCAAATACTGAGGTAGATGGAACATGGGTCTGACAGCAGCTTCCTGCCACTATCATAGGACAAGAATGCTACATTTTTGCTTACTCCAGGCTTCTCCAAATGAACCTTCCACTAATTTAGGACTCCAAGGATTCAATAACTTTTCAAAAAAGTGGTTGATGGTTCTCCACTTCTCCCCCCAGCTCCCATAGGTTCTGGGAAAGGCAGATCAATTCATATCATAGCTGTCTTCCCTGGTGTGCCTAAGTCTCCCTACCTTCACAGCCGCCCTGCCAACCTGATCTGAAACGGGCACTCTTTTGCAATAGATTATATAGACTCATACTCTCTGTCCTCAGAAACCATCTTGGCATTCCCTGTGTGCTCCACTGCAGTGCAGAACTGAATGAATGTGTTATGACCTCCATCAACTGTTATGTTCATGGAGGCATTTGATCAAGTTTATGCAATCCTAGTAGCTGCCGTTTGTCAGTTACTGTGTTCACCTGGTTTTATACACTACGGTTGTATACAGGAGCACATATTCAGGGACAGCTTGGACAGACTGTGTGCACGTGAAGTGTAATGCCTAAATTGGCACAATGACAAAAAATACAGTGTGGTAAAAATCTTAGCATCAGTGTTTATAGTAACGCACACTAGCAGAAAAAAGAGAGCTTTTGATTGCTTAGTATCCCATATCTTCATGCTTTTGTTTCTGCCAACTACTTGTATCCAAGTTTTCATTTAAAGAGAATTTAAATAAATGATACGCAGAACAAATCAAATAAGTTACACATGACCCAGTCAAGCTTCAGAGCTGGAGCACATTAAACTCTAAATTTCTAAAAATGAAAGTCTAAGACTTTAGGAGCTTCTCATCCTTTACTTTTGAGTCCCTTTTTGCTGCATAGGAATAATTGTGACAATAAAAAAATGGATAGGACAATAAGGGGGGAAGCTGTAAATCAAATGAAGCAGTTATTGCAGAGCAATTTAACAAAAAGCTTCCATAATTTCTAAAATGCTCCCTGAAATTTGGACTGCCTAATCTATTATTGATTTAGCAGTCCATGGTTCTTAAAATGTTTGTAGATGGTGCAGCCACCAGTCAGGGCTACTATGCAATCTCTATATATTCAGCAAGAGCTCAGTGTGGTGTAGCTGTGTGTGTGTGTGTGTGTGTGTGTGAGAGAGAGAGAGAGAGAGAGAGAGAGAGAGAGAGACATAAACCCCTTGTGGAAGGGGGGTTATTGTTTTGTGTTTTTTTCTTATTTTTCTTATGTACTTTGTGTTTTTTATATTGTAATTTTATATTGTGAACCGCCCTGAAATCTATGGGTATAGGACTGTATACAAATTTAATTAAATAAATAAATAAATAAATAAATAAATAATAATAATAATAATAATAATAATAATAATAATGGGAATGTCAACATCAACATCACTTGTTGAGTTTGCAAGGGACTTCAGACTAAAATCATACTCATATTATTTCAAACACATACAGGATAGGATTTCGATGTGTTTTAGATGACCAATAGGAATAAAGCCACCTCTCAAAGTAGGTATTTAGCAACAAACTCCACAGTGACAATTATCTTAATTATACACCTGAGATTAAATTGGTGCCACTCACCCTGCCAAAGCCTCAATTACAGTGATTGGGCTTCAGTGGCAGCTTCCAGCTAGATCTCACAAGATCTCAAGGGAGCAACAGTATGATTGGATTGTGAAAAATACAATGTGTTCATCTACTTCTATGTCATAATACAAAATGTTGATCTGATTAACACTCTTGCCATGGTGTCAAGAACTGATATATCGCTGAAAAACTGGAGATTCTTTACCCAACTGGAAACACTGAATGAAGTTTTTGCGAAAGTATTTAACACAAACGTGGCAAATCCGTGGCCCAGATCCAACTGCCAAGCTATTGCCAGTGGCCCACCAGCCCCCTGCTTACCAGGCAAACAGTGAATGCATCCCTCAGACCAAAAAAAGTTTAACCAACTTGCTTTAAAAGAAGATTAGACATTAAATCTGTTGTTGTTGTTGTTGTTGTTTAGTCGTTTAGTCGTGTCCGACTCTTTGTGACCCCATGGACCAGAGCACGCCAGGCACTCCTGTCTTCCACCGCCTCCTTGGTCAGGCTCATGTTGGTAGCTTCAAGAACACTATCCAACCATCTCATCCTCTGTCGTCCCCTTCTCCTTGTGCCCTCCATCTTTCCCAACATCAGGGTCTTTTCCAGGGAGTCTTCTCTTCTCATGAGGTGGCCAAAGTATTGGAGCCTCAACTTCACGATCTGTCCTTCCGGTGAGCACTCAGGTCTGATTTCCTTAAGAATGGATGTGTTTGATCTTCTTGCAGTCCATGGGACTCTCAAGAGTCTCCTCCAGCATCATAATTCAAAAGCATCAATTCTTCGGCGATCAGCCTTCTTTATGGTCCAGCTCTCACTTCCATACATCACTACTGGGAAAACCAGAGCTTTAACTATACGGACCTTTGTTGGTAAGGTGATGTCTCTACTTTTTAAGATGTTGTCTAGATTTGCCATCGCCTTTCTTCCAAGGAGCAGGCGGCTGTCACCATCTGCAGTGATCATGGAGCCCAAGAAAGTAAAATCTCTCACTGCCTCCATTTCTTCCCCTTCTATTTGCCAGGAGGTGATGGGACCAGTGGCCATGATCTTCATTTTTTTGATGTTGAGCTTCAGACCATATTTTGCGCTCTCCTCTTTCACCCTCATTAAAAGGTTCTTTAATTCCTCCTCACTTTCTGCCATCAAGGTTGTGTCATCTGCATATCTGAGGTTGTTGATATTTCTTCCGGCGATCTTAATTCCGGCTTGGGATTCATCCAGCCCAGCCTTTCGCATGATGAATTCTGCATATAAGTTAAATAAGCAGGGGGACAATATACAGCCTTGTCGTACTCCTTTCCCAATTTTGAACCAATCAGTTGTTCCATATCCATTAAATCTAATGCATCTTAATTCACCAGGTACACATCTCACTGTAAATATGTTACTATTTCTTCTTGCCTTTTGTTTTCTAGTGCATTAACTTCACATCTGAAAAGTAATCTAGGGCAATCAGCACCAACATTCTATGATCCTTAATTCCATTTATGTTTGCTAATTTTCTGGTTTGGCTGGCAGTAGGGTGGAAGGAACTGTTAATTTTGGTTTTCCTAGTTTCTCATTTCTCCCCAATCATAAATTCATTTCTCTGCATTTCTGAAGCGATTTTTTAACCAATACATTATTTTTAATGCACATTCCAGCCTAACGTATATACTACTGTAAACATTGCTTGGTTGGAGGACTGCATCACAAAATTTGGATAGTGTTAACTTTGAAGGATGGCTGTATTTTGGTCTTCATACTGTTTCAGAAAGCCAAATTTAATATATTTGGCTTTGAATGCAAACTGAATCACATTTCTTTCCCATCCTTCATTGTTGGGTAGCATTAAAGAATTAAGCCTCAGTTTTGGGGCCATGTCACACTGGTAACCTCATTATATTTCATTATGTGGCATTCTGCGTGCCAAATAGTTTGCACATTTTTGTGCATATTCTGATCTAATCAAGAGATTGAAAAAGCAGAAGCAAATGTGTATCTCCATTTTTTAAAAAAATCACTACAACGATAATGATAGCAGCAATGTGAACGGAACAGCTAATGTTCTGTGAAATGGTTTCTGTGTCTTCCATATCGTGCATCAGAAGCAATCAGTGTCCTGGATATGACTCTGGAATGTTAAAGATGTTGATACTGCACTTATTTGAAATAGTTCCTGTGGTAGTTAAATTCCACATCTGGAATTTGGTGTCGCATGCTGTTTTGCAGTAGACATTTACAGTTATAATAGTATGCGACTGAATAAGCAATGTGGTTGCTGTGACATTTTTTCCATAAAAAATTAATTGAAAACATTGTCTCCATGATATGTAGGTTTCCTTAAGCTATAGGTTATGGGAAGGGTTATTGACTTTACAAGCAACAGGGAAAGTTATCGGAGAGACTCAAAACTCCTGAATAAGGTAAATAATGTGTCACAATACTTAAATGTATGATAAATTGTGTCCTCCCTAAAAGAGTGTTGTGGTGAGACCTGGAGACTGACCACCTGTGTTGTGGGTGGGTAAGATTGGTCAGCCACAACACCCGATTGGTAGGTCCGCGATGTTGGGTTCAATCTGGCCAATGGGGCACAGTCTAAACAGATTGAGGGACCTATATATACCCATGCAGGTGACCCAGAGCTTCTCTTTCGGTTCGTGCATTTGGAACACCCACCCACCTCTCCCTATTTTTAGAGCATTTTGCAATTGACCTTGCTATGCCGTTGTGTGTCGTCTGTCATTGGGACAGGGGCACGGCAGGAATTTTCCCACTTGGCTGATTGGCTGTTGCCTTTTGGGTTTTGTCTGCCAAGTAGCAAATCGTCACAACTTTTAAGGTTGCGGATAGGCACTGGTTCAGCTGATAGGGATGGGGAAACGGTCTCGCCATCCCTACGTGAAGGGTATTCCGTTAAAGGAATCCAGGGACTCAACTGGTTTGGTCAACCCCCGAGAGGGAGTTGTGCCCGTGCCTGAGTCCAGGGGGGCATTTGGGAGGTGAACATAGTCTGTTCCCGGCTTTTTGTCTACCCAGGTGTTCACCCTTGGCTGACCTATGCTGGTGCCCTGGGTCAGCACTGCTTGCAAGGGTGCAGGGAGCTAGTCGAACCAGAGTCTATGCAACCACTCACCTACTGTAATCAATAAAGTTGTGGCCTAAATTCTGTCAAAAACCAAAACTAAAATCTGAGTCAAGTGTGACTTTATTTAGCGGGGAGGTCTCTGGGTCTGAACACACAATGCAAACCACAGAAGATTTGGTGCATTGAAGAAGCTCATCACATAAGGAAGAAAAAAGTGGGAAAAGACTGGCTGAGGATGGGGGTGGGGGGAACCTTCTTTGCTAGCTTTTTTATTCCTGCAAGAAACCTATAGATGACAGAAAACTTAAAGCCACTCAGGAATTTAATTTGGGATTGGTTTGGAAACTGTAGCCTAAAGAGTGATTACTTCCACTCCTAGTCTTTGAGCAGCTGCGATGCCTTGGAATGTTTAGGGAATCTAAATGGTCAGTCATATAGTGTTGACAAGCCAGATAGGTATGACGGTATGGAATATGAAAGGCTAAGGACAAATAGCCTAGGGATCTATGTGGCCATGTGCTGTTCTCAGAAAGTCAAGGAGCACAACCATGGGTACTGAGGAGGTAGAGTAGAAAAAGGGCCAAAAGGGCAAAACAGGAGAGTCAGAAGGCAAGACATCTATAGTAATGGGAGCCAGAGCCCTCTAGGCTTTTTCACATGTTACACTGTACACGGGTGGAGTACAAGTGTTTGTGTGAAAGAGTGCATATTTGTTGATTTGCACAGTTCAGCTCTTACATATACAGGTACATGGGCTTTACACTCCTTGAACATTACATATGGATGGCTGTGTAGCTCAGATACCATTAAATATCAGACAAGTGCTATCTTCATTGACTTTGTAGCACCTACTGAAGGTCTTCCTCTTTCAAAAAGCCTTTTAAGTAAATAACTTTCCCACTCTGTATCTGTACTGGAATTGTTTTTAGATGTTTTCATTGTTTTGTTGCTAGTGTTTTGCCACACTGGCTGGCTGGGATATATTTTTAGTATCATCATCAGTATTTTTGTACATAGGTACCCAGACTGTGCACTCATTGAAGATAACATGCCAACATGTCAACCACCAGCAGAGAAGCAAATGAGCAGCTGCTGAGATGGAAGGGAGATAGAGGAGGCAAAGAGCTGAAATAAAGAAGGGCAAAGGAGGAGTAAAGTTGAGGGAAAGGGCAAGCAAGGATAACAAATAGTCAAAATATGACAATGGCATCCAGAAAGGGTGAATGCTTTGAACTGAGTTGGGCAGATAGGCAAGAGTGCTGTAGTTCAGAGAAAGCAAGGAGATGGGTGGCACATGACTGAGAGTGGGGTGAGGTGAGGTGCTAATAAATGTCTTTATTAGAGACACCAATTCTTTACTTCTTCAAATAGCTGTCAAAGTTGTGACATATGCTGCAGAATGTTTTCTAAACTGCATGTGTATCTAGTACCCACTTAAGCTGTATTATATAGCCCTGGCTGTTTTCCGCTTTGAGTCTGAGGGGACTTTTGGTCTGCCCATCTGACACCCCCCTTGAAGTGTTTCATGACCATTTTTGTTTTAAATCAGAGCTGGTGTCACACTCCTTTCTAGCTGAAGGAGCAAAGGACTTGGGTACTCAGTCCCACCCCCAGAAGTCAATTTCAGAGGAATTCTAAATTCTATCAACAATTAATCACACATGCACTCCCTACATCACAAACAAACCAGTCCTCAAAGTGCTCCAGTTCAGGCCCCATTGAAAGGAAGCTGTAAGAATGCTTTTAAAGATCAGAGCCATATGGCTTTTGAAAATTGTACCAAATGGGACAAGGCATATGATTAAAGTTGATTATGTTCTTAAGTGCTTTTCTGGAACAAGATCATAGCTTCCAGCACTGGGCAGGATCCCTTATGTTGCATGATATAATATTCAGGGGAATTGTCCCTTTCTTGCTTGCTTCCTTTGCTATTTTTCCTAGTTGCTGCTTTTGGTGCCTTCATTTACATTGCCTTTCCAAATACCCTTAAGACGCTTCCTCACAGTAACTGCAAAGCATGTGCTCAGATAATTTGGAGCATGCATAAACACTTTCAATTCTCTCTCAGCTGCAGAGAAAACCAAAAAAGTCAACCTCAGCAACTCAGCTTAATTTGAAGTTGCTTTTCTGAAACGGCTGTTCAATTAAACAGTTCATTAAAACGAACTAAGAGAAAAAACACCCCTGACTTTTCTAGGGGAGCTCTTTAACTTTTTTTCCACAGAAGACTCCAACAGATCTATTGCTTCCCTAGAATACAGATAGGCTTCCTGGTGATTAGTGTGATCATGCTGGTCTATGTTTTGCAAAGGTTTGTAACAAAGATCCAGGAACAGATAAACATGACGATAGGTTTCCATCTGCTTGGCCAGCCAGTCAAAAAGCAGGAATAGGGGGAAAAAACCAGTTACAGCATGTTTTTGCAATAAAGTATCCTGGACAACTGGACTTTGGCTCTGCTTGGTCTGCAGTTAATTTTGAACAGGGAAGGCCCAAAGAATTTGGCTTGCTTGTGAGATGGAACGCTGGGATCAATTATTATTCAACAATGAGATTTCTTGTAGAAGAGTTGCAAAGGGGGCGGGGGGGGGTAGGAACCTATTACACTGTCATGTTGTTTTAAAAAGAAAAGGGTTTTATTTGGAAGACGCAGCTAAGCAGCTTTTGCTCATCCTTGTCCAATGAGTCAAATTTAATGCCATTGGGAAATCTTGCTCACTTTCTTTGCCATAACCCCTAGTCTCATCATCTGGGAAGGTGTGACTGCAAAGCATGATTTTATAATAAGTCTTAGCTGGCACATGCAATGAAAACAATAAATGTTGCATTTTTTTTCTTTTTCTTTTTTCTTTTCATGCAAACATGGAGTTATAGGACCTGAGGAGCATCCAATACATATCTATGTACTGAGGCATGATCTTCTGTATTCAGATCTTGTTAGCGTATTGTTGGCAAACTTATTAAGATTCCCGCCTGCCATAATTCAGAAGCATGAGGGAGCAAAATGCCCATTTGGCTGGTCAAGGTGATATAAGCAAACTGATCCTACCTCCTGGTAGCTTGGGTTTCTTCTTGGCTCATGCTCATGTCTTTATACCTTAAATGCTTTTTTTTAAAAATGTATTTTTAAAAACGCCACTGAAAGCTAAGAAAAACTAGAATTTTATGTAAGATGTCACGTCGTCTTCATCTTAAGGCAACTGTTGGACAAAAGCTGCAGTGTAAGATTAGAATGTGTAAACCAACACATTTTAAATCTATTGTTCAGCTTTACATTGTGTGGAGTTGTAGATTATGTACATGCAGTACTTTCATCCCTGTGGGCAAAGAGAAATATGGTTGTGCCAAACTCAGAGATTGCTCTGACACAAAGGCCCATATTTTCTTCATTCATTTTAGAACATAAGAAGATCCTGATGGATCAAGCCAATGACCCATCTGGGTCATTCTCTCAGTGGCCAATCGGATACCTGTGGGAAACCTGCAAGAAGCAGCAAAGCACAAGAGCACTCTCTGTCGGAGCTTCGGTACTACCGAGCTGTAATGGCTCTCCTTCTTGTCGTATCTTCGGAATCCATCGACCTCTGCTCCGATGGTGATTAATGACCTAAGCCTTTAATGTGGCTTCATGCATGCTCCCCATTCCGCAGAGTACACAGACAGCAGCAGAAGGAGTGAGAAATATGTGCTACATCGCCACGTTTATTTCTAACTACTCAGGACAGAAAAGAATATGCATCTGCTCTCTGTGAGAGACAGAGAACAACAAGAAACAAAGAAACGGGAAACCAGTAACATCAACATCCGTCTCCCGTGAGACTTCCAACAATCTGGAATGTCAACAGAGTCTTGTGACTCCAAAAACTGCACAGTGGCATAACAGAAATCTAACACTCTCCACTCCTGTACTTTCCAGCAATGAGTGCTTTCTTTATATGAAAAAGGTGCTTGTGCTGGTCCCGGGGGGAAGGTTACTGTTACCATAGTCAAAGTTCAGTCCTGAGTCACTAGCCTGGAAATAGTTCACAAGGTGCGAGGCGAGGTCCGAAGCAGGGAGCCGGGCGGGGAACAGGAACGCTGGAAGGTCAGAAGCAGGAAGCCGAGCGGGGAACAGGAACACTGAAGGAACAGGACTGGATGCTGGCCGAAACAGCTCTTCAATGACAACGTTGCTCCCGCAACCTGGGACCGGGCTGACTGGCCTTTATCTTCTCTGAGGCCAGGGGCGGCCCCGGCCCCCAGGAGCCCCGCCTCTCCTGGCCTTAAGGCGAGCACTCCTCCTGGGAGAAACCAGTTCCCTTCGCCTCTCTGCCCTAAGCTTCTGCAGTTCAGGAGAGGGTGAAGGGTTACTGGGCCCAGGGGGAGACTCACCTGTAGGCACTGAGTCCTCAACCACCTCTGGAGCCAGAATGGATTCACCTGGTGCCTGCTCCTGAGGATCCGGCACAGGTGCAGGCTCCTCAGAATCAAGGCCCTGCCCCAGTTCAGCCGGCCCTGGAGGCGGGGACTCCTGTGCAGGCTGGGATTCCTCCGATTCACCCTCTGAATCAGATTCCCAGGCCATCACAGTGCTGGTACGCATTTCCACCCATCCTGCCATCCTGTCACCGTTTGCTTGCTCACACCCCCTGGCCCTGCCCCTTGCCCACCCACCACTCCTCACTCCCTTGCACCTTTGCCTACCACCTCCGCCCCCTCGTCCGCTGTTCTTTTCCACAACCAAAGCATCTTCCAGGCACTTTCCTGATGATTGTAAATGGGTCATGCCAAATCACCTCTGCTCTGGCGTGACCTTTTTATGGTTTGCAGGCACCTTCCTGGAAGGTATTTTGGCGATCGTAAAACGGCTCTGCCAAAGTGCCTCCGGGAGGCTGTGCCTGCTGCTGTGGGAATTGGCAGCAGCAGGGAAGGAAAAAAGAGGTGGCGATACAGCTGGCATATACTGCTTCCAGAAAAGGACTGCCAACAACCAATATTCAGAAGCATTGCTACTCCAACCATTCATAATGCCAGAATGTGGCAGCCAGACTGGTGACTGGGACGGCCGCCGAGAAAGTGTTGGTGCTGAGCTTTAAAGCCCTAAATGGCCTTGGCCCAATATACCTGGAGGAGCATCTCTACCCCCATTATCCGGCCCGGATACTGAGGTCCAGTGCCAAGGGCCTTCTGGCGGTTCCCTCCCTGTAAGTAGTGAGGTTACAGGGAACCAGGCAGAGGGCCTTCTCGGCAGTGGTGCCCGCCCTGTGGAATGCCCTCCCTTCAGATGTCAAGGAAATAAACAACTATCTGACTTTTAGAAGACATCTAAAGGCAGCCCTGTTTAGGGAAGTTTTAATGTTTGGTGTTCTGTTGGGAAACACCCAGAGTGGCTGGGGAAACCCAGCCAGATGGTTGGGGTATAAAAAGTATGTTGTTGTTGTTGTTGTTGTTGTTGTTGTTGTTGTTGTTGTTGTTGTTGTTGTTGTTGTTGTTAACAACTTCCACTGTTGTTTGTAATGGAGTGCGTTCAGTATGGTTGCATGACTATGGCTAGATTCTGAAGAGCTGACAATGGGTGAAAATGGGAATTGACACATTCTGAAAAGCTGGAGTCATGTCCAACGATCAGGAATACCTGCACACTGCTATACAATCATCCTTAGAATGAGATGGGTTTGACCACCAAGAATGGTCAGGTTTAGGCAACAAGTTAGAAAAAAGATATCAAGTGTCTAGGTAGCAGAAGGTGGCAGTGACATTCCTAGTGTTCCTGGTTCCTATTGAGATATTTGTTTGCTTGGGAAGTGCTAATGTTTCATTATGTTAATAATCTTGGCCATATTTGCTGTATGGCTTGGAGTTACAAGATATCCTCAACTCCGTGGGGGAAAATGTTGCCAATTTCAGTGGTTTCAGCATTTGGTAGCTAAACAAATGTTTTCTTTATGAGCTCCAGATTTATGAAGAGTTCTGGGTAGTAGTTATATATGCAGAGTCAACAGTCTCTGACAGTCACTTGGTCATGATTTCCCCAATTCAAAGAGTGTAGGGTTGTTGCTTTCAAAACACAAAGCAGCTGCAGAAAGCTGCAAATCACATTGCGGTGGGTGAGGGAAAATAGCGGGGGCTGCCTCATCTCTTTCTCCAAAAGTTGTTTTCCAGGTTTAAATTGCTTCCTCCTATGTGGCAAAAGCTATAGTAGCTGAAGCTTCACAGGACAAAAGCAGGCTGAGAGGGCAATTTTGATAAGGAAAACTACCGTAACTTGGAGACCTCTGAACTGCAGGCCTAATTAGGTCCACCAGAATTTCCCCTTGCCCCTCTGTGGTGCTCTAAAGTGCCTGAGGCTTTGGTTTCTCAAAGCCTGATTCCTGTGGGGAACTCACTCATGCAGTTGATCCCACTGGCTTTGGCTCTACCATTCTCAGCTGAATGGCAGTAGAACTGAAGCCTGCTTTATATTGCCAGTGCACAACTGGCAGCACACTTTAAGATTCCCAGCTGTGAGTTGCTAGCTGCGTCTCTACTTGCTTCACACATGACATCCTATGACATAGGTTGAAGTGGTTAGAGTGTGTTAGACTAGGACCTGGGGGACCAGGGTTCAAGTCCCCATGCAGCCCTGAAACTCACTGGGTGACTTTGGGCCTATCACTGCCTCTCAGCCTAACCTCTACCCCACAACATAAATGTAAGGCAAGTGAGTGTAGTTTGGGCAGGACAAATCTGAACCCCTGGTGGGCCAAATTCGGTTTTGTGCCTGAGGTTCCCCAGCCCTGTTCTAAATAACCCAGCAGTCACTAAAAAGAAACCTGGAGATTTTAGAAATGGCACAACTTTTGTAAGATGCTTCTATATCCAAACCTCTTAGACAGCATCTTAAAAAGTAGAGACATCACCTTGCCAACAAAGGTCCGTATAGTAAAAGCTATTGTTTTGCCGGTAGTGATGTATGGAAGTGAGAGCTGGACCATAAAGAAGGCTGATCGCCGAAGAATTGACGCTTTTGAATTATGGTGCTGGAGGAGACTCTTGAGAGTCCCATGGACTGCAAGAAGATCAAACCTCTCCATTCTTAAGGAAATCAGCCCTGAGTGCTCCCTGGAAGGACAGATTGTGAAGCTGAGGCTCCAGTACTTTGGCCACCTCATGAGAAGAGAAGACTCCCTGGAGAAGACCCTGATGTTGGGAAAGATGGAGGGCACAAGGAGAAGGGGACGACAGAGGATGAGATGGTTAGATAGCGTTCTCGAAGCTACCAACATGAGTTTGACCAAACTGCGGGAGGCAGTGGAAGACAGAAGTGCCTGGTGTGCTCTGGTCCATGGGGTCACGAAGAGTCGGACACGACTAAACGACTAAACAACAACAGCAACATATTCAAACCATCCAAAAGTCACAACTGTTTTTCCCTTTCTTTTTGTTTGGTTTTCTCTCACCTTTGCATTATTAATTGAGTTGAAACATGCCCATGCTGGCTTATAAATTGTCTGGTAAGCTTAAAAAGAAATCTTTTAAAAGACGACTGTTCACAAGGAGATTTTCCTGGAAGTGTTCCCATCTTATTCTAAGATTTAACTTCAGCAAAAAAAAATATTAAAAAATACCCCCTATTATGGCACATATATTGTAAAACAGCACGTGCAGATATCATGCACCATATTAATATAAAGCATGCACCAAAAGCTCATGTGGACATAAAGCAACAGTAATGACAAGATCTGTGTATTGTCGTATATTTTAAGTAACATGCTTGCTTTTTAATAAAATTCCAACACAATCAGGTCAAATAAATGAGAAACGGGTGAATTTGAAAGCAGTTTATAGACATATGGCAGTCTGGTATGAAGGAAAATAAGAGAACCGCACCATAACCTTTATATCACAGACAATGGGAAATGACCTTGAATGATCTGAAAATTCTGAACAGCACAGCACATTTATACACTTGACTCTTAATTCTCTGCCTGCACACCCCACCCCAAAGATCAGTACTTGGCTTATCTTGTGAAACGGGCAAGTTTAAAGTGAGGTTTAATAAAACTCATTGCTCTAATATCGACCTAATTTCTGTACTGAGAACCAGTAAGAGCTATCATTTACATTTTTGAGGGTGGCTGGACAAGCCCCCCCCCCCCAGATTCTAAATGTCCTCAAGCAAGCTGATTGATAGATGGATTGTGGGGCAGGTGGGGCCTCTTCTTATGGGCAAAACAGCCAGAACCACCACAGACATTGGTTATAGCTTTAACACAGGGTTGGTGAACCTTTTCGGCTCCTTGAGCCAAATTTGACAGGTGGTTGTGGCTGCCAACCTAATGACATCAGGTTCAATTTGGGGCTTGAAAGCACTTTGCAAGGCACCATTAAACTGAAGTTTGCCACTGTCTTTTTCAGAATTTTATTCTGATGCAAACCCTGCTAAAATGAAGGTCGCTTCTCATTTGCTTTAGCAGAGGGTTCTGACGCAAATCTCCTGTTTTAGGAAGAGGTTTGCATGGAACACCAGCAATGAATCCCCTGCTAAAATGAAAGCCCCCACCCCCAAATCAGGAAGGGGTTTTCATGGCACCCTGCAGTTGGGCAGTGTGCCCCTGTGCTCTGCTGGGAACAGGAACACTCAGCCAGTGCTGGATTTAACCCTGCTGATCTGTCCATCGGATGATATCACAAGTGGGCATGATTTTGGAAAAATGTTCTTCAGGGCCAAAATTAACCCATGAGCTGGATTGAGACCTTGAATTAGAGTTTGCTTTCCCCTCCTCCCTCCTATTCCTTTTTCCTTCTTAAAATCTTTCATTCAGTTGTGGGAATCATGCATATTATTAAAGCTGCTTGCTGGTTATTTCCTCTGTTAGGCAGCTAATTTCATCCCACTGCAGTCAGTGGGGGAGGGTGGAATAAGGTAAGGAATGGAAGAGGAACACCCAAAGCAGAATTTTGGATGTAGTGGTTGCTGTCCCAAACAATAAGATTGCTCTGCCCTTCTGTTGATAGCTAAGATGCATAGGGGACTCATGTTTGACAACATATAATATGTTAATTCATAGAAAATAACCTGGTTTGCTGCCTAAGTCACTTTGTTTTAAGCATGCCTAATGACTTTTAGGGGGACACGGGTGGCACTATGGGTTAAACCACAGAGCCTAGGACTTGCCGATCAGAAGGTTGGCAGTTTGAATCCCCACGATGGGGTGAGCTCCCATTGCTCGGTCCCAGCTCCTGCCAACCTAGCAGTTCGAAAGCACGTCAAAGTGCAAGTAGATAAATAGGTACCGCTCCAGCGGGAAGGTAAACGGCGTTTCCGTGCACTGCTCTGGTTCGCCAGAAGCAGCTTAGTCATGCTGGCCACATGACCCGGAAGGTGTACGCCGGCTGCCTCAGCCAATAAAGCGAGATGAGCGCTGCAACCCCAGAGTCAGCCACAATTGGACCTAATGGTCAGGGGTCCCTTTACCTTTTTAATGACTTTTTACTCATATTCAATTATCTTACCTGTTGGTTGTGAGAATATGAAAACATCCCCTTAGTTATGTGTGAAAAGAGAGCAGTTAAGGAAATCAAGGAGAAACCTGTGAGTATAGTTTGAAGTTTATCTCAGAAAAGAGTTTTCTTTGTCTCCTTTCCAGATGTTTTTTGGCTCCAAAGCACCATGAATCCAAAAGAGAACTTCCTATCAGCTAGCTCTCCCTGTTATGTGGTTTTCTTCTATAGCTCCCTACCTTTCAGCCACACATCCTGCAATCTTCAGGGGGATTTCCACAGAGGTAATAATCACTGGATAGTTGGGAAAAGGATGTCTTTTGAATTCTATTATTGAAATTAATCTTCGTTCCATTCATTTGGCAGGACAGCCGATCCACCAAAAACAGCTTGTGAAAGTTGGTAACTTTCTTTGGCTGCCAGAAATCCATATTGAGTCTCAAGTGGGTCAAGAAGAAGATGGCTTATTCCAAATAAAATAGCAAAACAATTTTAGACTTAAACACAGTAAATCTGTAGGATCAGTAAGAGTGCGGGTTGAGGGAAGCTACTTTCCTTCAGGAAGTGGGTTAGCTGACGCATGGGGTGTGAAGGTAACACACACTATTAAGGAAATCTCATCTTAATGGAGAAAGACAATTCCAAGTTGGACAGAGATGTTAAATACTAGTGGTTTTGTGAGCTTTCCATGGACAATCCATTTATTTCAGATATCCCTGCCTACTGTGCTTCAAAATATGCTGTGATTTTCATGAACTAGTTTTCACTTTACTTACACCCTTTTACTTTTTCATTAAATTTAATGTTATTTTGTTCCACTCAATCTCCCTTCTCTGTTGTCTACATGTTCTGGGGAAGAAAGCTATTCTCTTTGTGGTGAATGCCTATAATTTTAATGCCAAATGGTGGGTGAGCAATTAATTTCTATAACAAGCATTGCCAGCAAGTATCAACATCTACAAGTATCAACAACTTCTAGATCAGTGGTAGCCAATGTCAGTGCCCTCTAGATGTTTGGTACAACTACCATCAAACCCAGTCACCATGGGGTAATGGGAGTTGCAGTCCAAACCATGCAGAAGGCAATCACATTGTCATGAACTGGCAGGGTAATGGGGAGGAGGAAGGAGATCCTGGTGAGGGATGTAGCTGGGCTTGGAACACACCTGAGCAAGCTGAGGGTGGAGGAAAGGTTGATATAGGAAGTACTCATGGGGTGACGAAGGATGGTGAGGGGATGGCAGTCAGTGCACAGGAACCAGAGCAGCAGGACCCATCACCTGAGCTAGAAGGGCCCCTGTCTCGACAAACATGACAGGCTCTGAGGCTTAGGGAGCAGTGGGAGGGGCACTACAGGAGGCTGAGGCAGGCAAGCACCCACAGCCCAGCTCCCTAGTTGGCCAGGTGGGGCTCGCTAGCTCTGGGCGGAGGTGTGTGATTCCTCAGCTGGAGTAGGCTTGGAGCAGGTGAGGGTCCCATGCTTCATCAAGCCCAGATGCTGCAATCAGCATGCAAGGGGCAAAAGGGAAGCAGAGCTGAGGTACTGGGTCTGCTTAACTGCCTGTGTTGATGAACCTTGACTTGAATGCTCCTGGACCTCCATGGGACTGTGTTTCAGGTTTGACTCTGGACTGTATCCTGACTGCTGGACTTTGGACTAGGCTACTTGGATTGACCCTGAACCTCATTTCCCGAACTTCAGACTTTGGACTTCACTTGAGGGTGGATCGACCCTCAGACTTGGAACTTTGGGCTGACTTGCTGACAGGTAGGTCAGGGGTTCAGGACACATATTGACTACTCCTGTTCTTGATGGATTGACATAATATTTTTTAAATGCCCTAATCCCGATAAAGTTATTTGTGCTTTATTCCGATTGAAATCAATAGGACACATTACTGAGAAACCAATGACCATTATCCAACTAAATCATTCTCAGAGTAGACTTATTTGGCTTACCTTAAATCCATTGATTTCAATGAATCTCCTCTGGGTTATGACTAATGATGGATGTCACCTGTTGCAATTAATGTCCCATTAACATTCTTCAAAATGGGCCAAAATAAATGCAAATTACCGGTATTATGATGGTTATTGTTTGTAGTTTTACATATACAGTTACAAAACTTCTCAGGATATACCAGCAAATATAATCTACTAAAATGTTTGAGTTCAATACCAGTGGTTTAAACTGGTATTTTGAGTAAACTTGATGTTTTGAGATTGTATGATTTTAAAAATTGATTTGAATTTTCAGCTGTATTTTAGCCACAAAGTACAATTCAGCCAAAGTAAACCACGGTTTAGTCTTACTGTGCCCTTGAAATCAGCAGGACTTAATAATGCTAAACTTTGGCTGAACCATGCTGGTATTTTTTTAAAAAAGCTCTACTGTAGCTATTTCCTCCCTGTGCTTAAAAAAAGAAAAAAAGAAATCACAAAACGCCCTTTCACATATTTATCCATAAATAACACTGGCCAAAATAAAAATCTTTTAAGATTCAAGGGCCCACATCCAGACAAAATTAGTTATGCTTAAGCCCTACCAAAATCAGTGGGACGAATTAGTCACAAGTCAACTAATTTATTTCTGTTGATTTCATTGCCCTTCAATGTTTCCCCACAACTGTTCTCCTCTCCAAGTCCAGGCTCCAAACCACAGAACAAAGTTGGTTGGAACCTCCTTTAACTTTCAGAATTGGAAGTGGGGTTGGGGAAGTCTGATTCAAAAGAGAATTCAAAAGCCACACACTAGTCATGCTGAGTTCAATCCAGAGTTTTCTGGCTGGTGGCCATTTCTGATATTTGACTAAGTGACCTCACCATGCAGAAATGTCCAAATTTACTTTAATTTGTATGACTTTGAATTAGGTACACACGTACACATGTGCATATTCATGTACTCTGACTAACAAACACACAGTATTGCAACAGTGATAACAAATGAGATGTCACAAGTGGGACCTTCAACTATTGCAGTGTGGATTGTTCCTGTTGAGAGTTCCAGCCAGCCAACTTTACCGTCTTCCATGATTCTCCCTTCCCTTCCCTATTCCATTTTTCTGTTTCCCGTCCCCCCCAATGGTCAGGTAACATTCTATGGCCACTGAGCATACTCAGCCCTCAAGGAGTTGTTTTTGGATTCCTTTCTTTAGGGTTAATTCCCCCCGCCCCTGGGTCTTTTGTACTTCTGCAAACCTTGGAGATCCCTCAAGGCTGCTGAAACTTTCCTCTTGTGCATTGATGGCACCATTTGGGCTGCAAAAGGATTGATGCTCAGAGAATACATTGGGTATATTTGGAATTGACTTTAAATTTACTGGAGCCAGTTGAGAAGCAGTTGGATGGCTTCCTGTCTGTGCACATAGCAATTTATTAAAAGGGCTGGTCCTTATTCATCATCTCGTCGAAAGTAGTAAGAAGAAATTATTAGGTCATCTAGTCACTCTCTCTGCCAATACCAGATTACTCCCCATACTCCTCACAGTAAATTTTCTAGTGCTGGAGTAAGATTGCTTAGAGATCTCACAAGGATTATGGTTTTGGCCTCTTGATGGTACTTCTAATACTAAGAATGTTTCAGAAGTACAAAAATGTTTAAAACAAAACCTATAATGGAAAAGGGCTAAAACGTAACAGAAACTCAGTAGCAATAGCTACTTTGAATTATAATTCTGTAAAATTCTGCTAAATTATGTGGAGACAATTTGTGATAAAGCAAATAACCTAGAACTGGCCTTTTTAAAAACAGCACAGCACTTTAAAGTCAATAACGGTGTGTAATGGTTCTAGGGGTTGCTCGTGCGTAAGCCGGTGCATATCTCCCTGGCTGGGTGCAAACACCTGGCTGGGTTGCCTAAGTGAACCTTTTCTGTCCGGACAGCCACTCACCCGTGGCTGACTCAATCGCTGGCAGCATCCGTCAGTGGGCGTTTCTTAAACTTCTTCCAGCAAAGAAGCTCTTTGACGCCTAGTCTCCTCCTACTCTCTCTGCGTGAAAGCCTTCTGCGGAAGGAGGGCGTGGGCAGCGGAGGACCCCTACTCTCCCCGCTGGTCCCAGGCAAGGAGTCATCGGACCGCCTCGCCGCTTCCCCCATCTGCCCCCCTTCTCCACTGGTGCTACGCTGATTCTCTTCCCCAGAAGATGGGCTGCTTCTCCCGATCCCTGGACGCTCTCTGGAATCGCTCTGGCTTTTGCTCTCTCCCTCCGGCACTGATGGCAGTTCCCTGACACGGTGTTTCTCAGGCTCAGCTGACAATAAGTGGAATGGAGAGGACATTAAAAAAAAAAAAAATCCATCCCCTCCTGTCCAGCAACCATCTAGAGAAGATTTAGATACAACTGAATATAATTTTTGACTTTTAACACATTGTTCATTACATGGTTTGTTTGTTTTTTTAACATATTATGTATTCAATTGTTCTGCTTTTAACTTGTTTTTTTTTTTTTTGCCAGCTACCTTGTGAGGGCTTGCACAATTCACAATAATTAGAATTCAATAATTAGAACTTACCACCTCCACCTTTTCTTCCCTTTTCTATTTCTACATTCCTGATTCTCTATTTGCTCTGTTGGCATCCACCTTTTTGCTAAGCCACATTTCCCATCTGTTATTACCCATCTCAGATCATTTTCTATGGTGGCTCCTGACATCTGTGACTTCCTTCTGCCCTATATCCCACATTGCTTCAACAATGCCTCAGATGCCTCAATGGGGGGGGGGGGGATCTTTGGCTGAACTACAACGCCCATCAGCCTCAGCCTCACCATTAATGGTGGTTAATGGTTAGGTTGAAGGGAGTTGAAGTTTAACTGCAGAGCCAAATGTCCCCCATTCTTGCCTTAAAATGTATATTTTTGTCTTACACACCTTCCATTTATCTTTTTCTTTTTCCACATGTGCTTGTCCCAGTAACTTCCTGGCAGTGAACTATTTTCTGACTCTGGACTGGCCCTGCCCACTCATGGTGGTTTTTGGAATGTCCTCCAGGGGAAGGGCTATAAAATAATTCCTGTTTCAGCTGAGATTTTCCTAGGCAGCAATGGACTTTGTAGCTCTGGTCTGGCCTTCATTTCTGACTCTTGGCACAACCCCTGGCTCCCCTCTGAAAGCTACCTATGGGGCAGCACTTTCAGTTAAGAATAGGGTGATAATGTCCTACCTCACTCAGAAAAAACTCTGTATCACTTGGTGTGAAGAATTAACCAGGTAAAAGAAGTTAAACCTACTATTTCATTATGTCCTTGGTAAATGAAAATAAGTGGTACTAATGAATCTGGTCACGAAGCATCACTAACTGACCCCCTTAAGGCCTCCAATGCAAAAGAAATAAGCACCCTACCTAATTAAAGCCATAAATTATTTTATTGTAGATGCTTCTTACAAAGAGGCAATCGTGCTGCTGAATTACTACTCTGAGCAAATGTAAAACTGGGAACCACATGATGGTTTGGCAGGCATGGCCCTTGTTCCTGAGGAAAATGCCATTTATAGAGGGTTTTATTACCTCAGGTTAATGACATTTCACATGACGAAGGCTGTGCTAGGGTGACAATGCAGCCTTTATGTTCACAAAGTGGCCATTTCCTTTCATAACAAATGTGGCATCAGTTGTTAGATTTTCATTTGCCAAAGATACATAAACCAAAGTGGATTTTAATGGTGTGAGTGGGTGGAGGTTGTTTGGATTAAAAAAAGGAGACGGGCAATGAAGTTCAAAGCACTGCTGAGAAGTACAATTTAGCTTTCATGCAACTATAAAGGCAAATAATCCCTTTCACATTTTAGATTTCACTTCTGAGCATTTTTGACTCTTTGAATCACTGCTGTAGTGAAACCTAGCACATTTCTGAATTTCAAAGATGCACAATTCAGTTTGCACATACAGTAGTACCTCAGGTTACAAACACCTCGGGTGACAAACACTTCGGGTTACAGACTCCGCTAACCTGGAAGTAGTACCTCGGGTTAAGAACTTTACCTCAGGATGAGAACAGAAATTGTATGCGGCGGTGCAGAGGCAGTGAGAGGCGCCATTAGCTAAAATGGTACCTCAGGTTAAGAACGGTTTCAGGTTAAGAATGGACCTCCAGAACGAATTAAGTTCATAACCAGAGGTACCACTGTACAATGCAGAACAGGTTGATTCTGCACTGCACTGGATTCTATGGGATAAGATTAGGGCCTGCAACAATAAGAGGCTGGGTGCCACAGAAAATGTCTGAGTAATTTCAACAGAATCCAAGCACCATTAGTTTTCTGTGGACTGGTACTACCTACCAAGCTGGTAGGTAGTATTGAACTGTGCAAAGCCCTTTACTCTGTTTTGCTGATGGGTTTTGCAAATTGTCAAGAGTTCAGTTAACTTACCCTTTTGGATTTGGGAGGGTATATTGCCCTAGGCCAAATATAGTTCCAAGGATTGCTATTTGTCTTCTGTAGCAAGTGGCTGGATGATGCTCTTATCTGAGCTATTTTGTTCCCTGGTTAGCTTTGTGCATTGCACCTGAGCCCAGCTTGGGACTTGGTGGGTTATAGCAGCTAGGATGTGAACTGAAGTATGTGACTTGAGATATACAATCTATGAAATGTAGTTTTTCTTTATCAAGGTTCAGGTGGTTGAACTGGCACACTTAATATTTGGATAAATATGGAAAACTGTTTTGTATTCGTCTGTGGAATGTGTGTGAGTCTGGGATGCGGGGTGGGGGGTAGAGATTTAGTGAATTAGTTCAAGAACTAATTGGTAAAATAATACTTTTGCCTACACATTTGATTTCTTTTCCTAAAGGAAATAAGAATGAGATAAAGGTCAAAATGGAGGATATAATAAAGCAAGATAGATTTTGTCTGACTAGAATTGCATGTTAACAGCACAAAACGTGAATTTGTGGTCAGGCTATTTTGCAACAGATCATAATATTGTCTATTCCAGTGCATGGAAACAGTGCTTTAAAAAGTCATGCTAAATGGCAACAAGGGGTTTACATGGAACTTGAAAACAAAGGAAATTGGAAGTTTCGTTGATGATATTGTTGGCTGAGGAATAAAGCTTTATGGCTATCCTAAGTTTGTTTAGGGTTTTTCTCTCTCAGTTTGGAAGTATAATATCAAGTGGCGCACTAGGCCTGGAAATGTAACAGAAAATAAATAGTAAAATTTCCTCTGTGTAGCAATATTGGGATTTTAATGTCTGGGATATTATTCTGTGCATTCTTTTTAATTGAGTTGATAAATGTTTTTCTTCTTGGAAGTAGCTGGATACTGAAATGAGTTTCAGTGCCTCTGCAAACCTGCTCCTCAGGTCATATATCATTTTCTAAAGATGAACACACCAGTGTCTATCTGGCAAGCTGGAAAAACAAACCAACCTTAACTCAGTGATGGCTTTTAAGGATTTGGAGGGAGAATATATTAATACCCACAACAAGGTCTTACATTATTTTTGTTGAGTCAATAAGTATTTGGGTATGTGATAAAGCTAATGTTTCAACTCCACACACCATTATGCTTCTCAAGTCTTCACTTTTTCATTAAGCTATGGGGCTAACCTATGGAAACTGACATGCATACAATAAATTTCATTTACTCTTGGTTTCAGGTCAAATTCACCTGAGAAGGGCTTTAGTGCAGTAGGGTACATGTATTGCCATTCTTGAAGTGAAAGGCTTCTTTCTGGTGAAAACGGAGGTGCTGGTACACATAGATATTGGGGGGGGGGAATTATGTGGGTGCCACCACAAAATGGCTGCCATGGGCAGAAACAAAGTGGTGCTGGTACTCTGTACACCAAGGACAAGCAGCTGCAAACACATCAAACACAAGCGCAAGATGCAATCAATTCTGCCTTTTGAAGGGCACAGTCATTGTCACAGGAGGATCCAGTGTCGTCTTTGCTTGTGGCCTTTATTGGTGGACCTGTTTGGGAGTTGAGGCCCCGTTCCCCGCTTTGTGATGAAATAAGACACATGGACAAAAGTATTTTAGGTCAATGGGCTAAAAAAGGCCACAACGTTATTGGTTACAGAATGTGAGTGGTATTGGTTTAGGCATTGGAACCGAACTGACTATACTTGACTCCTGCCCACTTTGCAGGGAGTCACACAAGGGTTAACAACCTATAGGGAGAGCTTGTTGATGTGAATCAACTGGAAACTTTCCCCTAATGTCACTGGAGGGTCGTGCCATGGCCCTAGGCATCGGACAGGAACCATGACCACTGGATTCCTTTAACGGAATACCGTTCCAGGAGATGGGTAGGTGATGGCCACAACCTCCCCTCCAACACACGATGCCATTTCCAATGCCTAACCGCCAAACCTTACAAAGTTGTGACGATTTGCTATGAGGTAGGTGAAGAAACCAAGCAGCTGGAGCCAATCTCCCAAGTGGAAAAAATTCCTTCCAGGCCCCTTGGACAACCAAGGTGACCAACCGAGGTCCATAGCAAGGTCAGGTGCTGAGGCAAAACCTAAAGGGAGGGCGGGTGGGTGATCCGAGGAAGCCTGGAACAAGATGGAGGAGCCCGTGGGTCTGCGGCCATTTTAAACAGCTAAACCACGCCCACCAGCAAGCCGGATTGGCTGGCTGGAGTGTGTGACACAGGCCCAGGACTCCAGAGATGCAGGGGGGTGTAACCCCCCCCCCCCGTGGATGAGGGAAGCGATTCCCGCTCACAACCCCTCCCCTGTGGGAAGAAGAGAGGCTTTCTGTTTTTTCTGATTAGGCATCAAAGGACTGGGAGTGGGAGAAAGTGCAGAACAACATAATTTTGTTGCCATCCAGTTCATGATGCTGCAAATCTGTTGGATCCAAGATTCAAGGCCAGAACTAGTGCTTGACTATGTTGATTGGATTACAGACCAAGCAGCATGCTTTCAGCTTGATGTTGGAAAGGTACTTTCAGATATTGCAGACTACAAAAAATCTTCAGGTACCAGGCCAAGGAATGCAGCCTGGGATTCTGCCAAGCATATCCCCCCTTCAACATATTGGTTGGGCCTTTTCACAACCCAGCCCCCATCTTCTCTTGCTTCTTACCATTTTCATATTCCTCCATCTTCTGCAGAATGTGAAAAAAACTGGTTCGAGTTTGGAAATACTTACACCAAATCAAGACATAAACTGACACGTGAAAGGGTAGAAGCTTGTTTCAATCTGGGCAACTTTTCAGTTTCTAGAAGCCCATGATAAATTAGATGACAAATACAGTGGTGCCCCGCAAGACGAATGCCTCGCAAGACGAAAAACTCACTAGACGGACTTCCGGTCGGTGCCAGCGCTTAATGGCGGTCCTACCTCCGAGCTCCGGAGAAGGACTGCTCCGCAAGTTCGGGTCTTACCCGCTACGGCGAGTGGGGGACCCCTAAAATCCCAGGCGCGGAAGCCTGAGAGCAAGGAGACTCGGTGGGCACCTTTGCGCCCCCCGGTACTGTGAAAGAGCCTTTTTAAAGGCTCCGGAGCGGCATCGGGAGTGAGCGCGGTGCTGAGAGTCGCTACCCAGCCTGCGGAGTGAAGCCGCGTCGCCATTAGCGGAGAGCGCCGATTCCTTCCTGAAAAGAAAATCTGGACTGGATTCCCGTGAGTAAGAAGGGAAAAAAAATTAGGAACCTTTAAAATTAGAAAATTTGGCTGAAAACGGGAGGGCAAAAAATAAGGAAGTCTGCCCCCCCCCGGACTGCAGGAACTTAAAGCAACGAAAGACCTCGCTGCAGTTATAAGAAACTTAGTTGCGAACTGTCAACTCTGAGCTGTTAAAAGTATCTCTTCCCTCCAGATCGGCAGGGGAAGGGGAAAAAAAGACAGTCTTGCGAAGATACTTTTAATTTAAAGGGAAACAAAGTTTTTCACTGCTCTGATCCCCGGAGACGATCTGCCAGGACTTAACACCAGGAAAACTGTTCTTTAAAATAACTTTGAAGTGGATATAGACTATACCTTAAATGGGGAAAAAGTTTTAAGACTCTTAAGATTTGAATGGGACTTTGTTACTGATATTGGACTATCTAAATTTAAACTGGAGAAAAAGTTTTACAACTTTAATGGCGGACTTGAGATTTCTTACATCCGGCTTTCTGTCTCTTTGTTGTCTCTAACTTGGAAACTTTTAACTGCTCCCTCTTGAGGGCTAAGAGGGAAAAAACTGCAAAGTACCTGACTAATAGTGGGATTTTCCATTGCAAGTTTTTCCTGTGAGAACGGCCTTGGGATATGAGTGGCACGGCAGAGGAGATAAGAACCAGATCTAAAGCTAAACTAACACAAAAGAAAAGAGGTTCAATCTCTGGCAACACAGTGCCTGCACCGGATACTGTGACAGCAGCATCAATGGAATCTATGACACAGGCACTGCTTAAAATAAATCAATCCCTTGAGGCCTTAACAAAGCAATCCACAGAAAACTCAAAGAAACTGACAGAACTTACAGCAAGATTGGATTTGAACACCACATTAGTGGCAACAAATACAGAATCTATAAATAGACTGATCCAGGAATCTTCAGAAACGAGGAAAATTGCAGAGAGTGCGAAATCTGTTGCAGGTGAGACACAGGAAAGACTTGTGCCGATTGAGAAAAAGGTGAATGAGCATGAAGCGGCCCTCTCCTTACTGGAATTACAACGGAAAGAACGGAATCTGAAATTTAGACAGGTTCCAGAGAAAGAAGAGGACAATCTGGCGGAATTTCTCACAGAGGCAATTCTGGAAAATTGGCAAGGAGATCTGGAGGAAGATGAAGTGGAGATAACAACTGCTTTCAGACTTGGTAGAAAGCAAAGTAAGAAGTCAAGGGATTGTCTGATTACCTTTAGAACCAAAGAGGAAAGAGACAAGATACTGAACCTTCACTATCAAAAAGCTCTGGTGATTGGAAACATTCAAGTCCAAATCTTTAAGGACATCCCTAAATACATCTTGGAAGTGAGGACTTTTTACAGAGACCTTGCCAATTTGCTGAGGAAGAACTTTATACCCTTCAGGTGGGAATTTCCACAGGGGCTGTCCTTTAACTACAAAGGGAAGAAAGTAAGAATAAGAACAGTACAGGAGAAAGAGTACTTTTTGGAGAGAAACCTAGAGGACCTACAGAAAGGTACGGTGGACTCGGCAAAAGAAGGACAAGGATTAACATCAGAAGGAGGAGGGCTAACGGACATTGCAAATCTATCATTTGGACTACCACAACTGCCAACTGAAGAGGAAGAAAAGCTTGGAGCAGTCGGAGGATCAAACATCTAACAAACAAAATGTCTCTGCAACTTCTAAGTTGGAATTGCAATGGTTTGAACCATCCCAGAAAAAAACGACAAGTTTTTCACATTTTGAAAAGGGAACAACTGGATCTGATATGTCTACAGGAAACTCATATAACCAGAGCACACAGGAAGCTGTTGGTGAACAAAAGATTAGGACAAGAATTTATATCTTCCGACAAAGTAAAAAAGAGAGGAGTAGTGATTTATGCAAAAGAAAAATTGGACCCAAAATTAAAATTTAAGGATGAAGAAGGAAGATATCTGGCAATTGAAGTACAGATCCAGGGGGAAAAATACTTGATAATTGGAATATATGCACCAAATGATGGGAAGGCAGAATTTTTTAAGAAGTTGCATGAGACTTTACTGGACTATCTCGACTGCAAAATAATAATGATGGGGGACATGAACGGAGTGGTTTCTACAAATATGGATAAGGCACAAAGACAGACAATATCTAAAGATGGAAGACTACCAAAGACTTTCTTCGAGATGACGGAAAATATGGACTTGATAGACATTTGGAGAACAAAGAATCCTCTCGAGAGAGAGGGAACTTTTTTCTCGGAATCTAAAATGACATGGACAAGAATTGATCAAATCTGGGTATCTAGTGTGATGGCTACAAAGATTAAAAAAGTAGAAATCTGCCCAAAAACCTGCTCCGACCATAATGCTGTAAAGATGGAAATGAAAATGACAACAACTGGATCCTTTAGATGGAGAATGAATGACTCCTTATTTAGAGATGAACAATTCTGTAAAAAGGCCCTAAAGACACTGAAAGATTACTTTGAGATAAATTTGAGAACAGATGTTGAAAAAAGAACAATTTGGGACGCGAGTAAAGCCGTGATGAGAGGCTTCCTGATACAACAGAATGCAATCAAGAGGAAAAAGCAAAATGAAAGGAAAGAAAGAATTTTAGAAAAAATGAAGGAAGGAGAAAAGAAACTGAGGTCAAAACCAAAGTCTCAAGAAATTTTGAGAGAGATAAAGTATTACCAGACGCAATACATGGAACTGACAAATCAAGAGATAGAATGGAAAATTAAACAAATGAGACAAAGGACTTTCGAGTCAGCAGACAAATGTGGGAAGCTCCTTGCATGGCAATTGAAAAAGAGGCAAAAATTGAATACAGTTACCTGCCTGGAGATAGAGGGAAAGAACATTCACAAGCCAAATGAGATAAGTAATTGTTTCCAAAGCTTTTTTAGGAAATTATACACACAAGGGCCAGTGAACGATCAAGAAATAGATGAATTTCTTAAAAATCATGGACTACCTAAAATTTCAGAACAGGGCAAGTTGATTTTGAATGAGAAAATAACAGAACAAGAAATAGAGGAGGCCATTCAAAAGGCACAACTGGGAAAGTCTCCAGGACCAGATGGCTTGACGGCCAGATATTATAAAGCTTTGAAAGAATGTCTAGTGCAACCATTGAAAGAAGTCTGCAACGAAATACTGGAGGGGAAAAAGGCACCTGAAACGTGGAAAGAGGCTTTTATCTCACTTATACCAAAGACTGAGACGGAAAAGAATCAGGTTAAAAACTACCGCCCGATATCATTACTAAATGTGGATTACAAAATTTTTGCAGACATTTTAGCAAAAAGACTGAAGAAAGTATTGATAGGTGAGATTCATAAGGACCAAACTGGCTTTCTCCCGGGAAGACACATGTCTGACAATGTGAGGAATATAATAGACATTGTGGAACTGCTGGAAAGGAACATTAACAGAAAAGCGGTTTTGATTTTTGTGGACGCGGAGAAAGCCTTTGACAACATTTGTTGGAGTTTTATGAAAAAGAATCTCCAAGGGATGGGGGTAGGCCAAGGTTTTGAAAATGGTATAGATGCAATATACTCTGAGCAGAAGGCAAAGCTAATTGTGAATAATGTGGTAACGGAAGAGATAGCTATAGAGAAAGGAACACGACAGGGATGCCCTATTTCCCCTCTACTTTTCATACTGGTCCTGGAGGTTTTGTTAAATATGATTAGAAAGGACCAGTTGGTTAAAGGAATTCAGGTCGGAGTGAGAGAGTATAAACTAAGGGCATTTGCAGATGACCTAGTTTTGACTTTGCAGCAGCCAAACACTAGTACAAAAAGAGTTTTAGAACTGATTGAGATATTTGGTCAAGTTGCAGGATTTAAATTGAACAAACAAAAAACTAAAGTCTTGGAGAAAAATCTAACAAATGAAGAAAAAGAGACATTCCAGAATGAAACAGGTTTGGGGATAGCAAAAAAAGTGAAGTACTTGGGGGTGAATTTGACAGCGAAAAATGTGAATTTATTTAAAGACAATTATGATAAATGTTGGACAGAAGTTAAGAAAGATTTAGACATATGGTCAAGGCTGAAACTTTCCTTGTTAGGCAGAATTGCTGTTATTAAAATGAATGTATTGCCTAGAATGTTATTTTTGTTTCAGACATTACAAATAATAGACAAGATGGACTGTTTCAAGAGGTGGCAGAAAGACATATCGAAGTTTGTTTGGCAGGGCAAAAAGCCGAGAATAAAATTTAAGACATTAACAGATGCAAAAGATAGAGGGGGT
The DNA here is from genome assembly GCF_964188315.1 of Podarcis muralis. Classification (NCBI taxonomy): domain Eukaryota; kingdom Metazoa; phylum Chordata; class Lepidosauria; order Squamata; family Lacertidae; genus Podarcis; species Podarcis muralis. The sequence continues at coordinate 31,067,690 of NC_135663.1, read as the reverse complement.
TTTGCCCTGCCGGACTTAAGACTTTACTATGAATCAGCAGCGTTTTGCTGGTTGAAAGACTGGCTGCTCCTCGAGAATACAGACATTTTGGATCTTGAAGGATTTGACAACAGATTTGGTTGGCATGCATATATATGGTATGACAAGGTAAAAGCGCACAAAGGTTTTAAGAACCATATGGTGAGGAAAGCTTTGTATAATGTTTGGATAAGGTATAAAGATTTGCTTGAAAGTAGAACCCCTAGGTGGTTGTCACCAATGGAGGCAAAAGAGGTGAAAAAATTGAATATGGGTTCTAATTGGCCTAAATATTCTGAAATCATAGAACAGGATGGTGAAAAAGTAAAATTGCAGAGTTTCGAGAAGCTGAAGTTTAAGGTCAGAGATTGGCTACATTATCGACAGATAAATGAAGTTTTTAAACAGGACAGAAAGAAAGGCTTCCAAGTGGAGAAGTCAAAACTAGAAACAGAACTGTTAGAACCCAATACTAAAAATTTGTCAAGAATGTACAACTTGCTGTTGAAATGGAATACTCAAGATGAAATGGTGAAATCTAGCATGATTAAATGGGCACAGGACATGGGGCATGACATTGAGCTTGCTGACTGGGAGCAGTTATGGACCACTGGTGTTAAATTCACAGCATGTAATGCCTTAAGAGAAAACATTATGAAAATGATCTACAGGTGGTACATGACTCCGGCCAAGTTAGCAAAGATCTATCATTTGCCCAACAATAAGTGTTGGAAATGCAATGAAACGGAGGGAACCTTCTACCACCTTTGGTGGACCTGCCCGAAGATTAAGGCTTTCTGGGAAATGATCTATAATGAAATTAAAAAAGTTCTGAAGAGAACCTTTATTAAAAAACCAGAAGCCTTTCTCTTGGGCATGGTGGGCCAAATGGTGCCAAAGAAGGATAGGACATTTTTTATGTATGCCACAACAGCAGCAAGAATTCTTCTAGCAAAGTATTGGAAGACGCAAGATTTACCCACGTTGGAAGAATGGCAGACGAAGGTGATTGATTATATGGGACTGGCAGAGATGACTGGCAGAATTCGAGACCGAGGGAAAGAGGCGGTGGATGAAGATTGGAACAAATTCAAAGATTATCTTAAAAATTGTTGTAATTTGGAAAATTAGGGGCTCAGGGTAATAAGAGATAAAGAACTACAGTTGTATTAATAATTTATAGAAGTTAAATTTATGAAATATAAATAAGTTTATTACGAAAGGGTTGCTGAAAAATCTTGAAACAAGAATGCAGAAAAGGGGTGGTATGGGGAAGTCGATTTTGTGTTTGCTTATGTTTTTGCTTTGTTTCTTTTTTGCTTATGGAAAACTAATAAAAATTTATTCAAAAAAAAAAAAAAGAAAAACTCACTAGACGAAAGAGTTTTCCGTTTTTTGAGGTGCTTCGCAAGACGAATTTCCCTATGGGCTTGCTTCGCAAGATGAAACGTCTTGCGAGTTCTTGCGAGTTTGTTTCCTTTTTCTTAAAGCCGCTAAGCTGTTAATAGCCACTAAGCCGCTAAGCCGCTAAGCCGTTAATAGCCGCTAAGCCGCTAATAGCTGCTAAGCCGCTAATAGCCGTGCTTCGCAAGATGAAAAAACCGCAAGACGAAGAGACTCGCGGAACGGATTAATTTCGTCTTGCGAGGCACCACTGTATGAAGAAACAGAAATGGATAGTGATAGCTTAGGAAAAGAGACTGATTCAATTTCAGGTAGTGTTTGTTGAGTTTTGTTCCCCTTCTCCTCCTTTTTTGGCTCTCTTTATTTGCTTGATGATATTGAGGACTGTAGAAAATACAATACTTTTTTAGAATAAATAATTTGTTTAATATAATGCTGATCGTTTGTTTTCATCTGCTTGTAAACTGCAAAACCAAAGTGATGCTAGGTTCGCCAGCATGTAACTTCTTTTGTAACGAAAACTTAAAATAAATTTCAGTTTGCAATTATTGTCTGAATAAATTGTACATTAAATACGTCATATGTAAGAATTCTATGACTATAAACCAAGGTATACATGATGCATTTTATGTTCTTAAAGTAACAAAGTGACTTTCAATATGTAAAAAGTACTTAAAAAGCAACTTAAAAATCTGTGGTTTTTTCCCCTTAGAACACCCCCTCCAGAAAAATCCATCTTTTCCCCCAGTGGGTTGACTCAATATACATCAGCTTCCTGTTGAGAATTTGCCCCACAGAAGACAGGAAGGTAGGTTGTAATAAGATAAGAAGCATAGCACTTGTATCCTGTGGTATGTTGGTAGAAGCACAATTTCCAAGCCTGGTGCTGCAAACCTAATATTTGCATATAAAAAATGAACTGGTTAAATTGTCATACTTCACCCAGATAATCCTGAAAATTGTAGTTTTATAAGAGAATGACACTCCCTTCCTTATTTTCCTCCCTAACTTCCCATTATTCCTTTTCTATTTGCATCATGGAGTAGAGGACATGCTTTGTTATCTAAGCTGATGAAAGACTTAAGATATGCTGAATGAATATGAATTTCTTCCTCAAAAAAGCTGAAACTGAGACAGTCTCATTGCCTGCTTGTTCCATTTAATAATAAGAAGCCTTGGTGGTTTCCTCTGGAGTGTGTATATTGGCTCTCAGATCTGTCAGCCTTATTTCACAGAGCATTGTGGAATAAAGTGGACTCTTTGGTCACTTCTGGATTAAAGAGAAGATGTCTTGGCTGTATTTATTTGATACCACAAGCTTGTTGGAAGAATATTGTCAGGCTGCTTTGTGAATGGCTAATGCTACTTTACTTTCATGGCATTCGAAAGTAATGAAAAGTTTCTTGATGCTTGTTTTGCTGCAATAAATCAATAAATCAATATTGATATTTAAGTGAAACATACTAGTAAATTGATATAATAGCAGAAAATCTGAATACAATCTTGAACTTGTCAAATACTGTAATGTAATATTAGAATGTTGTTACATGGATGTTTCAAAAGGCATTTCCAGTTATGTTTACAGTTCATGTGGTTGCTTGCCTTTTTAACACTTGGGGCAAAAGAAGCAAAATGTAATTTAAAACTAAACCTTAACAAAATCTGGATTGGGGTGTGTTGCATGAAGAAACATAGAATCACAGAGTTGGAAGGGACTCCAATGGTCATTCCTGTAATGCAGGAATCTCAACTAAACATCCATGGCAATTTTGCTTTTAACTGTGCTCTGGTTACATGCCTACAATTCCTTCTTACACGTAAAAATTCTTCATCAGTCCATCTTTGCTATATCTTATTTCCTTCTCCTATATCTCCATATTGGTTCCAGTGGAAGTGTCTGTCCTGACTCATATGAAAGCAGCTTGGGGAGGTCACCAGAACTAAAGTGGAGGAAGGTTTTAACTGTGCATGCTTCCCATGAACCAGACTCCTGATCCTGAACAGCCCATCATCCACTGTTGTTATATAGTAGTGGGCAGGGACTAGGCACATTAGGCAGCTCATGGGTTCCCCAAGAGATGGTAGGACCATATAAGCTTCTGGGGAACATGAAATTAGGCTTTGCATGGGCAGAAACATCCATGATCTATAAATAACTCTTTGTCCTCAGCTTGTTGGTCCCAGGGATACATAGTTCCTGCTCTATATCATGTCTGCTCTCTAGGTTAGTGTACAATCTATACTTTTGGACTACAACTCCCACTGTCCCTGAACATTCGCTTCACTGAAAATGAAGGATGAGAGCTGTAATCTGGGAACCTAAGATTGAAAAACAGGGCTCAAGGATGTCTACGGTCCACCATAATAGCATGCTGGACTTTTTAGTCTGATCCCTTCTGATTCAGCAGAAGTCCTAGAATAATTTTTAATCAGTTATGCAACCCACTGACTACTATCTCGTAGTAGACTGTTTGGCTCCTAAACAACAATATTACACATGGATTTAGCATCAAGCGTTTTTGCTCTTAAACATTTGAAAGTTGTGTGGCATTTCTGCTCAGATTAAGTCAGGATAAATGTGTGCCTCATTGTAATGAATCAGTGCTCAAACTTCTGTGTGAAAGGTTCACATGATTTTTTTTTGTGCACAGCCAAGATTGTTCCCAGACCCACTCATTTTGATTATGACTCTATACCCACCTTTCAGCATGAATGATTTATAATATAAGAACTCCAGCCATGTTGCCTTTAAACAAGAGAGGCCCTGCATGATTGATTTCCATTTGCTCTTAAGGCCCCACAACCAAGCATGCTAAAGTGAACTATGCCACTAGGAAGCTGAAATTTTATGCATGCAACATCAGAATGGTTATGGGAATAAAAAGGTAGGAGATAAACATTTTTTATTAACTAGCTGGAGGGCCTCAGACTTCTAAGTCTTGGTTGAAAGAAAAAGGAAATTCTCCCCTGACTGCTTATTCAACTTCCAAGCATCAACAAAAAGTGCCTTGTAATTTTTTATTACACTACATTACAGACATGGCAGGACATTAAAATGTCCTAACCACTACAGTTTCTGGACAATCAGTATAGTTCAACATGTTGAAAACTTTAAAGCATGAACAATTAGCTTTAAATTATTTGAAAAATTCAAAATAAAAGCATGCCATTCGTAATTGAATTAGGGGCACAATGCAGATGAAGCTCAGCTCTTGCAAATCCCATGGATTTAATTCTGAGGGTTAAGTGTGTGTATTTAAAACATCGTTTAGTGAAGTCAATGGCCATGCAACCTGACCCTATCCAGGGTTAGACACGCAAAAGCCCATTGAAATTAATGGGCTTAAGCATCCCTAACTCTGAACAGAATCTACCCTTTAAAATGCTTAACTTGGGTTGGGTCATGCCCTAGGCATTTAAGTACATTGATCATTTGCCTTGGTAGAATATATATTGGATAGTTCAACAAGCCAAGTTGAGTACTTTGTAGAGACTTGAACATATTCCCCCCCCCCAAACATGTCAGCTTTTTAGGGGCCAAACTAGACATGGTATTAGACTGGCCGTGTATGTTTTATTGTCATTGATAGTCAGCTATTTTAAGGTTATAGACAGATTGCATCTGGATTCCAAATCTGTCCTCTTAGAAATCCAGTATTCCCTATGGACATTGTTCATGTCCCAGTGATTTGTATGGGGTTTTGGCTCTTTGTTGTTTTTGGTAGAGAAAGACAGGAGAATGGCAGGAGTGCCCCATTGGGTCTGGTTAGAGAGAGGAGAATGGAAGAGGAAAAAGAGGACGAATGTGTCAGGTGGTTGCTCATGAGTAACCAGGCAGGACTCCGACCTTTAACAGGTTTTTATTTGTCCAACCAATTACAGTGCAGAACCAGAAAGTTCATGTCCTTCTCAGTCACTTGCAGATTCCGGGAGTGGCCCCTTCCAGTTTCTCCCCCAACATAAGAACTTAGACACCCCAAATCTCCGTGTTCCCTCCTTACGTTTCATCCCTCTGTGTAAGCTGGGTGACGGAAATGCCATGCCTGCCTCCTGGCCAGCTGGGCTAGGTGAGGCGCTTGGGCTCTCAGTAGCATCTTCGAGCCCTCCCCTCGCTTGGCTGCCCCCTTCCCACTCTGCTCCACTGGAGGTGTGGCTTTCTCCACCGCTGGACGAGGCGCTGCTCCTCAGGAGCGCCGGAGGCTCTCTGTATCCCCCGGCTTTCTCCCCTGTTCCAATGGCAGTCCCCTGACAGAATGGTTTCATGGTGTGGAAGTAACATCTCACTACATGTTTCAAGTTAATAAGCATGTGGATCAGGCTGATATGGTAGACGTTTCTACTTGTATTTTGGTGAGGCTATTTTTGTTGGGACCGTGGCAGAAAGAAGAAAACTTAACCTTCCCTTCCACACCTATATGCCCCTGCAGACTCCTTTAGACTCCACTTTGCAGCCAGCAATACAACAAAATAGGTACATCAATTTCCTTCAAGCAGTCAGTGTCATGTGCTGTTTTGTCCCAAGTGTCTCAGCTTTGATGTCTGGATGCACCTAGTGGCCCCCCCCCCATTTTTATCCCCAAAGAGCCACTAGCAGATTAGACCATACTGGTCTGATTCAGTGTAAAGCAGATTCCTGTCTTCCTAAATCATCTGTATCTTTCCTCAAAAGACAGCCCATTCCTCCTGGCATCTTGCTCTTGATAAGCTCCTCTGATGGCAGAAGGAATAAGCGGCTCTGCTTTGGATTTAAAATTGTAGGAATTGGCCCTCTAATGCCATCAACTCCTTATGTGTAACCTCTGATGTGAAATAAAGAATAAATTGCTTGTAAAATGTGCCCTTGAGTCACAAGCTTGCCGACTCATTGCCTATCCTAGAGTGATTGTCTTCTTATTTTGACTACACAGCATCTCCATCTGACAAGGATTATGTAGAAAAAACAGAAATTTCAAGGTTACCTGCCAATGTCTCCTGCTAAAATGACTCTTTAATAAAAAGACTTTGGCTGGATTTTTTTTTTTAAAAAAACAAGCCTGATTAGGTAGCAATTTTGGTGGAAAACAGCTGGCAAGTAAATGAAGAATCCTTGAGATCAATATCAACTTGGAAATGGAGGATGCCATCAATTTTACTGAATGGTGGGAGTCTTGGAACCTCCAAGAAAAGAAAGATGGATTATGGTGAAAATAAACCAACTTGGGGGGAAATCATAAAAGTGTCAAGAGCAGGGCTTGATCAAAAACATACTGAGAGAGTACTGGCAAAGGAAAGGCATAACAAGAGATGCAGTGTCTAACAACTATTCCACACAGGGAACATTTAGGGTTTCCACAGACAGTGAGGAATTGCAACAAATTACTGATATCACATAGAAACAGAGGGAAAGCAATCTAAGGTTGAGTGAGTTAGTTCATGCTGACCAGTGCAGAAAGTCCTCAGCTACATGCCTGCTCTAGGCTAGTGTTTCTTTGATGAGAAGATCATCAGCAGTTGCTTTCTGTCATGCAACTCCCATATTCACCCCAGTGATGCTTCTCTTTGCCAGCAAAGGCCTCCTGTGCAGCATCTATTTGCCACCTTAATCACACATACACATGGACCTATGTGTATGCATGCTAGGATGGTGTTCAAACTTTGAGGAGGATAAGTCAATCAGTGGTTACTAGTCATGATAGCTATGCAGTTGTTGGGGAGTGGGATACTGCCTTGTTTACGGGCTTCCTGAGGCACCTGACTGCTCTGTGAAGTGGATGCTGTGCTTAGTTGGACCTTTGGTACAATTCACTAAGACTCTTCTAAGGTTCTTACCTGTGGATAATTGACAGATTGGCAAGAGATGCATAGACACAATCCAGCTGCATTCCTGCTCCCTCAACCCATAGACTTTATATGAGTTCTGGTGCAAATAGCATTTCCTTACCCTGACAGTGCAGGGGAATGTATTGAAGCTAGTGGCTGGAGGAAAGGTAGTTTGCTTAATTTTTTTGCATTCAATACAACACAGTTAATGAAGAAAGCATGCTTCCATGCATGGATTGTTGTCTGTGAATTGAAAAGAAAATGCGAAAGTGCCATTGAGCAAATTCATATCTAAATTTCAACTTGGCAGAAGCTAAGCAGGGGAAAGATATGAAACAGAAAAGGGAGATGAATGGGTAAACATAGGATGACAAAGGAAAAACCATCCTATGATGATTGATACATTGAATTAAAAAAAATAATCCAATGTTTAAAAGACAATACTGGAATACAGCTTTACTGCTGTGGTGAAACACACATGATCCCTTTAGTTTATTTCCCCCTTAGTTATTGAATTTATATTGTGTGTGGCTTCATCAAACCCTCAATACTCTAACACCAAAGAGAATTGGAATTTGAAACTGGATCTAAATGTTTCATCTGTCCTGTCTGCAGTGAGATTTGCACCAAAATACCATACCCAGGCATGCTGAAGAACAATGATGTTCAAAATTCAGAATCTGTATTTTCCCAGGGTCAGGGGTATGAGCTGATATCTTGTGCATGATCTGATATCTTGTGTTGGCTCTGTCAAGGTGAATAATTGGGGATGCATGCATTTTATATGTCACTCAAACTTTTCTCTCTCCCTTTAAATCAGATGCAGCCTTCTAATGTTTCAGACTTATTTTTGAGCAATGAATCAATTTTCCTCAATATGCTGCATTGAGATTCTTCTCTAACTTCACATTTGTTTAATGTTGTTAATTAAAGATGAATTATCCATGGTTATATTAACTTGAACTAATGTGCTTTTTTGTAATTATGAGATTTTGTGTAGGAGTATTAGAGCTTTAACAGATATCTAAAACATAGACACAATGACCATTATTAAGTACTCTGTGTTCTTTTGACATTGTGATAATACTCTCATTAACTTGGGTGAAATGAAGCCTGCATTTTTAAGAAGCTCAAAGGATACATTTTCCATGGCTAACTTTTAGAACAAAAAACTTCATGTGTTATATCTTAATCTATATATGGTAGTTCTTTTTCCCAATATGCGGTGATAGCCACTCGCTTTGATTACCTTAAAAGACAAATTATTGGAGGTTAAGGTTATCAAGGGCTACTAGTCCAAAAATTTATAAGAAACCTTCAGGTTCCATGTCCAATTCCATACATATGACAAAAATGGTAGGCTTGTTTTGGCAAGATCATGGAGCAATCTTTGACCAGCCATCTATTAGATAACTCTCAGTGTGCTGTGCACCTACGAATAACACTCAGCACTAAAGTTACATTAACTAGAACTGCCCTTTTGCAATTCAACCCTGACAAAGAAATAAAGCAGGTAAAATTATTTCATTGGAACTGGAGGTATGCAAGGTTTTACCATAAACCACAACAGAAGGAAAAATGAAGTTTATGGATTCTGTATTTTTTATAGAAAACCATGAAGATTTCTTTACAATATAAAGCTTTAGCCAATTCTGCACTCATCCAAGTTGCATACTGAAAATGTAGTGTACAGCCACTGCGTATCTGTCATGTAACACATACATGCCTACGAACAGGAGAAGCTATGTGAACTCAATTATATATCAAGGTTTTCACAATAGTGGGCTGGCGAGCTGAGGACTCTGGTAGTGGGGCCCAACTACTTTCTTCTTTGTACCACTGCTGGTCTACTCTCTCTGCTGTGCTTCAGTGCCACAAATTCTCTGCTTCCACCATCGGAGGCAGTAATGCTTCTGAATATCAGTGGCTGGGTCCTGCTTGCTGGTTTCCTACTGGCATCTGGTTGTCTTTCAAACTAAAGATGGTAAAAAGATCACCTCCACGCCCTAGTATAACTTGCTTGTGATATTCTCCTCAGTTTCAAAATTCGTTTGCCAGGATTGCTGTTCAAGAAACATAAGCCCAAAGTGCATTTGTGGTGAACAGACATAGCTGGTCAGCTCTCTGACCCAAGAAAGAGGCTCTGATCCATGTCATCCAGCAACTGCTTCATTTTAGTTCTGTTTACGGAACCAAACATCTCATGCATTCTGTTGCATTCTGAGTGTCTGAAACAGGATGTTACATTATCATTTACAGGAACAATATGGGATGAGGAGAAATTCCAGGCTGGCTTTTTCAGTGGATGTTTGAAATGGCTTCCAGATATGTCACTTGAAACACAAAATGACAAATTCTCTTCTTATTTATACATGCTGTTGTGAAGAAAATTTTGTCCATAATTCACTCTTTGGAGTAGTTGGGAGTGAAACATGGAATATATCAGCTTGAACCAATCATTTATGGTTTTGGGTGGGAGGCCCTCATTGTTTCAAGAAGAGATGGATCTTCTGGTTAGAACTACTGGCAGAAGGATTTAAAGATACTGGATCTCTGGAGAAAGTACGCCCAAAGATGAATTCCAGCTACCATAGAATAAAATGTCACCCTCTTGCTTTCACTGATCTTAATCCTGTCTGGATTCTATTGTTCTTGAAAAGGGCTGCTGATGAGGAAAGTCTCTGTTGCAGACATGCCAACAATTCTTCCAAAAGTCCTCAGAGCAAAAGGGAGGAAAAATGGTCCAGATTATAGCATTATGAATGTCTTGGAGCATCTTTGTAGGACTACTTTAAACACCCACCCACCATGCTCATGTATGTCTGCTTGGCATCATCCAGAGAAGCATTTGGCTTGTCACATTTTGACAACAGAGAATTTAAGCATTGTTTAGCAGGTCAACATAATGCAGACCAAGTTTGGCTAGTCTGAGCAGGTTGTATTTCAAACAACCATAAATAATACTGACCCACATGTTTGGGATCTCTCTCTCTCTCTCTCTCTCTCTCTCTCTCTCTCTCCACATTCTCCTCCTAAACTGACTTTCCCCAGGTTTGTCTGAAGTGATACTATTGTATACCAGAACAGGAAGGCGCAAAGTGTAAGATGTTGTCAGGAGAACTGGTGACATTGCACTTTTGAGAGAGCTCCAGAAACAAACTTGCACAGGGAAAGTTAGAGTGGTGTACTAGTGCAACATATTAGGGTCTGTGTCAATGGTACATTGTATCGATCAGTTATAATGCTATTTTACTGATTGTTACAAGAAACTAATGGAAACAGGTCAAAGGAGTGGTGGAGCCAGTACAGGGAATGATGAGATACAGTATCTTGTTAGAAAGATGGGAACCTGGGGCCCTCCAGATGTTGTTGGACTAAACCTCCCATCTTCCCTAGACAGCATGGCCAATAATCAAGGATAATGGGAGATACATTTCAAAAGGTTCCCCTTGTTAATTCCGGTGGCAGCTGTTTGCAATCTCCTTGACTGCTGAAACAACTCAGTATATGAATTGTACAAAGGGGTGAGTTGTACAAAGGTTCTTGACTGTAGTCTCAACCAAGGGCTTATTACCATAATGATTCTCGAGTCTCTGATCTTGGCTTGGGATTCTACCTTATGTTCTCTGACCCTATGTTGGCAATCTTTTGGCAACCACATAATGGCAGTCACCAACAAGGCAGCAACTTATAATACAGACTCCTAGGGAGTGGGGCAGAGCAGGTAGACTGTCTGAAATCCCTTGGCAGAAAGTCAACCTCCCGAAGCCAAATCATCAGTTTGGTTTAATGTGAATTTCACATGTGATAGATAAAACAAACCATCAGTTTATAGTTAGTTTGTTTGCATTCATGTATGTATCTTGCTTTAAAGAGAGTATAGTATTAAAACTATATATTAGGCAAAAGCATGGGGGGACCATTTCTTTCCAATATATAGAGCACACATGATTATTAGCCCGGTGAATTTTATGTCATCCAACTTCTAGTCAAAACCCCGCTTTAATGTCATCAACCTTGCATGAACAACTGGCCTTTTAAAATCCAAGATGTTTTCTGCTTTCATACATCATTACCGATAACAGGCAGATAATGGAAACCATGTCCTAATTCCCAATACATTGTTTTTCATTTGAACTATAAATAGGAAATAGTAAACAGAACAATACCAAATCAAATTTATAAACTTAAAGAATCCTGCAATGCAGAATTACAAGGCAAATATAAAATGTTTTGTCTTCCCAGTCTGCTGAACCAAAGCAAAATAATGAATGCTACAACATTCAAACTGTGTTATTCCCAAAGCACATTTTGCGATTGCAAGGTAAAAGAAGTGGCAGAATTATGTTATTATTTCATCCTTTGATTTTCCACATTCTGTTTTTGTGCTTTTCTGGTTCTATAATTACATGTTTGCAATATTCATTAGCACTAACTTTAACATTATTAAAGTCTAGAGAGAGCCACATTCACCTTTCTGCAGCAGCAAAAGCAGCGCAACATAGTTGGATATAACTAGTGTCAGCACTTACATGTAATAGCCAACTGGTGCTGCTCATCTTTTAAGGAAATTAGGATAAATAGGAATTGAAGCATCCCAGAAAAGAATCACCTGGGGTCCTCCATCGGGGAAGGGCTGCAGCTCAATGATAGAGCATCTGCTTTGCTTACAGAAGGTCCTAGGTTGAATCCCTGGCATCTCTAGGTAGGAATGAGAGGTACTGAAATACCTGAGAGTCATTGCCATACAGTGTAAATGATACTGATCAAGAGGGACCCAATGGTCTGACTCAGTTATAAGGAAGCTTCCTAAGTGTATGAATAAGTTTCCACATTTGATGTACTTTAGCTTTTTCTTTGCATGTTTTATTGTTTTTAGTTTTTCAAAAAGCATTTTCAGTTCAGCTAGCATAAAAATATCCGAGTATCGGGAACAACAGATATCAATATTATTTTTTAAATGTAGCTCTTGGCAGGTAGATATGCAAGTGATCCTATTGCAGGAATAGCTTGCTCGTCAAACCAATGGGGAAATGTGCAATATTGATTTTGAACGAGGCAGAGAAACATGAAAGGAAGGAAGCACACACACCCTGCACATTTAGGATCATGGCTGAGACAAACCTCACTTGCTTCTTCACTAGTTCCTGCTGGGGTAGCAAAAATGGCACCCAGGTGGTGTTGGACTCTGGCTCAGGTTGGTGGGACTTGGTGTCCCTAGCCTACATTTATCCCCAAGCTGCATTGAAAAAGTGCAGCTTCTCAGGATTGCCACGACTGAATAATTTCACTTCTTTTCTATTCCTGCCTCTTCCAAACTTTGGGCTCCCTCCCCCCTTAATGTACAGGTGCAGCCACAATGTTGTGACTGTATGTAAGGATTGCCAGAGAGCAGCATGGGACTGAGCCCCAACTTCCTTGCTTCAGTGTGATGGCTTGTTGTTGGGTGGGTCACTCACATGCTTTAAGCTATGCCCAAGTAGCAAGTTGTTCAGAATGAGAAACCAGGCTTGCTTTGGTTGCTTTATAGGGCCACATAGTATGCCATAAAAAAGCAAAGGCAGCTATGTTGTCCTATGAGAAAAAAACAACCACGACCAAAATCCATATACAGTGGTACCAAGGCGCGGCTTCCAATTGGCCGCAAGGGCTTTCTGCACTCAAGCGGAAGCCGCGTTGGACGTTCGGCTTCCGAAAGACGTTTGCAAACCGGAACACTTACTTCTGGGTTTGCGGCATTCAGGAGTTGATTTGTTCGGGAATCAAGCCATTCAGGGACCAAAGTACCACTGTATGGTCAATACTTTTATGAGGTCAACCAAAATATCACAAAGCAGTCTGCAAGCTTTTAAGTTCTCCAGAACTCTGTATCTAGCAGAGTGATGGGGGAATTCTTTCTGAGTGGTGGGTGTTGATGTTGAAGCCATGGAGTCTGCATCTGGTGACAGTCTTAACTTGGAATCAGGGAAGAGGTAGCAGACATTTAAATGAGATTCTTTTGGATGCTGTGCTGGTAGGAATGGACACATTTATCCATTTAGGCTCTCTGTTTCTCATCTTTTCAATCTTACATTTAATTGTTCCCATTTTCACATCTGCTATCATTTTTTTATTTAAAAAATGCATGAAAATTCATAATATGATTTGGATGCATTTAACCCAATATGCACATATTTGCAAGCAATTTCCCCTAATATGCATTTTGGACACACTTGCACCTAATATATGCTTTTGGCATGCACTTTGGGGTTGGATAAGCACAAAATGTGAAGAAGTGCAGATTTTTAAAATAGAAGATTTTATTAAATCTGTAGAAAAGTAACATTGATCAATTCCAACAAAGCCTGCAGAATGTTACATGCTTTTTTGAATCACACATAAGAAGGGGGAGAAGAATGAGTGTTGAGCCTACTGAGCAGAGGTGGCGATCCTGATTTCTAAACTTTGTTTGACATTGCAGTACAGATTACTGGTGTGGATGAAATTTAGCATGGCATGGTGGTATATAGGTACTGCAGTGTGAGAGGAACATTAGAGAATGAGGCAGAAGCACTAGTAACAGACCAAGCCCCCACTTTTGAATGCAGCCTAAGTCCTCCATGTAGGCTTCCAAGAAGCAATATCACAGTAAAGGACACATTCCAGACAGGGCAAAGCAACTGAAGGCAGACTGGAACAGGGTTAGTGAGGAGTGTCCTGGGGAGAGGAGATGTGGGGTAAAGGGCAGCTCAGGGGGCTGGATAGGGGTTCTGGAGGGTTGCATGTGGTTTCCATGCCTAAGGCTCCCTATCTCTTTCCATCAGTTCCCTGCAACTACTTTGAAACAGGGCAGGAGTAACTCTGTGAAGCGTGCAGGCCTCAAGAAAGCCTTGCTGAGCTTTGTTCTTATTGTCAACCCTCGGAAGTCATGCTGGTAGAGGATATCACAGGTAGAACAACTGCAAAATCACTCCATCAGCCAAGAGCAGGAGGCAATATGGAGTGCTGAACCCATTCAATCCTTTTGATAAATCATCAGGAAACCTCACCATTGACTTCTGTTGCCAGCAGAAAGATTTCAAATATCCAATCATTGCACCTCTCAAACAATAAAAAGTACCATATGCATCAGATCTAAGTTTCAAAACTGCTGATACTTTGCATTCATTCCAGAGAGCTTTAATTCAAGCCTGGAGCATTAATGCAGTGCAACATTTTATTCTTGTGAGGTAATGTCTTTTCAGAAGATGGCTTTTTTTTAAGCATACAGATCCTCAGATCTTCAAGTTAATGCATCCTACCGCAATCTCTATGTACTAAAGAGATGAAATCTCTGCCAAGTACAATATGGTCTCTGTCCTCTACTCCCAGTACCCTTCTGCTATTCATTTCCCTGTCCAGGCTTTGGATATGAATGGCCAGAGGAGAAAATATGATAAAAATAAGCAGAATAGATCTTGTTCTAGGGTACACCTACACCTAACCTTCCCCCTCCCCAAAGTGGGAAAGAAGCTGACTTGTGTAATGGCCACTTGGGGAATTTGGATTGCATTTGCTACTCTCTTGGACACCATTCTTTACAATTTTCTTCCAGGCAAGCCCCACTGAAGTGAATGGGAGGTGCGCAAGAAAGCATTTTAGGTGCTTTTGCATAACCCCCCATTCATTCCAAACGGAAGTTCCAGATGGAGCATGTAATACTTTATAGTGTTACTGGATATTAATTCATTTCCCTCTCCCTAAGCTGCTGCATGTCACTGACAGATGCAAAATTTATTAGCAAGCACAAGACAGTATGGATATCCAACAGACGCTAACATTCACCTCAAAAGTGTTTAAAGAGCTACAAAGCGAACAGCAGATTGTAGCAGAGCTAGTTCAACTTAGCATCAATTAAAAGGTTGCAGATGGCCCCGATGCAGTTTGAAAATTGCTAATATGTGTGTTTCCAAGAGCAAAGTTGATTTAGGCAAGCAAAACATCATGGATAGGGTTGCATCACATTCTTATGGGGGTTGTTTTTCTCAGTGAGATGAGATGAGAAGCCAGTGTGGTGTAGTGGTTAAGAGCGGTAGATTCGTAATCTGGGGAACCGGGTTCGCGTCTCCGCTCCTCCACATGCAGCTGCTGGGTGACCTTGGGCTAGTCACACTTCTCTCTCTCAGCCCCACTCACCTCACAGAGTGTTTGTTGTGGGGGAGGAAGGGAAAGGAGAATGTTAGCCACTTTGAGACTCCTTCGGGTAGTGATAAAGCGGGATATCAAATCCAAACTATGTTGGCAGATCCAAAACTTTCTTAAGAACTGTGTCCCTGGGAGCAGGGAATCGCCTTTTGTTGCAGAATTGGGAATGACTGAGAGGGGTCAAGCTGGGAATTCTATTATGTGTTCCGATGACCTGAAAACTCCTGTTCCAATGCAAGAAGCTGCTAGTGCACACTATCATAAGTCGCAGTAGCAACCAGAGGGGCTATGCAGATGGCTCCATTGCTCTCCTGAATTCTCTCCTGTCTGCACTTTGGTGAACTCCCTGCTGCCCTGGCTCTCCCACTCAGTAACTGGTGGAGACTCGTGGTGTTGAGAAGCCAGGAGACCAATGCAGCCCCACCAGCTGCTACTGATGACTCATCTTGTTTATCAGCATAGCTTCAGTTGGCAGATTGGTCAGGGGAAATCAGACATGTACAGGACTATTTGTGTGCACAAGTCCTCATTCAACAAACGTTATGCGTGAGAAGAGCCTGCTCTGTTAATGTATCTGGCCTTAGCCGGAGTGAATCATGGAAGTACACTGCATGATGAAAGAGAATGCTATTATAACAAGGCCCTATAAAACCAAAGGCATTCAAATTTAGCTTTGAAAAGCTGAAAATATCTCAAACAATTCTATATTTTACTCCCATGCATTTTGTAGCTTTCTATAGTGCTGTAAGGAACTAGCCCTGCTATAACATAGTGCAAGGGAAGAGCTACGATAACTAGACGTTTTTATGGTTTAATGTACCATGTGGCTGGGAAAATGTTTCATAAACTAGCGGATGTCTGATGCATTTGACATAGATTTGTTTTTGAAGTTAGGTTAATATTAAAAAAGCAGCTTTTATCTTTTTTGATTACTCTTTTCTGCATGTAATCAGAGCTAATTTTTGTTCTGCGCCTGATAGTAAAGTAGAGATTTCCAGTCTTTTCTCTGGCAACTGTACAAACATCTATAAATCTGTCTGCCATGGAAATAAAAGGAAAGAAGAGGAGAATTTTTTTTTACAGACTTTTCATTTGTATTGTGGTGGATAATCCCCCCCCCCCCCGAATTACAAAGTTCTTGGGATTCTTATTACTAAAATAAATATTTTTTCCTTGTTGAGTGCTATTAAGTAGCACAATTTGATATTAAAAGTTGCATTATTCCCCTTTTTTAACCTCTGTTCACAATATTGCAATCCTGTATTATACTATCAGAAAATATTATTAGGGCACAAGCTAGCAAAATCATGCACTAAGTCTAAAATATGCACTCATGATGCATATCTTTAGGAGGGTCCCCTCACTGATTTCAGTGGGAGGTGGAGTCCAACCAGTGAATGTTCCCACTGATGTCATTCTGATAACTCCACATGTTTAAAATTATGCACAGCTCAAGTACTTTCCAGTATGGACACATTAGGCTTATTGTTTCCTTTATTAATGGAGTCCGAGAAAAATGTGTGCTTCATTTTATATGTAACTTTGGAGTGGCTAGATCACTTACAGACAAACCATGTTGCTATTAGTGAAAGAGAATGATTGTAGGGCTGATCTCCCTTCCACTTTGAAATCTAACCCAATGTTGCTTTCATTCTGGTCAGTTTCACATTCACTAAAGTTTCTTAAGTAATGCTATTGGCAATTAACCTGTACAAGAACTGAACTTGCTCAATTAAAAGATAGCACTCAGCAAGCTTGTGACTGTCTTTTGCAAACCAGTTACACATTTTTTGCACCGCTTAGGGCCTTTCAAACGTAAAATTATTTGAAACTACCTCCTGAAAACACCTGCTAGAGCCCAGCACAGAAAACACTGAAGCAAAAACCCAAAACGAATACAAACAAAATCAGTTTAATTGTGTTTGCCAGTATATTGTGACCTTTGAACTTTTGCAGCTGGGAAATCTACATTTTGTTTACTGCTATTGATTTTTATCTTTGTATGCATTTCAGAATGGCTTTTAGCTCTTTTTATTTCCCCCTCTGTAATGGGAGGTGGGACATAAATTTTTAAAATACAAATAAAGAAATGGAAGGTTGCATTAATGCAGTTGCTCTGGAGTAGAGAACTGTCTTCAAGACCCTGGTTGGTTGGTCACTCTTCATCTTATTAGCTCCTGGTATTGCACTGTTTTCCCAGTAGTGATGTATGGAAGTGAGAACTGGACCATAAAGAAGGCTGAAGAATTGATGCTTTTGAATTATGGTGCCAGAGGAGATGCTTGAGAGTCCCATGGACTGCAGGAAGATCAAACCTATCCATTCTGAAGGAAATCAGCCCTGAATGCTCACTGGAGGGACAGATCCTGAAGCTGAGGCTCCAATACTTTGGCCACCTCATGAGAAGAGAAGACTCCCTGGAAAAGACCCTGATGTTGGGAAAGATTGAGGGCACAAGGAGAAGGGGACGACAGAGGACGAAATGGTTGGACAGTGTTCTCGAAGCTACCAGCATGAGTTTGACCAAACTGCGGGAGGTAGTGGAAGACAGGGGTGCCTGGCATGCTCTGGTCCATTGGGTCACAAAGAGTCAGACACAACTAAATGACTAAACAACAACAATTTGCACTGTTGATACTAAATTGCACCCAAAATGAAAATTTGAGATTAATGTTTGGCGGTACAGTCGGGTATGTGTGTGTGCATGTGCAAGAAATTGTGAAGAAATTTCGGTGGAAAAAATAAGTTCAATAATACTGTTGGAATTTCTTAAGAGGTTCTGAACATCTAATGCATAATCTCTCTCTCTCTCTCTCTCTGTGTGTGTGTGTGTGTAAGAATTGCATTAAAATTCAGATGAGTTGGACAATAATCTAAACTTGATTTCCACGTCAGTGCTATATTTAAGGTGAATATTTTCTTTATACATTTTAAATACAGCTGCCACTCTATAAATGCTGCATAAATAGTTTATGGAGAAAACATGACATCATATGTCTTGCTTTCAGTCTATAGAAAGTCAATTGCAATAAGAAGAAGAAATAATTGTGTTAATCACAGAAATATGTTTTGAATGCTTCCAATAAACAAACTCTGGGAACCCCTCATGGTAACATTCATTTACCTACTTAAAATTCCTTTGCCTTTATGAAAGTCTCTGGCAGATATTTTAGTTTGTAAAAGGCAGCCCAGACACTAATAAGTCCCATTTTAATGAAGGGGTTCCCAGGTCTACTTAAATGGGCTAATATAATGTAAATTTAGTTTGGAAGAATTCCAAATGTCCTTCTGTAACACAACCTTGCCTGACAATGTCACAGCCACTGCCTACAGCATATAATTCATTTTGCCCCTTTTCTTCAATAGCCTCAGAGGGTCTTATATATGCACACACATTTTTCGGAAGGATGGTATATTTAATATCTGCCCATGAACTAGTAGGTCTGGAAATACCTTGCCTCAAATGCCTCTACACCCTTGAGAATTGTGATTGCCTCATTCTCTCTGCATAAAATTTACACATTCCTCATGATGTGGAAATGAAATGACAGTGGTGTGATACTTGGCTTCCCTGGGCTGTGAAACCAATGAGATGAAGGACAATGCTAATCCATGACCCAAAAATAACCATGTGCAATTTACAAGGAACGGGGGGTAATTTATACAATGAAATTTTCTGCAGCAATTCAGTGTGGATTTGCAGAAATGACACTTTGCCTCCCGCATCTTTTGCATTACAAACTCCATTGAACTGCTTGCAGAAATATAATACAATTGCTGAAGTCTTGGCAATGTTCTCTGCTTTGCTATTTGCTGTAAGCAGAAGCAACAGCAAACGGTCATCTAGGTCCCATTGCCATATACATTTTTAGAATTTGCCAGGAAGCTTACCTGTGTCTCTGGTGCTGATCACCTTGCTGGACAGAAAGATGCAAGCATGATGCACCAAAATGAGAGGGAGGCGTTCTGAAGTAGTAGAATGGAATGCACCGCTTTGGACTGAAGGTGGTGGTAGATAAACAGAGTCCGCTGGTAAAAAATGAGCCGCTGGTACTCATATTCTGATCAAAGTGTTGGCACATCATAGAGGAAAGAGAGAGAAATGCCAGTACTCCATATTAGTGAGTACCATTGCAAAAATAAAAATAAAAATACTGGATATACACCTTTTGAATTGTCCCTCATGCCATAGACTTTTTGGCTTCATCAGGATTTGACATGATTTGGCAGCCCCAAAAGCAATAGGAGGAGATGGAGGATGGAAAAGATTATGCAGCAGCATGGAAACAGTGCTGATGGTAACAAGTACAGAAATTGTTGCCTTCTTACATCCATAACCTTAACTGAAGCCAAGATGCTCCCCGCCCACATGTTTGTAGAATAATCTGGCTATATAGCAATATGAATATCGCATACCATGTGATATAACACACTAATAAATATTGATTGCATTCTGCATGCAAAACCACTTTCTCCCTACAGGGATACATTCTTGCTTGCCATTTCCAATTGCCATCCTCCATTCCATAAAGAAGCCTGGTCCATAAAAAAGGCAGATCACCAAAGAATTGATGCTTTTGAATTATGGTGCTGGAGGAGACTCTTGAGAGTCCCATGGACTGCAAGAAGATCAAACCCATCCATTCTGAAGGAAATCAGCCCTGAGTGCTCACTGGAGGGACAGATCCTGAAGCTGAGGCTCCAGTATTTTGGCCACCTCATGAGAAGAGAAGACTCCCTGGAAAAGACCCTGATGTTGGGAAAGATAGAGGGCACAAGGAGAAGGGGATGACAGAGGACGAGATGGTTGGACAGTGTTCTCGAAGCTACGAACATGAGTCTGACCAAACTGTGGGAGGCAGTGGAAGACAGGAGTGCCTGGTGTGCTCTGGTCCATGGGGTCACGAAGAGTCGGACACGACTAAACGACTAAACAACAACAACATTCCAAAGATAGTGTGGCATACCTCGTTTTCAATTTTATATTCTTTACTTTTTATATATATATTTATTCTATCTTTTTGCCCGCCACTGCATTTCCTATTTCTCCCAGTCTACAGCTGCCTCAGAAGTGTGAAGCAAGAATTCCCTTAATCTAACACTCCATCCCATGTGTGGCTTAGTTTGCTTTGCGCTGATCACAGTTACCAAACAGATGTCAGGTTCCAAGGTTCAAGGGAAGGAGGTTAAAGCATTTCCATTTTTAGACTTGAAACAATTGGGGAGTGTTTGGCTCGGCGTGTTCCAAAGTTCAACTTTCTATCATGGAAGTACATTAAAACATATTTATCTCCCCCTCCCTCCCTAGACCATATGTATGAAATGTACTCATGGAAGCCTGCAGCATGTGTGGAGGCCTTGTAAGTTCTAAGGTGTAGAAGTAAATCACAGCTTTCTCACTGTAGGCTGTTTTGTCAAACATCTGATCTTCAAACCAAGTGCTAATGCTAAAACTGGCTAATAACCAAAACACTCATAGTCAAATTAAGTGTTCCCATCTGAGGTGATAAAGGGAGAATACATAATTGTAAAACGTGGCTTATGTAAAACAATTCCTTGACATCTGGTCACAACAGCTGGCTTTGTAAATTGATACAACAAAGTAAATGCGATAAAATACTTCCAGGTAGTTTGGGAGACTCCCCCCCCCCTTATGAAACTCATTTTCAGGTTCACTTTTGAACCCTTTATCCAATTAATATCATGCCATTGTTGAGAAATTGAAGAATTTATTTCCTTTCTCAATTACCAGAAAGCAGTAGATAGCAATAAATGACTTACACCTGTGTGCTTGACAGCAGAAAATGAATCCCAGCAAGGAGCATCGTGGTGTTATTATCACCTGTTCCATGCTCACTATAAAACTATATTTACAGTTGGAGTTCTGTATGTGTTTATGATCCAGGAAACTGAAGATGATTCCCCGCCCCCAAGGGCAATTGCTACTCCATGCCTGTCTGATCAATAAAAGGCAAACAACCCACAAGGAGATTGTTCTGCAAATCGCAAATGATCTTAGAAATTTCTGCTTAAGTTGTTGTTGCTGCTGAGATTGCTTGTATCACTAAACAAAAATATTTCTGTGGAAACATGGAGACACATCAAATTGGGTTCATCTGAGAGCAGGTTACTTTTGCTCACACAGTGGGATATCGCCTCCCCCTTGCACTCCCCAGATACTCCTCAAATCTGATCCACAAGGTTGGTGGTAGTGATGGCTGAATCCATCCATCTCGGTTTCTCTCCGTTTTTCATTTTCCCAGTCTTAAATTCAGTTCTCCACATTTCCAAATCATTTCACAATTATTATTTTGTTTAATAAACCACCTCTTCTTGAAAATTTATCAGCAGTTTCCTGGGACAATTTTGCCTAATATGCACTTTTTTGCAAAACAATTTTCCTCTAATATGTATTTTATAAGATATTTTCACTAGAAGGTCTGAAGGGGGATTCTCAGTGTGTTCATGTGCATTCATACACATACCTTCAGCGCGCACACAAATACATACATACATACATACATACATACATACATAGATTTGATAGTCCTTTTATCAGCTTTCCCCCATTTGTATGGGGTCCAAGTTCCCATTAAATCTCAATGACAGTACAAATAAGGAAGGCACCTCTCTCAATAGGGCTGCCCAACCCTATCAAGAACTGAGAAATCCTGCGTCCAACTGTAAATAGACAAATACCCACTGGCAATGCTTGCTTCTTTTCACTATTCAATGTTGGTTTTGTTTTTGACATAAATACTATTTATTTCATGGAGACATTTCAGTGTTTTGCAACACAAAGGTCTGTTTGGGGGAGTTTTGACTGAATAAATGAAATGCTTGTTACCTCAGGTAACAAGTGGTTTGGTAAATTATATCAGAGCGTCAGTGTGTTTTTAAAAACAATTTTACCACAATGTTTGGTGTACTTTTGATAAATAATTGCTCATGAAAAATGAGCTTTTAGTAGTGCTGAACTAGCTTTGGGAGCTTCTTTAATTCAGTGATAGCCAATGTGGAGCCTTCCAGATATTTTGGACTCCCATCAGCCGTGGTCACCATGGCCAATGCTTAAGAATAATGGGAGTTGTAGGCCACAACATCTGCAGGGCACCATGTTGGCTATTCCTGTTTCAATCCCTTGCTGTGATTTTTAATTACCAACACAGAGAACAGAAATATTATGATAATTCTGTAAAACAATATTTTATTCTGTTTTAAATGACTTTAGTTGCTGATATCTGAGCCTTACATTCTGTCATATTAGTCAATGCCTGCTTTGAGAGAGAAAAGGAAACCTGTCAAGCCAGCAGTATTTTCACTCAACTTTGCACTTCTACTCAGAATGATTTATGCCCTTTCAATCTTTCCCGTGATTATGCTCTTCTCTCTAAATGTTTACTTTTACACTTCTGGCTTTTCTAGCACACCTGAATTTGGGGCTTGCGAAGGTGGGATGGCTTCGGTGTTTTTCATGAGTAAAAAGTGCTATTGTGCTGCCAGCAGTTCTGGATATAGGAGATATTCTGTTTCTCAGCTGCGTGAAATGTATATATTTTATTTTACAGTATACACAGAGAAATCCTTCATAGCTCTGCAGATGGGACAATTAAAATGCAGTTGAGACTTATCGGGTCAATGGCAGAGGTTACGCGTCACTGTCAAAAATTTACTGGGACTGACAAAGGCACTTCCTGAAATTACGGTTTCTATAGAGAAAGTAAGGGCCTTCCCCTCCCTCCACAGGTTTAAGTTGTTTTTCTTCCTGTCTAGCATGGCAAATGGCTTTTAAAGAATTTAAGGACTGCAGATACTGGAATATGGAACTCACCAAGTAAGGTGAATGTGTACATGTGGCCCATGGTGGGCATACTTCAGGCTTGTGGGTTCTACTTTTTATTTTTTTACTGGAATCCTGAGACCTACCAACCAGAATCTGGTGCTAAAGACAGGCACTGAGCCTATGAACTTATAGTGAGTGCCAGAACTGAATAGAGTTCACAATCCTTGCAGACACATAAAATCCAATACTGACTACCACTTTTCCCCCATTTCAGTATGTGAGAGACTCATTTTGCTACTCTGTTGTTACATCAAAATGCCAGAAATCCAACTGAATCTACAGTAAATTGACCAGTAGATCAAGATCTACCTTCTTGCCTATGCACTGCTTAGCTAACAGTACGTGGACATTATTTCAGAGACCACAGTTACCTTCCAACATTCCACTGAGGAAACCAGGGACTAGTTGTAACATTCCTACTCTCATATTTATTTTTTTGTGAATGGATGAATCACCTTTTGTATGTGTTTCAAGATCTGTAAACATGTAATAAAAAAACAGCTAAAATAGTTTTAAAAACAATACAGAAAATAACTGGAGCTCTATTTTAAAACAATACGAAATGAATAAATGTGGCAGGGACCTTTTCATCCAGCTGGAAAAGCTTGTCAATCAAGGATATCAGAGACGCAACCCATTCACCTCACCATCATTGCATATTGGTGAATCCCTTCGCTGCCTGTTTATGCTGTGCCCATTAACTAGAGCAAGCAGGGTAATTTAAGATATACTTGGAAAAAATAATGCCAAGCTAAAATGCCTTATAGGGCAAAATGGAAATACCTTGCTTCTTCATTTGTGAGCAGCATAATCGGAGGAGGCAAAGTTGTGAGGAACAGAAATTTTGAGAGTGGGATTAAACTTGCTGCCAACTGCGACAGCACCACTTCACAGTCACCAGTCAGCTGCCATCATTTTTCTTCCCAGATCCATCCATCTTCCACTGATTTGCCAGGTACCAAAAACCTGGGTCTCTACCTTGTAAGCAGGGATTGCTGGAGGGCATGAATTAAATGCTTCCTTCTTGAAATGTAGCTGGGAATTAACTGTTTTAAATGTGGCTTGTTACATCCCAGTTTACATCCTGAAAACACAATACATTATAACTGAAATAAGGATACTTAAAATGACAAGTGAAACAACTGATGTTTCAAAAGCATATACATTACAGGGAGAGATACAATTACAGTAATCCCCGACAATCCATCCCTTACTGACAGTAAAACTGTAGCATTCCTATCCACCAATTAGAATCCAATGTGTAGAGCCAATACAAAAATCAAACATATAAATTGTTTTTTTTGGTCATAGATGTCTTTTTTCCAGTGCTTGTGTTCCAATGGACCATATGCTTTGATTTTCTTTTAAGTTAATCCAAGAACATATTTAAAAGAAGAAAAAGGTTGTAAAATAGGAAACCATGATTTAACCATGATTCTCAGCTCAGAATGATATAAAATAATAACTGTGATGGGTATCATCTATTATAATAAAATTCATTCTGGAGTGTATGTCTGTGTGTATAATACAAAGATCTCCTTTGTCTTCCTTGTGTAGCTATTTGATTTAGTGCCAATAATTATTTCAAAGTAGTTATCTGAATGATGCATTGGTTGAAATTCTTTCATTGCTGAGAGTTTTCAGCACATGAGCCATGTTCCCATGTGGGCAACTTTCTGAAGACCACGTACCAGTGATTGGCAGGGCAAGAGGCAAAATTGGGAGGAACAATGGGTGCGACTCTTAGCTTTGTACAGTAGGCTGTATCCCGGCCTGGCAAGATGGAGGTCCGACCCCCACCCCCATCCATAACACAAATATATACCACTCTCTGCCCTCCATGCAGGCAAGCAAGAGACATGATCACAATTCAAAGATGAAGCAAATGAGGAATTTGTCTAATACTTGTTAATAGCAGCATGGAAGATCATTATTACAAACTGGAAGCAGTTTGAGAGTATACCTATTCTGTGAAGTGGCATGGTATAGCCAGGTTTGCTTTCTAGTTGCAATGGAAAAATTAATACAAAAGTTAAAATTAAGTCCGGGACAAGTAAAGAAAAAGAATATTTTTTTTTTATTTTTGATATAAATGAGGTAAATAATGCTCAGATTGTTCCAACGAGATATGGTGGTATTTGGAATGTTTAATGGTTCTTGAGGTTCAGAACTGCAATGTAATTGTAAGATGCTTTTCCTTTAATTTATACCATTCTTGAATACCTGCAAACCAGGTCAGAAAGAAAACACTTTTAATGTCTGATGAGGGCCACATATATATGATTCCCCCCCCTTTTTAATCTTTTTCGTTTTAGATTGTATTAAAAAAAATTAGAATGGAAAAAATGCATTCCAGCCTTGCAAAATCATTCAAACAGATGAAGAGCATGCATTAATATTGATAAAAAATTCACTGGTGCCATCAATTGCATGCAACTGTAGTTTAGGTTGTGAGAGCAATTGCTTTCCTATCCAAAATCCATTTGCAGGAGGGAAGTATCATCTGCCATGGGAAGGATCCTGAGGTTTGCAGAATTCCAAAAAGCTCAGATTTATAAGATCCCTAGGGGGGAAAACCTCAAAAATAGCTGAATGAGGATTGAAGGTGCTCATTGGCCATGCTGGCTGCAGGGGACTGTCAAATTATTGGGAGAGGAGGAGAGATGGAAAACCAGAGGGAAAGATGAAGGAATGGAGTGGGTGGAATCCTGAACAGCAGCACTCCATACTGCAACATCTTGTTATAGGTTTAACCTGGAAAGAAGGCAAACAGCAAGTGAAGTCTTGGAACCAAGAGCTGACATGAAGTTCCATGTCTTAAGTCAAAGTTGTATGCACTGATAATTTGGGGAAAGCTGTAGGCTGTTATTAGAATACAGCTCTCATCACCCCTGACTTTTAGCCATGCTGGTTGAAACAGAGGGACGTTGGAGTCCAGGCAGATCCAGGGACAATATAAACATACTAAGTAAGAAGACATGTGTTCTTCATAATGTCTTAAGCACTTAAATCCTGTTATTAGAACTGTGGGGAATATCTGAAATAACTTTTCAGATGACTAAGATGTTGAATAAAGCAAATCTTGAGATGACCTTTATTTGCAACTAGTTTGAAAAAGTCAGACCTTCTTTGGCGTAGTCCTATTGGATTTGACTTTCTTTTTGTAGGCTGCAGTCTCAGGATAGGTTTACTTTATTAAAGTACTAAGGAAACATCTTTTCTCCCCTTCCCCCACTGTCCAGTTCTTTACTGAACCCTTTCTGAAGAATAAAAACAAAGGTTCATCATTATTCCGAAGGGCTTATTTAGCATAGGCCTCATTTTACATCCCAATGTATTTTCTTTCTTTAGAAACACTCTTCCCTCCGCTTTTAGTACAGCAAATCGTTTGTCTGAAACCCTACACCATGAATCCTGACAATGCCCTGTGTGCAAAAGACATTAACCTTGTGACTTTTCAAGATGCCTGTGCCGCTCAGAGCTTGCGTCCCACACTTAGTGTCTTTTGTCTCTCATTTGCCCCATGTCAGATTGAGAGATATGGGAAAGGGGTTAGGTCTGAAGGAGCATGCAAAATTGCTTCACTTCCTTGCCGTAGCTGATGGTCTTGGCGAAATCACTTCATGGAACGTTCTGAAAGAGCCGGCATTGTGGGCTTGATGGCTGCTCTTGTGCTATCAGCCCTTTGAGGAGACAAGTATGCATTTTGACTTTCTCTCCTGGAACATAAATAACCTTGTGTTAGTAAGTAAGTCCTAGAGGAGGACCGAAACCAAATGAACTATTTCTTGCAGCTGTTGGGAACTCTTAATGGATATGTAAAGAAGAAGAAGCTTGCATCTTGTCCACATAATCGAGGTGCCAAATATGGGTGGTGCTTCTGAAGTTTATAACACAAAGTGGCTAGCTTGTTTTTGTCACACAGTGAGATTCATTTTACTATTTAATTTACTTCCCTCCCTTTTAAAAGCTTCTAGTTTAGAAGTAGCGTATCAGGGAGATGTTAAGTGGGAAAAGGCAGAATCAAGTCAAAGCTACCAAGTTTCACCTGTAGTTCCTCTTCAGTGTTCCTCTTTTGTTCCACTCACTTCATGTTACCACTGCAGTTGCATTTAGCTCTTTCGTTTACAGTGAAAATACTGAAAGCAGACTTTTGAACTTTACATTCCAGAAGTGTCAGCCTAACTTCCTGAGGGTATTTCTGATTCCCTCCAAATATTTTTCCAGGAGATACTTTGTATTCTTAATTCTTAAAACTATTCAATGACTTAACATACTTTTATTGTACTGTACATGGAAACCTATGAAGATTCTCCTTCCCATTCTCTGTATGTGTACGTGAGAGAGATGGCAGCATAACAATCTCAGTTAATAAACCTGGTACACGCTGTGTGCTTGCTTCCCCCACTTACTTTCCTTCTCCTCCTCTTATATCTGGCTTCAGTGAAGCTAAGTCAGTTTCACAGGATGTCAAATTTGAAGAGCATTGAACGCTTCTACCTGGTGTTTGTTGCATTCTTTGTAAATCCAAGCACAGCTTTCCAAATAAAGATATTTTTGCAGAGTCTGTTTTTCACTCTGTTTTTCACTCTGTTTTTCACAACTTTTGACTATTTTTAGGCCACTGTAGTTCATTCCTACCGTCTTCTACTTATTTATTGGGGTAGGTGGAACCACTTTATCTCAAATAAAACTCTTCAAGTTTTTCTGTCCCCAGTTTTAAATTTCCCTTTCCCCATATCCCTTTCTTTTTCTTTTCATTTTTCCATACAGGAAACTAGCAATTTCTCTTCACTAAATAAAGGCAAGCTTCATGTTCCTCTGTTACAAGGAGGCTACTTTCATTCAAGCAAAGTCATTCATAAGTTTGTACATGTGGCAGGTCAACTGGGAGAGGTAAAATGTTAAGTTCAGGAAAAAGAATGAAAAGTTGGGGAAAGTTTTCACTTCCCTTTTCACAGAGCAAAGTGATTGGAGCTCATTAAGGGGGAGGAGAGTGTTATTTTTAAAATCGTACGCAGTGCCTGCTTTTCATAGAGATCACTTGCCATTGAGAGGAAGCAGTGTCCATAGTAGCTATGTAAGAAGAGACAGGGAGTATGGCCACAGCAAATAACTTTCCTTTTTCACATAATTTTGGAACCAGATTGCTTTGGTTTTTAAAAGTAAAAAGAGTGGCTAAGTTCTGTTTTTAGGAACATAAATTGGCTGCAGCTCAAGATTTCTTATGAGCCTATTCTGTTCCCGAAGGTGCAGAGCAGGTGACTGTTTAAATCAATAAATACAAATATAAAATTGGTAGATTTGCCATTTGTTTTATATAACTCTGCCTTTCACATAGGCCCTCATAACAAAAGACATAGATATTTAACCACTTGTATCATAAAGAATGAATGTGAAAAAACAGAATGAAAAAGGATAAACTTCCCTGATTGCTGTATGGAACCCAGGAAGTTGCCGTATTTTAACATGATTCCATTTACACTATATCGGTATGTATCTTCCCTCCTGGATAACTTAGATACAGAATCCAGGTGTCCAACCATAGATTTTTTTTAAAACAAGAAGATTGGGTTAGCAGATATTTGCAGGCATAAGTTTTGAAAACGACGGCAGTTGCTTTGCTCTGATGTTTGCTATTGGGGCACAAAAGCAAGATTCACAGATTATTTAGTATATTTCTGTTCTTTCCAGATTTAGGATTTATGAGCACATTAATCATGGCAGACCACATTGGAACAAGTCTTGCCATTCCTGGAACATCAAAGGGAGAACAAGAACCACATCTTGATTCTAAAAAGTGCATCATCCATCAAGTAGATAATAAGCAAAACACCACTGCAGTTTGCAATGGCAGAAAACATGTTTTGGAGTACTGGAGCTTAGACAAGTCTGAGAGAAGTGTTTGGTGAAATGGAATTTGCAGGAGCAATCAGGGTTATAAGCAGTCCCTTAATGAAAAGCTTAACACAATTGACTTGCATGAGGGAAATAAAAAAGTCATGACACTTCAGTTGACAACTTTTCTGATCAGTAGACACTCCTAATCTTCTCTGCAACCAAATGCACCTCTGTCATTGCTATCCAAATCAGTGACACACCAACAGCAGGTCATTTCTGGTCATCAGCAGCATAGCAATGTAAGAGGACAACTGTGAATGTGTCAAATTGGATGGGCAGCTATGTTCTAAGTTCTCATCTCCAAGAGAAAAGGACATGTTAGTACCAGAACCTTATAATAGTCTGATTTCCATTAGTTAAATAGCTCTGTTGACCAATCTGACCAATGATTTCTTCATCAGGACTCTTTCTATCAGTGTGCTCTAGGCTCATATCTCAAGAAACTAGGCATTGTAAGAGTCTTAATTCCATCAGCTAAATTCTTGGTCAAGTGTATGTGTCAGATATGAGTTATGCTTGAGATACGTTATTATCGGGTGATATATGTCTAAGACATTCTCAGAAAAGACCCCTTTAAATCTATATGGCTAACGTGAGTCCATTGATTTCAATAGGTCTGTTCGAAGTATGAATTAGTCTGATACCATCCACTGACTTGTACTGAACCCATGCCCTCTAGAGCCAAGTCTTTGGATGGCATCAGAGTAATTCCACAAACAGCAGAAGCCATTTAGCACTAACAGGGCACTATTCTACCAACCTCAGTCTTGATTCTTCCAAGCCCACTTGACTTCTTACAGTGAGTCCAGGAGGAGGTCATGGCTTACTGCTTTCTCCTCCTCAATCTGTCTTACCCTTGTAGAACTCAGCAGAGAGTGCCCTCTTTCTTTCTTGGTGATGCATTTCCTCTTTTCTGGTGATGTGACCCTCTCAGATAATGGCCTCAGATAACTCCCAGAGCTGGGAGATATGCCAAATCAAACTCCTGATTTTCAGAAATGCCACTGCAAGTCCATAGTTAATGCAGAAACTATGATTCCTTCATAAATCAAAACTGCTGTTATCAACTCGGCTTTAATACATATAAAAAGAGTGACTAAACTGTTTCAACTGTTAACAAGAGATAGATAGATAGATAGATGATAGATAAATAGATAGATAGTTATTTGCCCCCTTATCTGGAGCTCCAGCTTAGATGTGGCCCAGTCTGGAAAGGATGACTTGAAACCATGGTCTGATTTTCATTGTTTCAGAGTAGTTTCTTCATGATGCTTCGGCTGCTTTGGATTATACTCTGCTGCTCTGACAAAGCAAAACAGAAACCAGCCTGCTTAACTAGCCTTGGTTTATGACTGCTCTGCATGGTAGTGAAAAGCCTCAGAAGCGTGAAGGCAAATCTCAGCCAAGAGAGGTCCAAATGTCTGCATTGTTTCATTTCTACTTAGAGGATGAAGATTGTAGATCTGCTTGACATGTCGAAAAAGTATGACACATTACAGCCCTCGTTGTTAAATCTCTGTCTCTTTCCCCCCTGGACTGATTTTGAATTTTTATCAGTCCTCAACAATACAATACAGCTCACCATGAATTAAATTTTTATTTCTCCAATAATCTGCAATTGACAAGGGTAATGCTTTGTAGTATGGAGACAGGGTCTTCTCTGTAGTGGCATCCTGGCTGTATAACTCGCTCTCCCTAGAAGCAGAGATAGTTACAATTAAGCTTCTGAAGCCTGCTTACAACACACCAATGGTTTCAGACCTTTGGACGCATTTAAGGTATTTTGACTTTAATTTGTGCCTGAGGTCTTAGGTGGCAATCAAAACCACTGTATGGCAGCAATGGGACTAAATGGGTCAGGGTAGCCGCTGCCACATCCACAGCACCCTCTTCTCATGTGGAGGCAGGTTAAAAACTCATTTTGCTACACCAGCTCCCTGGCTGGCACACTGAAAAGGCCCAGATAGGGTCCATTTTCATCATGTGATGACAACAGTGGAGGTTTAGGGTCAAGTCGATCATGTGCTAAGAAAGCCTCCTACCCACCCTAAGCATCCCATTTGCAGGGGCTTCCAGTGACTACTAATGGAATGGTTACTATCAGCTGTCTCCCTGCTTTCATGGCGAGTGCTCTTCACCAGCGTTGTTCCCCCATTTCCATTCCTGGCAGAGGCTAGTGGAAGTGGGCAGGGCTGTGTTGAGGAACAGCTCCACATCATCTGACGCTTTCAGCATGGTGGATCAGTGATATGGATTGCTGTGTAATAACTCTCCCTGATTTGCTGCTGTTTACCTATAATTGTGTTACACTGGATTTTATCTTATTAGTTTTGTATGATTTGATTTATTTGTATTATGCTTTTAGTTACTGTGTTGGAAACTGCCCCCTGATTACTAGGCAATGAAGTACTGTCGATACATTTGGTTAATAAAATAGACCAGTAAAACACCTAATATTGACCTCCCCTCTTCCAGGCACCTTAATGAGCAATCTCTTGAATTTAGCTTGATGCCAAACAGCGGGGCAACAAATGATGCTTTACAACTGACAGATGCCATAGGAATGCTTTCAGGAAGTAGCTCCAAGGTTCCTGCAGTTTTTCATAGAACACTTCACAAAAATAACCCTGAGAAAGCATTACATGGAATCACATAAAACTGACGTCGGGGGGTGGGCAGTTGTGGTGCACTGGTACAAATGCACATAGCTAAAAGTGCACACAAAAGCAATTATGATGGAATGATACCTAAACCAGGTCATTTTTTTCCAGTGTTTTATCAATGGACAACTGTGCATTATTAAAATTTACAGTTAAATTCTTGTTTAAGTTAGAAACAAGACTTGGTAATCGGGAACTCCAAAATCTGGGGAGAAAATCTTTTGAGGGGCATTTATGAAGCATCCACAATAATTATCTCTTGATAACTGATCTAGTAAAGCAGCAATGGCTATTTCTCAGTCCTCCCATGATCTCTAACCATTGGCCATGCAGGCTGGGACTGATGAAAGCTGGAGTTCAATAACAACCGAAGGGCTACAGGTTCTTCACCCCTGTTGTAAAGAAGCCCAGAATAGTTGTTCTTTCTAAATACATAAGAAGCCATTTTAAAAATAAATAAATTGTGATGGGAATTAAGTTGGAAGCCAATTCATAGTTAAGCAGAGTCTTAATTTACTCTTAGTAAAGTGTTCTTACTTCTTTTCAATAGATGAAATATGCAAAAATTTGATATTCTTGTTTTTTCTTTGGTACGACATTGAATGCTGCTTGAGACTCCTTGCTGTACAATTGTTTTTCCGAGATAAATTTTAAGATGAAAACAAAGAAAAAAATACACTATCTAATTACTGTCAAAGCTTTGATGAGCTCTATTTTTTTTTTTTTGTATTCAATCTCATTCCCAAGTCTGTTTATATTTAATAGTCAATTGATTTGTTGTTGTTGTTTAGTCGTTTAGTCGTGTCCGACTCTTCGTGACCCCATGGACCAGAGCACGCCAGGCACCTCTGTCCTCCACTACCTCCCGCAGTTTGGTCAAACTCATGCTGGTAACCTCGAAAACACTATCCAACCATCTCGTCCTCTGTCGCCCCCTTCTCCTTGTGCCCTCCATCTTTCCCAGCATCAGTGTCTTCTCCAGGGAGTCTTCTCTTCTCATGAGGTGGCCAAAGTACTGGAGCCTCAGCTTCACGATCTGTCCTTCCAGTGAGCACTCAGGTCTGATTTCCTTAAGAATGGATGCATTTGATCTTCTTGCCGTCCATGGGACTCTCAAGAGTCTTCTCCAGCACCATAATTCAAAAGCATCAATTCTTCGGCGATCAGCCTTCTTGATGGTCCAGCTCTCACTTCCATACATCACTACTGGGAAAACCATGGCTTTAACTATACGGACCTTTGTTGGCAAGGTGACATCTCTACTTCTCAAGATGCTGTCCATTTTTTACTTGGAAGTAAGTACTGCTGTATTCAATAGGCCACATCCCTTATAAATGTTAGGACTGCAATCTTAGTATATAACAGGCTAGGTAACAGTATTCCCTTAAAACAAAGAGAGGGAGCTAACAAATTTCTCTGAAATTATTGGATATTTGTGTTGCAGCAGAACTGGGTGGACTACACATAGAGTCAATATTCCTTTGAATGAACATTTTGCCCTGAAGGTAACTGATTACGCATTCTGCTGAAAACACATTTTTAGAATCACTGATCTAATAAGGAATGTGAGGGTAGCCTGCGCTCTATCATTTACTTAGTTTTTGAATCACCTTCCACATGGGTCTCAATGTGATGTACATAAAGAGAACTGAAACAGCTTTTTAAAACAATGCAGAAAATGACAACTAAAGCTAGGTTTAAAAACAGTGCAGAATAAACATCTGCGGCAGAGATCTTTTCACTCAGCTGGAAAAGCTTGTCAAAGCAAACATGACATTGATCGTTTCTAGATCCTCTTTTTCCAGGACATGCCCTCTTTCTCATGGGTAGAGTCGTCATAGCGATCCATAGTTAAAAGTAGAAGTTGGAAACTGTGTCCTCTTTTTTGCTCTTTTTTTTTTTTGCAACCCTACATGGGTGCAGCAGACTTCCTGCTTCAAACTTCCTCCAATGTCTGACCTTACTTTCACCTTATGCAGTTCTGCAACAGAAGAACA
The DNA here is from genome assembly GCF_964188315.1 of Podarcis muralis. Classification (NCBI taxonomy): domain Eukaryota; kingdom Metazoa; phylum Chordata; class Lepidosauria; order Squamata; family Lacertidae; genus Podarcis; species Podarcis muralis. Next base: position 31,033,905 of record NC_135663.1, on the reverse strand, counting down.
TTTGAACAAGTTGGAACTAGAATGAAGGCATAGGAAAATATTTGTAAGGCCACAACTTTTATTTATTTACTATTACATTACTATTACATTACTATTACATTACTATTACATTACTATTACCCCCTCTTTTCTCCAAAGAGCTCAAGGTGGTCCTTACACATCTCTCCTGCTCCATTTTATCCTCACAACTTACCTGTAAGTTACGTTGGGTTGAGAGATGTTGACTAGCTCAAAGTCACCCAGCAGGCTTCTTCAAGGTTGTAGTTCAACACTGACCACTACACCATACTTTATTCAATATAATGGTCAAACAAGAAGTAGCTGACACACTCACCTCAGCTGTGGTCTTCCTAAAACTTGAGAAGCCACCTGTTTTCCCTGTTGAGAAATATTAACCTGGCTACTTCAGACAGTTCACTAATCCATCACTTGAACACGGAAAGGCCTAAATGACAGGCAGACTTGACTGCTGTACCCCACTCCTGATGGTGGCTTTCAGTGGGCTGAAACCAACATTGGCACAACAACAATTCCCTTTCTAGCTGGACGGCAATGAGAGATAGCACAGAAACAGGACTTCACCCCCCCAGATGCCTTAGGGTGCTAACAGGGCAATGTCTCTTATCTTCATCCCTGCCTGTAGTTCCTGCAAATTATGACCAAGGAAAGGAAACAGTAACCAGTTAGACAAATAAAACGAAGGTCCCACCATTGTGTATCTGATAGTGTAGGTGAAAAAGGGTGACACCCCCTATAGCTAATCAGGAAAAACACCATCCATTCCCCATTCTAAAAGGTGACTTAAGTGATCCCAAACTCCTAGAGTGGGGCAAGTGGGTGGGTTACTACACTTTGTTTGAAGAAGTTGAGAAGTGGGGCCACCACCTTATGAAGACAATAGATCTCTCTCTCTCTCTCTCTCTCTCTCTCTCACACACACACACACACACACACACACACCCCACTGGTCAGACATCACCCTTGCACCAAGATGCCTGGATTCTTGCTCTTCTCATGTGTCCCCTTTCCAGCACGAATGAGACCAAGACAAACCCACCCTGTCCTGGGACAGAGGAAATGCTATACTATAGAAAATGAAAGGATACAGTGGTACCTTGGGTTACATACACTTCAGGTTACAGACTCCGCTAACCCGGAAATAGTACCTCGGGTTAAGAACTTTGCTTCAGAATGAGAACAGAAATCGTGCTCCGGTGGCGCAGTGGCAGTGGGGGGCCCCATTAGCTAAAGTGGTGCTTCAGGTTAAGAACAGTTTCAGGTTAAGAATGGACCTCTGGAACGAATTAAGTACTTAACCCGAGGTACCACTGTACTCTTTTATGGCAAAAAAAGAGTGTTAAGAACGAATTGCTCTCACCATATATGAACCATGGAGGTGGTAGCATTAAAAAATATATTCTTTCCACATGCTGTACATGAAAATGAGTTTCTATAATAATGAAGGTTTTTTTTTAAAAAAAAAGTCAATGAGATTAAAATAATAAAAAGAGGCAGACGTGTTTGGGAATCTTCCGCCACAACAGACATTAGTACGAGGCTGCCTGAGCAAGTATTACACGGTGCATGCCACACATTCTTATGACTCTGTTTCATCTGCCATGTGCTGCAAAGGAGCTGCGCTCTTGAAACACAGAACCTTTCAAAAGGCTTGGTTCAGTGATTCTTTGAGGCCTGTACTCCATTAAGTTCTGGGCCCAGCTGAATCAAACAGTCTGTACAGCCCCTGGCCCTGGTTTTGAAAGAGTTGGCGACCACTAATGAAATGGCATAAAAGACCGCTGAGCTAACCTTTTATTTTACTACCTTGGACTGAGTTCTATTTAGCGATGCCACAAACTTTCTATCAGGTTCCCTCCATACGGTCCTTTCATGGGCCCCAATAAAGGAATGAATACCAGAACAGAGCCTTTGCCCATTCAGTTTTCAGCTCTATTAGCTTTCAATACCAGAAATGTATTTAAAACTGGGTAAGGTTTGTTAAATCTAATATAGCACTGTCACTCATCCTGAGTTGAAAGAATAAAACTATATATGCGATGGGATTTGCAATTCAAATGACACCATTTTGCTTCTCGGAAAAAAGGCTACTGTGGAAGGAAAGGAGGGAGCGTGTATAAAGGATCACATTAACCTACAGCAATAATATTATAGCAGCGTAGTTCATGATACCGTAGTAAGAGACATGGGATTTCACTTATAATCCCTTCTGACTCGTCAGCTGTAGCATTACTCCACAAGTTAAAACTGGGAAGACTTTAGAAAGGTCACAGACAAAAGCTTCTGCTGTTGTAGAGTGAATTTCTACAACTCTGCAGATGGTAGATGGTTGTGATGGTGCTTTAGGGAAAAGAAAAACACATCCTTTCCCCCCTTGCACTGTCACAATTTTATTTAAAATGTGGGTTTGTTGCAAATACGTGCTTTTCATTATTGTGTCCACAACATTATTTCCAGTGCAATCTTTTGCATGTTTACTTGAAAACAATTCTCACTTTGTTCAATGCAGCTTATTCCCAAGCAGGGGTGAGGGAGAAATCCCATTAAATTAGCATTTAAAGGCAAACCTGTCTAAATTGCACTTCCTGAAACAATATGTGAACTCAAACACACAAATCCTTTTAATTTACACATCGCTGAATTTTTCAGTGCAGTTCGCCAGCTAGGTTATGCACCAAAATGCTTATACTAGGGCAAAGGATGCAAAAACATGCATATATTAATGAAAAGAAATACCTAAATGCATTGTGTTATGGGAAAACAATTGCAAAATGTATATATTGGGCAAAATTGCATTAAAATGTATACATTATAAATCATCAGTATAAATAAATAAACTGAAATTAAGATTGGAAAAATGAGAAAAGTGAGAGAAATTGAAATTGACAGATTTGACTATCCCTACTCCCATGTAATAGAATGGCACCTGGATAGCAGAGATTAAACTTTTAATAGCTCAGTGCTACATATGTTTACCCAGAAGTCCTCCTACGGTGTACAGTTGGGCTTACTCACAGGTAAGGCTGCATCAGCACTGTACATTTAAAGTCATAGTCCTAGGTGCAACCCAAAACATGCACAGAACACGGTAGACTCAAATTTAATTGTCTGCTAACTCTTCTCAGACTCTGTCTTAAGTGAACTAGGCCTCATACCACTGCAACCAGCCATGGCTTTCCCCAAAGAATTATAGGAACTGTAGTTTGTTAAAGGTGCTGAGAGTTGTTAGGAGACTCCATCAAAGAGCTGCAATTTTCAGAAGAGCTTAACTATCACCTCCTCTTCCTTGGAAACAATTCCCACCTGCCCTCAGGCCCAGAAACTCACCCTGGGGTATGAGAAGGAGGCAGCTAATTGTGACATAGTTGCAATTTAAATCCACTCCTTCCCACACATCTTCCACTTTAATAAACTTTGTAACTTTTGGAATTAGTGTCTGAAACTGCAGTCCTATACACAGTTACCTAGGAGCAAGTCCTGCTGAATTCAATTTAAGGATTGTACTGCAGGCTTGCTTGCTTTTGGATTCCTTCATCCTACTTTCTTTATGGGTTGTGTCATTCAGACCACAAGCCTGTGGGCAGGGACCATCTTGTTTTTATTACCTTATGTAAGCCACTCTTTTTGGCTGAAGAGCAGAGTAAAAATGCTTTGAATAAACGAACAGCATCAGGATATAAGGGAATTATTCTAGGATGGAACTCTTTTGACTTGCATTAGCTTGCTGGTTACAGTGGGTATAGTCAATCACCCCCTTGTCAAATAGTGAGATGAATTTTCTGAATGGTGTATAGAAAAGGCATTAAACACACACACACACACACACACACACACACACACACACACACCCATCTCACCATTAATATAGCTGCCTATGCATCCCAAAGAGGTCCTAGGCAATAATAATAATAATAATAATAATAATAATAATAATAATAATAATAATAAGGTCTAGAAAGCTTTCAAAGTTTGAGAGAGGGGAATTATGAATTCAAAATGCAGCCTCCTGAATGAGAAGTTCTGGAATGTTGCCAATACATATTTGTCTTCTTAGAACTGTACAAAACCCCCAGAACTTTAGTTTATTTCATTTTCAACATGGGCCACACAGTGTGTCAAGAATTCTGACTTCGCAAAATAAAAAATAATAATGTAGGAGACTTTGAGATATAAATAAGAAAGAATAATTTTGATTAGTGGGGCTTGGAGAAGGGGAGAGAAGAGAAGACAGGATCTGAATTTCAAATAAAGTAATCCCACTGAAAAGGGTAGGATCTAATTTGGTGTCCATACAAGTTTTTTTCCTAGTTTAAAAGGTACAGAGGGAGAAGGACAGAATTATTGTTTCGCCTCTGAATCTGTTAATTTAACAACACTGCTAAACATGTTTTGAAATATCTGCTTCTATAATAATGCTTAGCAAGATCTGAAGGCAAAACGATTTAAAAACGCTTTGTTTTTTAAGTTTGCAGTAGCTTGATATGCAAGACTTGAAATAAGCCTGAAGACTTCTCAGACTTTCTATTGAAAAGGATTCTCCATCTCCCTTAAGATGAAAGAAAGAAAGAAAATGAGAATTTATCTAACGTATGACCTGCTTTAGGGGCTGCAAAGAAAACATAGTATAGTATCAGGGTCCTATAGTGCTCACTTCCCAGGAAAACATGCATTGGATCACAGCCTGGGTTTCCTTTTCATATTAAGATTTTAAGATATGAATGTACCACGAGCAGCTAATATATGCGATGCAGATATATGCTCACACAGAATAATCAAACTAGCTATTTTGTATTCAGAGCTCTTTCAAAATTTGTATAGATTTGGCTTAAAATGGCCATGCAGGAACAGGTTATCATTGTATTTCGGGATTAGGGAGAAATGCAAGATGGAACATTTCCTTCTGCACTTCTTCCAGGGAAGGGGCTTTATTTGATGGGGCCTTTTCCTTTGCAGGTGAAAGGTTGAGGGTTTACCAAAGGAAGTTTTCCACTTTCCCCTATCCCTCAGTTCTCAGATGAACCTCTTCCACTTTTGCAAATGAGATTCAGAGGAAGAAGGTTGACAGGCATACCTGCAAGAGCGTGGGGCCTTACTGTAGGACACATAGAGGAAACAGCAAAAACTACTTCAGTGTGCTGTAGAAACAAATGAAAAAAATGTTGTTGTTTTAGATTCCAGTACAATGCAGTGCATTTAGGTCAGGCATAGGCAAACTCGGTCCTCCAGATGTTTTGGGACTACAACTCCCATCATCCCTAGCTAAGAGGACCCAGTAGTCAGGGATGATGGGAACTGTAGTCTCAAAACATCTGGAGGACCGAGTCTGCCTATGCTTAATTTAGGTGAATGCTAAATAAATTATATTGCAACTGTGTGCGTTTAATCACATTGTATGGAACACAGAATTCCTTATAGCCTTCGGCTATCTTTTATTTCCTTTCCTTTCTTAATATTCATTCATTTTCCAGTATTTTTACAATGGCAAACTAACCCCAATTTCCTTCTGAAGAAGAAATACTCACTTGGTTGATTTAATTCCACCATCCCCATATTATGAAAAACACATTAACAGTGCAGGACAGCTCAATTTAAAGCTCAATTTTCTTGTCAGTGGCACAAATGTAGACTTCTTGTTTCTCCATTAATTTCTGTATTAATCTTGAATAAACACAAGCCTTTTGTATCTTGATAATGCAAGCACCATGGACTGAAAACTCTAATCTATTTATTCAAAATCCAGGTCTCTGGCCAATAATATACCTTCCAGCATTTGTCAGATGAAAATATATGCACTCATTTTACAGTATGTGAGTTTCTCATACTAGAACAGAGAACAAGTGAAATGAGCAAATGACTACTACAGATTCTGGTTGCTGGCAATCACTTGGACAGATTTTTGAATGCCTCCATCTCAATGGGTTGGATCCAGAATAGGTTAGTCACGTTCAGATAGTCATTACTAATTTTTCTCATTGGTTTCAGTGGGAATAAAGCATGACTAGCATGCTCTGGATACAGCCCAATATGTACATGTCATACTCTACAAATCTAGAAGTATGTAGATTTCTTAAAGTACTCTTGAGTGCCAAGTAAAATTGCAGTAAAACCAAGGAAATGCAAGTATGCTTGACTTTCTGCTGGCTTTTCTACATGTAATAATCAGAAATCAGTATCAATACAATACATTTCATTCACATTAATATTCTGGGGTGGTTCCTTAGTAAGACATCCCTAAAGGCGAGTTCAGACATTCATGTCCATCTTCCCTAATTATGGCTGAAATGGAAGCCCCATTTAGAAGTCTTCCCATCCCTTTGTAACATGTGGAACATGTAGCATAACTTGTAACATGTGGAACATGTAGCAGGACGTGAAACTTGTCCTGTGTCCTATGATCACCATGCTCAATGTTTCCTCCATCCCCTTTGCTTAACAATCAATGCTATAAGAGAGGTGAGAAAATAAGCAGGACTTTAGCACCAACTCCGCAGTTGTAGTAACTTATTGAAATATTAAAATATTTAAGCCAATACTTCCATGAGTGACATGGCTCTCACCAATCAGACACAACACAGAGAACTTTTAAGTCATCTTTACAATGGGGCCACCAGAACAGCAAAATCTAACCATATAATTTAATATTTAGCAAAGTTATGCATAGTGGCAGATAGTATTGATTCAGTGATAATGCAAAGATTAATGCTGAAATCAATTTTAATGAATGTATGGCTATGTTGTGCTGGCAGAGCATAGCCATCATGACTAGCAGCCATTGATAGCCCTCTCCTCCATCAATATGTCTAATCTCTTCTAAAGCCATCTAGGACGGTAGCCATTGCTGTCTCCTGTGGGAGCAAGCTCTGTGCTGCATAAAGAAGTACTTTCTTTTATCTGACCTGAATCTTCCAAGAAAACCAGACCAGCCATGTAATATAGTCTTCCACTGATCCATCACCCTCCAGGAACTTTGGACTGGAGCGTCTGGCAGGTGAAAAGTTGATGGCATTTTACCATTGTACTGTTGAGAGTGTATTAACTTACGGTCTCTGTGTGTGGTTTGGGAGCTGCACAGTCAGGAAAAAACCAATGTTGTCCAGGGTTGTAAAGACTGCACAGAGAATAATTGGGTGCACTCTCCCTACCTTGGATCAAATCTATGCTTCCAGGTGCCATAAGAAAGCTGCAGAGATAGTGCAGGATAGTGCACACCCCGGAAATGATCTCTTTCAGCTTCTGCCTTCTGGAAGAAGGTACAGGGTTATAAAGACTAGGACTAGCCGCCTGAGAAACAGTTTCTATCCAAATGCGATTTTGGTTTTAAACGCAGTGTAAGGTAGTCTCTTTGGGAGTATATTGTATTTAATTATGGGGTATCAGAGTTTTTAGGGGGCTAACCAGGCTGGGATAGCAGGCTTGTTGGTTTCTGAATGTTTGATGTATATTTTCAGTTTCGTTGTTCTGCATGGGACAATGAAAGATTATCGTATTGTATCATATTGTATTGTATCATATCGTATCTCCTGCCCACCCTTCTGCCACACACGCAAGCAGTTCAATTGATGTCTGAACCATTTGATCCTCTTGTGATTCCTGCATTGCAGGGGCTTGGGCTAGATGACCCTTGCGGTCCCTTCCAGGTCTACAATCCTATCTTATATAGTGTCCACCAATGAATCCAAGTATGCCATTTACATTTCAAATGTGGAATTTCAAAATCAAAGTCAGATTTTGACTTTGAAATTTACCATGAAATTTAAGTGCACTTCAGTTTTCGGCATTTCATCTCCTGAGCTCTGAGTTATGTCAAAAATATTACATAGTATCTTGTGTATGCTGTCAGATTCCTCATTCCATTTATCGTCAACAGTACTGTCAATCACTGAATATTTTTTAAATATTGTTGCATATTGAAATAAAATATATTTGGCTGTCAAATACTCAGGTACCATCTCACAAACAATTATTATTTAAAACATTTATTACTTTCCTTCTAGCTGAAGTTCACGAGTACACTTTAAGGGCAATAAAAATCAGACTGTTGGAATTCTTCACTGGGTGGTAGAGTAATAGTTTATAGGCATTCTCTTGTTGTTGATGCCCATCTTATTTAACTCTGTTGCTTTTTATCTACCTTATTATATTCTCTTTTACTCTTTTGTACACATTTGAACAATGTGTTTTATGGGCTTTGCTTTCTGTTTTGTTTCCTTGCGTGCTGATCACCGACCACAACAATAATTTGGGAACTAGCAAACTTTCCTTAGGATTGGAACTGGTAATTTGTGGACACGCCTCCAGGTCACATGTAGCTGTTTGAAGCAAAGGAAGCCTGCAATATAAATTCTCATTTGAGAACTGATGGTACCAGTCCTCATTCTGTGATTCATATTCATTGCAGGTGGGGTTTCCTTGCCTAAGTTGCTGATGATGTCTCTTGCGGTTCCTGGCTCATGGAGGCAAGTGCAAAAGTCACTGATAGGTGGAGGTGACAAAAGATGTTTACAAGGCCGCTCAGCTCTCAGCTGCTCCAGTTGCTACTTTCTGGCTGTATTTCTGAGCTTTAATGGGCCTTGGGAGTATTAGACCTTCCCCAGAAACAGCTGCTGAAGCAGCTAGATGTCAGAGCCCTATATAGGCTGAAGCTTCCTCCTCTAGGTTGCCAAAGAGGTCTCTCAGTTTTGGGTATTCAGGGATTATCAGAATACAGTAAATTCCCAGATAAGAATGCTGAGGAGAATCTTTATTGTTGTTGTTACTTAGATTTCTTCCCCACCCCTTCACCAAGGAGTTCCAAGGGTGGGTTGCAGAAATTTAAAAATACATTAAAAAGCAATTAAAGCAATTTGTGATCAAGAGTGGATCCGAGGGCATGGGAAAGAGGTCCACCTTATTTAGGAGTAAATTCATTTTGGCTGTATTGTCCTTTTTTAATCTGGGCAACTCCTCTGTGAAAACAAAAATGCTACCTTGCTAAGGCCTGCAAGAGAAGAATCACTTCTCCTCTAAACAGGCTCTGGACCCAGTGGCAGCTCAGAAAAGGCCTACCTGCAGCTGTGAAAGCAATCTTCAACTTGCCTTGACGGACAGTTAAGTTCAGCGCTACATTGTGATGTAGCTCTACAGCAGTGTCTGTAAAAGGTGTTAGCGTGGCTTCTTTCTTAGGAATGAAATACCTAATCAAATGCTTTTTGTCTTGCTGTACAACTGTGGGAGACTGAGTCTTGGCACAAAAAACAATCCTTGGCTCCAGTCAAGGCTCCAGTGTTATTTCACGTTGACTTCTACAGACCACACAATTTCTTCTTAGAACAAAAGTCAAAGCACACAATGAATGGCCTTTTGAAGATGTGGTGGGAATCAGGAGATTCCACCCCCCCTACTTCCATCTCTTTCTTTAAGCATCATTAATACTTTCACATAACAGTTATTATTATATTAATATTGCACAAATGGTTCTCTTTCCCCTCTATTTTTTGGGGTGCCAAAGTAAGGTTTCCATGCTTGAAAGACTAAATACTAGTCCCGTTTAATCACTCTCTCTCTTCCTGGGGTCTTTCCATAAGCACTACCGCCTAGCTGGTTATTTCAGCTGAACAACCAATATGATGTAGGGCTATTTAATTTGAAGGTTCATGGAACACCTTTGCCATTCATGCCGTTTTGTTATTACCTGAAAGGAAAGTTTTGACATGTGAAATTGTCCACCCACCATTGAAGGATTCAGACATGCCTCATAATTATAATGGGGGAAAACCGTAGATGCTAAATGACAGAGCTGACCTTCCAAAGCAAATAAGAGAGACTTGGCTGCCTACCTTCCTCACCCAAATCATTAGTAGAAAGAAAGACATATTATTCGTAAAGATTTCCTTATGGAAAATGCAGTGTGATTTCACTAGAATGATAGCATTCTCTGCTTGGCTTGAACTGTCCTACTGAACTGTGCTAAAGAGTGAATTGTCTGTTGTTTTTTAGGATGTAGAATGGGTTAGCAACACTAAATAAATGCTGTTATGCTTTCTTAAATTTTGTAATAGGAAGGAAGACATTACAGTTGTTTTATATGAATTAGATTTTGCACAACATGTTTTACAGATCTCTCTTAATATATCTAGATGAAAAAAGACCCCATTGAATCAGATCAAGGGTTCACCTAGTCCAACATCACCTTCCATCAGTGGTTTCTGTGCAAAGCAAAAGCAGGGCATTAAGGCAGCAGCCCTCCCCGGTGTCTCCTAGAGTTATTTTTGAGCCAGTTTCCAATCAAGGAGCTAGCCAGGATGGTCAATGGTTGGTTAGGAATGATGGGATTGTGGTCCAACTACATTTGGAGGGTCACGTCTTCACCAACATAGCAAAAGGCCCTTCTCATTGTCCCATTATTGGGAGAAGTACATTGTGTGGTGATGTGAGATAATACCTTCCTTGTGGTGGCACCACAGTTCTGAAGTGGCCTCCCTCCTGATGTACAGTATGACACACAGCAATTATTTTGGCATTTCAGCACTCAAGTAGAAACCTACCTGTGTGTCCATTTTTTTTTTACAGGCTTTCCACTTTCGTCATACATAGTCTGTCACTACAACAAGGCCGCCGTGGGTGAATGAACATGTTGATTTTTTACCTGTTCTTAGTTCTATTGTAATTAGTTCTATTTTAATGCTATTGAAATTTGTCCATGTTTTGATTGTGTTGCATCGCACTCTGGGATTGCATGATGGAAAATATTCTCAATAAGCAAGAAAGAGATAATACTAAAAATACTCTTAATAAATTAATATTAGATACTTATGTTCCTACTGTGTTCCTGTTATGTGGAAAATCAATTAACTGGATATTGTGGGCTGAGGAAGCATCCAATTGGGGAATGCAGCTTCCATTTGTGGCCCTCTGCCCTGTCGTGAAGTAAGTTTCCCCTCTTAGGTTTTCAAATTTTATTACCACACAACAGTCACAACCTGCTCAATATGTTTGTCTCTCTCAGTCCTCCACACATGGCTGCTGCCTTGGAACAATTACAGAGTGAGTTGTAAAACATCAGGTGGTGAGCTGAGAATAGTTTGTCATAATGGCTGGGTTTTGTTTTAGGAAAGAGTTGTAAACTCTGATGAAGAAGAGCAATACTTCCAAGTTTGTAAAGTACACAAGCATTTTATTGATTCACAGCTCTCTGCACTTTTTGAAGTACGTATCTGGCAAAAGGACTCTAACCACCTACCCTGTGGAGAAAGGCTCCCTTTGAAGGGCTCCCACATCACATGCTGCAAATTTGCATCCCCGAGTTGCTTCACTTGAGGTTTCACAAATAAGCCCAACTTTCCTGAGAAAGCAACGACGACAATAAAAAAAGCCTCTATTAAAATATCAGCTACTTGGCGTGGTTTACCAAAGACAAACAGCTGTTTGTGCAAACATTTCTACAAAAATGTGACAATACAGTAACCATAATTATCCAAGCTGACAGGCTACTGAGTTTCTCGTGCTGGATCATTAGAAAGTCTGCTTCCAGGACATACCCCCAGGAAATATATTTATTTGAAACAGATAGCAGCATTACGTGCAAAAAAATTATTTAATGTTAGACCCTTAGTGTCAATGAAACTCTTGAGCTTCCCATCAGCTGCTCTGAAACTATGCAGCCACATTATCCAGTTTGGTAGACTTTGGTCATCAAGCATGTCTCTTTAGGTGTCCTTCCCACTGGTATATGGACATAACCATTAATTAGACTTTGCTCTGTCCTCTTTATCATAGACAGCTCTAAAAATAGGGTGCTGGGTTGGTTGTGTGAGGCCATACATAGAGCTACATAGTCCAGGTGGTGATTCAGCCCTCCCCCCACACCGCAAAGAAAGTGTCGCCAAAGACTAATTGATAGCCATTTTCTTGATGGGTGCTTTGTATTTCATCATTCAAAAATGACTTACTAACTTCTATACCAGTGTTTCCCAACCTTGGGCCTCCAGCTGTTTTTGAACTACAATTCCCATCATCCCTGACCACTGGTCTTGCTAGCTAGGGATGATGGGAGTTGTAGTCCAAAAACAGCTGGAGGCCCAAGGTTGGGAAACACTGTTCTATACCACCTTCTTCATTTTTCCCTATCACAGGAGCCATGTTCAAGTATGCATTCAGATAGAAAGGGTTGTGTGTGTTAGAGAGATCAATGACATGCCTTCTGATCCCAGCCCTGTCCTCCACACTTTTAGCAGACCTGTGCACAGACCCAATATACATACATCTAAGTACACACCAGCCCTGTGTTATTCATGTGTAGGGTGTTATTGTGATTATTTTGGAGCAGGGCATTTTTTTTATATTAATCTTTATTGGTTTAAAATCAACACATACACACAAAGAACATTTAGAAAAAAGGTCAAAGAAGAAAAAAACAAAACAAAGACATAGCAAAATTATACATAAGAAAAAATATACAATACATCTTTTACAAACAAACAAAACTATGTAACACTGCTTCACCAATACACAGAAATATTTCAACTTCCGACTTCCTTGATAGGGGCCCTTGTTTCCTTGATTCCTTGCCTCTGATATTCCAATAAATTTGATCTGTACTAAGTCTTGTTTATATTATTTTTACCTTATTTCAAGAGTTATTTGAAGCATTCTAAAGTTTTTATATGGGGACACTGTTCTTTCAGATATTGTCTATACATCTCCCACTCCTCTTTAAACTTTTGGGTCAACTGATCTCTAATTTCTTTCATCATATATGCTAATTCCTTATATTCTAACTCCTCTTCTGATGGAATTTTATCTCCCTTCCACCCCTTGGCAACCAGCATCTTTGGTGCCATTGTAGCATATAAAAAGATTCTTCGTTTCTTTCTTGGGATGTCTGGTTCCATTATACCTAAGAGTAGACACCCCCATCCTTCGGCCCTCCAGATGTTTTGGACTACAATTCCCATCATCCCTGACCACTAGTCCTGTTAGCTAGGGATCATGGGAGTTGTAGGCCAAAACATCTGGAGGGCCACAGGTTGGGGGATGCCTGCCCAAGAGGAAGGCTTCCATTCTTCTGTTAAGCATTATCTTGAACAATTTTTAAAATTCATTATATATGAGGTCCCAAAAGCTTTTTATCTTCTTGCAACCCCACCACGTGTGGTATAATGTTCCCTCTAACTCTCTGCACCTCCAGCATAAATTTGAGTTGGTTCTATACATTTTTGATAGTTTACTGGGGGTGATTTCTCCCCACCTCAGTATTGCAAATTCATCCTCAAATAACTGTGTGTTGCTCCACATGATTGGATGTAAAGTCCCAGATGTAAAGCCATCCAATCACATAAAGCCCTTCAATGCATGTAACAGCTCTTTTGCTGGGCTTTCTCTTTAGAGAAAGGCAGGCAATGAATAGTTGCTTAAGGAAGGAGCAACCTAGCTCCAAATAAATGTGACAACTCATTAACCTGAGTAACACATGACAGAGGCTATAGACTCCCTTATACACTGGGGTGAGCACATGTGAACTGAATTCTTCCCGCCGAATGGTAATATCTACCTAAAGAAGCACTTGGAACAGAAATTACTGGCTGGGTGGTGAAAACCCACATTGGTTAGGTTGTTGCTAAACGCATGCCACAGAAGTTTCTTTTTGAAAGGGTATAAGAGCAGAGAACAAACTAGAAATGTATTCTAAACAATCATCTATTTTGCATGTTTTTCATATCAAAGTCAAGCATATCAAAGTCAGTTGGTAGTAGGTGACATGTCTCCATCACAAATCTGTTTCTGGGGTTTTGTTGCATTCCTTAGGTTGGGGGATGGCTAGGCCAAACAAAAGAACAACAGATAAAGGTATGGAAAAAGTGAGTTTTAAATTGAAATGAACCATAGATTGTGAGGTCATACTTCATCTGACTGTTAGCTGGGGTGTGGGACTTTCCTGCTTCCCACCAGGTCGAAAAGTTATTTTTGGCCTGCATTGGAGTTAGAAGTAAAATAGCTTCCAAGGACATTTGGCTAACTGAATATTGCTTAGCCAGGTGTCTGAAATGTATGAATCGGCGGGACAGGTTCCTCCCTAGAACTGATGCTCTGATTCCCACCCAACCCCCCTTCAATGAGTTGGATCCTGAACAAGGAGTCTGCTGCTTAATAAAGACTCCATTGAAAATATATTAATAAATTGACCTTTGCATCTACTTGTTACTGGTATTCAGGGACATATTAACTACACCTAAAATATTGCTTAGGAAAGACCTACGAAATTTATTTGTCTTCAATGACCTCTTGAGAGAATGGGCTCTTTAAAGCACTGAGTGGGTTGTTTTTCCCAATTTATCTTTTATGAGGCTCTCTGTTAGGAACTGTGTAGCTCAGATACTTTACTTTGGCCCTTACTACAAACTTATAAATTACTTTCTGTGACACACCGAAAGGTGTAATACCTCCCAGAAGGTCAGACAATAAAGCTATGAAGACAAAGGTGATTGCTGAGGTATTGTGATTACAAGCTTCACCTGTTCTTTATATTATCAGCTTCTTTCATTGACCCAAATATTCCCTTGAAACTTCATATAATATATTATCATAACGAACAAAAATCCATTTTGCAAAATCCCATGTCCCACTCCTAATAATGGCATCTGAACAGAAGCAAAAGCATTCACACCAGTCTTTCCTAGAAGACTGTTTGAATGGAGTTTGTTTTGAGGGTTGGAATCATTTGTTCAGCACACCCATTTCCTCTTCCCTTCCTAATATCCCAACTACACTGCTGTGGACTGAGGTACCTGTTTATTTTGTACTTTAATATCAAGCCTTTCCTTCATCTCAGAACTCTAAGAGGTTTCCCAGAAATTTTATATCCAGCCACTGATCAGACTCACACCTGCTCAGTTTTAGTGTGGTGACTGCGTTATGTGCTCTCAGACCATTCCATGGGACCATAAAATGTTTCTCTCTCATTTTTTAAAAGGTAAAAAATAGGGAGCTGAGAGTCACTTAACCTCTCTCCTGATCTCCAGCTGCAGCAGGGCTTGAACTGTCAGCTTCAATCTGGTTAGGTATGGGAATTTTTAATGTTGAGTAAGGTGTGAACATATCAAAACTTCATCAAAATTTAAGCAGTTGATTTTTTAAGAAAGAAGGTGGGACAGAGGTATTCACTGCACTGTTTACATCCCTTGGTTTAGATATTATTGGGCATCCTACTGTGCAGTGAGCCCATAGTCACTGCGAGTCAAGGGATGAGTCATTGGGTGTGTATCAACCAACCCGTCTGCTGGCAAATTATTTCCAGGGTCAATCCTGTGTTAAGGATTGTCCTATGACATACATCAAATTGGGGTGATCCCTCCAGGAACACCATGGGGTGTGTGTGCTTCCTGGCCTATCAACCCCTGTCTGAGCATCCAGACAGAAGCACCCCTCCTAACCCTTTACCACAATTCCTTGGAGTGGGGAAGAGGTTGGGCTCCAGCCTTTCCCCTCTACCTAGACTAAGGAGCCACCAGAAGTCCTCCCTTGATTCTTCCATGGCTACACTAGGCCACAATCACCAATCACCACCAGACAATGGTAAGTGGTTCATCCCATGACACAAGAAAGATGCAGAATGGGGATCTGAGTTGGTTGGATGCCTCACAAAGCAAAACCATTAGAGTGAGAAACAGACATGTCTTTGCAGGAGAGGTTTACCTTGGGAAAGAGAGATCCAACATGGGAAGTGTCCATTGATCTCTGCAGAAAGGTTCACAGCTAGTTCCTCTATGAGGACAGTGGCAGATTTATGGTTTGCAAGGCTCTTGAACTGACCTTCAGGACGATGATTATTAGTCTACCCCAAAATATGCAATGTGTCTGAAAATATGATGGAGCTAAATAGATAGCCATCAGCTTTATAGTGTGTGGTGGTTTGTTTTTTTTACATTTGCTTCACACAAAATAAACAATCAACTTGTTAATATTTACATCTTAAAATGCAGAACGTTCAATCACAAAAAATGCTAAACTAGTTAAATATTCTCGAGATATAGTAGTACACATATACTTTGACTCTTGTAAGGGTGTTGAAATATCTTTCACCAGTTACATTTAATATGGGTAATGTTTAAAACCTTTAAAGAGTTGTCTCTACATTTGGAAATGAGACACTCAAACCACTAATAATGACCTTGTAAAAGGCAGTAGGAGATTTTGATGATTCAAAGTCCTCATTGTTGACACAATGCAAGAAGTGTTGTAATTTGTCTTCAAAAACAACATAATCAATGTCCTCTGAGTACATATCCAGCAATGTTTGGAAGTTGTCATCTTTCTTCTCCTCATCAATAGTCTTTACAAAAAGCACCTGGAATAAATCCAAAATTGATTTTGTAGGGTTTCTTTTTTTCCAGTTGTACAACTAATTCACCAGAAATCATATGACAGAAGTCAAATGTGAAATTGCTGGTCTTTAAACAAAAATATAAAACATATCGCTCAGATCACCTGTACCTGATCAATGGGAAGTAATACTGGAAAGCCAATGTAACACCAATTTTTAAAAAGAGATCCGGGGCAATCCTGAAAATTGCAATCCTGTTAGCTTAACTGCTGTCCTGGATAAACTGGTGGAAAGTATTGTTAAGATAAAGTAACCAAACATAAAGAAGAACAAGTCTGGCTGAAGCAGAGCCAGCATGACTTCTGCAAGGGCAAGTCCTATTTAATGAACCTATTATTAAAAGTGCTTTGAGAGTGTAGGCAAGCATATTTCTAAAGGTGAATCATAGTGTACTTGCTCTTTTAAATTGCTTTCAACACGGTAACTCACCAACAATTCATGAGTAACCTTAGAAGTCAGGGAATAAGAGGACAGATCCTCTTGCAGATTAAGAATTTGTTAAGTAACAGGGAGCAGAGAGTAGGAATAAATGGACAGGTCTCTTCATGGAGAGATGTAGGAAGTCCCACAAGGACCATTGGAACATGTGTTTTATTATTTCTTCATAAACAATCTAGATTTAGGGGTGAGCAGTGAGGTGAAGGTTTCTGACCATGATATATTGTTCAGGGTCATTGTGGCAGCTGAGAAAAAGGCAAATTCTATTAGCCATGGTTGGAGGCAGTAATGCTTCTGAATACTAGTTGCTGGAAACCAGGAATGGGCAGAGTGCTGTTGAGCTTGGGTCCTGCATGAGAGTTTCCTGTCAGCATCTGGTTGGGCACCATGAGAACAGGATGTTGGACTAGATGGGCCATTGGCCTGATCCAGTAGGCTCTTCCTACATTTTTTATGTCCCAGCATGCCTTTGACAAAAGATATAAAGAAAAACTGCCTCCCTTCTTTTCTCTTTCCTTCCCTTCCATCTCCTCTTAGCATAATTAGTTCCATCAGCCTTTAATGAGAGTTAGCTGCTGCAGGAAATGTGTCAAGAACATTTTAGCAAACAATTTGTCATCCCAATTATCCATTAATAAATATGGTACAAATAAAAAAAAGACAACCCCATTTGTTTTATGAACAAGAAACTCAAAGTTTGTCCAGTGGCGCTCATGCACACAAATTTCTGAAATAAGTAATAAAATATCAAACAAGGCTGTCCCTGAGCTTTGCTATTCTGGAGGGGTGGTCTTCAAAAAACAGCACTGAACATGTTCAGAACAGATGTAATTACTCATGGGTGTACCAGATAGGTAGACCTGCTAATGTGCTGGACTGCTACCTCAACAACAAAAGGGATGAGGAAATTGCATGAACTGGGCCAAGAGTCTATTAATATACAGAATTGCTATCACATTATTTTTCTGCCTAGTGACAGATGGATAGGATCTGTTGGCTAATGCAATGCTTTGGGATGGACCAGAAGGTTGACAGAAATGTTACCCTGTCTTGAATTTGCTTCCATGTTTACATTCATTCAAATTTTAATACTCAGAACACTGGAAATTAATATTACACAGAGTAAAGAGTAAAACCAATTTACAGCACTTCCCTATGTATATCTATTAAAAGTTATTTCCGATAAGACTTTTATCCCCAGTGAATATATATGATTGCTGTTTATATATATAAGATGAGAAGGTGGGAAATGTTCATTAGGGTATTACTTGAAATATTACTGATGAGAACCCTGTATAATGTGCTATTCCTTTGACTGCGAAGGGCAGGTAGCACATTTTATAATAACATAATATAATATTTATCCTCAGTCTCTTTTCTCTCTCTTTTGCTATGGATATTATCAGACTCTGAAGACATATAGGACCACTAGATGGCACTAACATACAGGGAAGCCTGTTCTGCTGTCTGTACCTGTCTGTACTTTGTGTCTCTAAAAGTTTTCAAAACCTCAACAATGTAAGTGGATTGGTGCTTAAGCCAAAATGATAGATTTTAAATTGGAACCATTGTAGTACTCCCCTCTTGTCTTTATTTGTTTTGACTAGTGTATGAACACATTCCTGCATGGAAAAATTCATCATCCACTGTTGACTGGTTACCAGTTTAAAGTGGTTTGGGGGAGGGTGAGAGGGAGGAAATATGTATACAGCACTTCCAAGGAAACTTTGCTGTTGCTCGAGTATTCCCTAAATAAGCCAAGTGTATTGTTCTGCTCAGGGCCTGATCCTCTAAAACTAAAGCCAGATATACTGAGGTGACAGTGTTGCCATGAGACAACCCTCAGATACATTGTAGTGAGCCGGTCTACAAGGTGTCCACTTAATAGAATTTTTATATAAGAATTCATGGTGTCTCATGGTAGCATGAACTTGGGCAATCCCTAATATGGGAATAGAAAGTTGTAATCATAACACACACTTGCCAAGGAGTAAATCCCACTGACTCAATAGTATTTACTTATTCAATGGTGTTTACTATAAGAGTGCATGGTAACTTTTATATTAAAAGGAAACCTGTTGGATCAGGTCCATCCAAGTTAGTTGGGCATAAAGGCAGTGGATGTGTCTGTTTGGTTGTATGTGGTGAGCTCCCGTTGCTCTGTCCCAGCTTCTGCCAACCTAGCAGTTCGAAAGCATACCAGGGCAAATAGATAAATAGGTACCACTACTGTGGTGGGAAAGTAAATGGTGTTTCTGTGCACTCTGACTTCTGTCTCGGTGTTCTGTTGCACCAGAAGTGGTTTTGCCATGCTGGCCACATGACCCAGAAAGCTGTCTGTGAACAAATGCTGGCTCCCTCAGCTTGAAAGCGAGATGAGTGCCACAATCCCATAGTCGCCTTTGACTGGACTGTTCAGGGGTCCATCACCTTTACCTTTACCTATGTGGTAAGAAGGCGTTGTCTCAGTTAGCATGCTTGCTCTCTGGAACCTTCCTGGGGTGACGTGACTTAGGCCTGGGATGCTAAATTGATAATCTAGAAAAACAGAATGCTAGGCCTGAGGTAGTGCTCTGGCTAGACAACTGAGGTAGGAGAGATGAGATATTGCCAAGCAGGCCAATACATTATTTAATAATAGATAAAAAGTTATAAGTATAATACATATTAAAAGTCAAGTCCCAAAATACTATATTTCTGCAGCATAGTTTTGTAATGAGTATTTTCATACAGTTTTATATATTGCTATATATATCAGCTTATGCACCAGTTCCTTCAGGGAACCTGGGGTGTATATATGTGTACAATATGTGAGAAGTGTTTGTATTCTTAGTGCAACAGTAAAACAACAACAGTACATAACCCTCTTATCGTTTTTGATTCATCATAGATTGAGGAGTGAAATGGGAACTTAAATCCATGGGAGGTGATTTTCTGAAAATGATTTTCTGAAATGATTTTCAGAAAATGCCATTCTTAAATGAGATTAATGCAATTGCAAATCATTCTATGATCACCATCATTGTCATCTCAGAATGGGAGGTGGCGAACCCAGCTAGCTCTGTGAATGTGTCTCTAATGAATCTCTTTGTGTGTATGACTCACTCATTATGTGTTCTTGCACTGGATACTGGGTGTGTATTTTCAGCTTGATTTGACTGTGGTCAGTGGTTTTGTGTGTGGCTTGTAGCACAGTCTCTGCATCCTATCTGATTTCAGGGCACCAGCTGCCACTCTTGGAGCAAATTGGCTCTGTTGATTTCGGTATCCTTTTTATAGCAGACTTTTGGCCAGAAATGCACAAGTTTAGAGTTCCTTTTTTAAACAGAGCGCGCGCGCGCACACACACACACACACACACGGTTTTTTTATTTCCTAATCATCCTCTGTATTCATTTGGTTGCTTCTGTTAAACCTCCATTCTATGTTTGTCATTTAGGATACTAAGAGAAACAACACAAAGGAAGAAAATGGAGACAAAGCGTTCACATTGGTTGTGTACAAGCATGGCTTTTTCCCTGCATTGAGCCCAGGATCACATAGCAAACTTGAGCTAGCCTGGTCTCTCTCTCTCTCTCTCTCTCTCTCTCTCTCTCTCTCTCTCTTCCATGCAATATTGCAAATCACATTCGAGACTTTGACCAGTTTCAAAAGAAGTTTGGCATGTGGCATCGGGAACTGCTGCTCAACAAAAACACAAACTCCGTGGAGTTGCAGAAGTTGTTTCATACATCTTTGGATCCTGGCCACAGTTTGCAGCACAATAGGGCCAATTCACATGATGAGTTGAACTGCTCTTCATAGTGGTGATAATCTGAGTGCAGCAGCATGTTGAATTCAGGGCATTTCTGAATAATTTCTTATTGCTGAGGTTGTTGCTGTTGCTGCAGCGTTCATGGGAGTTTAATTTGTAACTCACAGTCCATATGTGTTCTCTGGCTGCTTAGCACTTTCGTCATACCACTACTGCAAATTCTGAGTTGTCAAACTGTTATATTTCAACAGAAATCCAAGGTGATGCATTCATAGTCATTGTAATGGTGATGACGCACTGTGATTGTTTACAGATCATTAGTACATTGTGGACATAGATTCTGTTTATCACAGAGTATTGCACTTGATCCACTCTCTGCGCTTGGTTGCATACTTCTGAAACACAACATACTATTTTTGTGAAAATGTAAAGTTTTTTAAACAAACATTGTGGACTTCTTTCCTATTCCTTTGAACTTCCTAATTAAATTTCTGAATCATACAAACTTATGTTCTTCAGAGCTCTGTCATGAAAGTATATCCTGAACACTGTTATGAGTGTTCTAGGACATTGGTCTTTAAATGGTAGCTTGGAAGCCACCACTAATTTGCAGCCTAAACCAAAGTGAGTCACAACAGCACCCCACATTCCCAATACTGTGCTTGCATGAGGATGGTGCAAACATGATAGTTTGGTATTGGAAGTGAGATGTCATTTTCATGTGAAGTGTAGAACATGAAAAGCATTTAAAGACAGTTGATAATCCATGGGTTGCCAACTTTTCAGGGGCAATGACCGCTCCCCGCTTAAAACGGGGGGCGCCCTTTGCGTGGACGCGTGCAGCCCTGGATCTGGAGTGGCCCTATCAGCATAGGCTTTGCCTTCCCTCAGGTGGGATACCTGGAGGTCCCCGCCTACCTCAGTGAGAGGGAGAATGCCCAATGCCTGAGCCAAGGTCTACCCACATTTGAAATTTAATAAAGTTGTGGCCAATTTAATCCCATAGCACGTTGTCTAGAGTCGTTATTCCACATGACGGGGGGGGGGGGGGACCACTCGGGATCTGGGGACTCCGCCTGTCCACGCAATGCAGCCATTTGGAATTTTAAGAATGTGATAGGGCAACCATCACAAAAATACTGTCACGGGGAGGTGGCATAACACAAAATGGTGTGAACATGCCCCTACCACCAACTGGAAAAAAATATACACATCAGCTACTGACACATTTTCTCAGAATGAGAGAAACTCTTTGCACCTCTTCTTTGGTTAGAACAGGTGGGTGTCCACTCCATGCATCTCATGAAATGTGGCATGTTCAAGGGTGTGTGTGTTGATGTGGGAGAGGCTGAGCCAGCGCAAATAGGAAGTACAGTTTTTCATGTATTGTGGATTTTTTAGAGAACATTTACCAATAACTTTCATGAGTGCCTTAGGAAGTACAGGAGGGCACACAGGTGCCCATGGCACCATGTTGGTGAGCCAAGGATAATCACACAGGTTAAAGTTAGTTGTGGAAGAGCAAAACACAATCAGCCAATCTCACCTTGAAGTGCATTGCTCAGAGAGTCTTGCTTTACAATAGGCAGAACAGTAAATGCAGATTGATTGAACCCATTTGCTAAAAGGGTCACATGGCAGCCTTTAATGCCAGGATTTTTCTGTCAGACATGTTTTGTGTATCATGGTCATTATCCAACACATATGCTGAAATAAATGGGCTTGACTTGGTGCCGGGTTGTGATCATTACATTTATATTGCTGGATATTTCAACTAAATAGGGTTGTGCCATTGTCTGTCTTCCTATCAGGTTGAACTTTTTTCATTTACTCAAGGGAACCATATTTCAAGCACTAGATTGCTATTGCTGTCTTTATAGCATTTGTCCTCTATTTTAACCAAATCTATTTTATTGTGCCACAAAGTGCAATGAATGAAAGAATGATGTTTGCTGAGCCTCAGTAAGGAATTTTGGTAGTCTGAGAGAACATCAAAAAGCCCTTGAAGATATTGGAAGGAACAATATTTTTTTAAAAAAGGAGACAAGCAGTCATTGACAGTTAAGGTACTTGTCTACAATGGCACTTGCAAGCTGTCTTTCATCTGAATTCTGGCAGTTAGAGGAGACTGGAGCCCATCAACACTGGTAGGCTGGAAGTAAGGGAGGGCAACAGCAGGTGGAGTCTGAGTTACAGGAAAGTGGAGTCAGAGGCGGTGAGAGCAGGAGCAAACTCAATCTAGTTTTGTCCTGGTTGTCCTCACTGCTGTGTTTTACAAGGGCAAAAAATGAGAAGGGGGGTGGGGAGGAGGAGCTGATTGCCAGGTGTCTAGCTGTAAGTAAGAAAGTCAGCGAGTGGGGAATGGTTGAAAACAGACTAAGGTCACTGGGGCAGTGTCCCATTTGACTTAATGGACCAAACTTCACTGAGGGCAATATTTAAACTCACTTGGACAAAGCGATCTTCTTTCTCATGAGCACATGCCAACAAAAGCTGGTTTCTGCTGACTTAAGATGAGACAACTCACTGTTCAATGTGATTGCAAGCAAAACACTAGCAGCCTTTAGCTGAAGTTGCAGCACTAAAGGTTGCAAACAGAACTGAATGGGGTTTGAATTTGTACACAGCTTTTCTTTAGAAATCGGCTCTGGGCAATGGGAAAACCAGAAAGAATTTAAATTTTAATCCCACCTGTGGGCTTTGCATATGTCTATTAGAGAAAGAAAAATAACCTTGATTGGGTTGGGCAGAGCTGAATGAACAAAATCTTCTTGATAGACATTGTCAAAGTTTATACTCCTCTGTCACCAAATAAGCATCTGCTTTTTGCTGCTGCTGAATCTTCTAGCAGTAAAAACAAAGCTACTTAGGAGGCAGTATGACCATTCCTTTATAATTCAGTTTTTACGGTCCTCCATACCTGTCATGTCCAAGCAGGCTAGATGCCAACAGCTGACAGTTCAGGCAGAATTCCAGTTTCCATCCCTGAAAAGGGAGTCTGGCTGGAAGTCCTAGCCTGCACAAAGCTTGATCCAGGACTCCCAAGTGAAGGCAGCTCCACACTGAGTGCTCCTGTTTAGAGTTGTCACATGTCCTCTTTTTCCAATACAAGTCCTCTTTTTCATGGGTATGTAAAATGAGAGTCGTCATAGAGATTTATAGATAAAAGTAGAAGTCGGCAAATGTGTCCTCTTTTTTTGTTCTTCAAAATATGCCAACCCTGTCCCAGACGTAAGTGAGAAGAACAAGGGCAATTGCTGGCAACTAGCCTCTCCACTTTGCCCAACAAACTCCATTTTAATCAGCAAAGGCCAGGGCAGCTAGAGTGCCAGAATTTCTTCACCTGAGCCCTTTGCCTCCAGCTATTCCTGGGCATACTTCAAAATCCTATTCCAGCATCACATTTAAAGGCTGTTGGTTATAGGGGAGGAGGGTGATGCTGTGCAAGTGTAAAAGAAAGCTGCATATGAAGCATCGCCTGTATCCTGCAAGCTCACCTCCTCCACTCAACAACTGCTGACGGATAGGATGATCCTGGGTCTGAGGAGGCATCTGGCAGCAAGGAAGGTTTTCCCACCTTACCTGCCTCTCCCTCCTGCTTCCTGTCTTGCCCCTTGAAAGCCACAAATCACTCTGGACTATTGAAACTGACACATACTGAAATGTGGCTATCTCAGCCCAGTTCATCTGGCAACCAAGTTTTCCCCAAAACGCCTGATTTAGCTCAGGACTTGGCTGGATCTGGTGTACAGCCCTAATAAATACATTGATAATTATGTGCAGCTGTGTTTTTTTTTTGGGGGGGGGGGGCTACTCAAGGGTATGCAGTATCAGCACACACACCCCGGTTAAAAGTGTGGCACTTACTGTAACAACTTCATGGTGAGTACAGGCAACTTTTTTTCTTAAAAAAACCAAGACAAGACAACCAAACACTGATTATGTAGCATAAGCCTTTCTGAACTATTGGATCTCACTAAACTGTTCCTGCTACCAACATAAAGGTAAAGGACCCCTGAAAATTAAGTCCAGTTGCAGATGACTCTGGGGTTGCGGTGCTCATCTCGCTTTATGGGCCAAGGCAGCCGGTGTTCGTCCGCAGACAGTTTTTCTGGGTCATGTGGCCAGCATGGTGTTATGGCACAATGGAACACTGAAACCAGAGCAGCGCACGGAAACACCGTTTACCTTCCTGTCGGAGTGGTACCTATTTATCTACTTGCACTTTGACGTGCTTTCAAACTGCTAGGTTGGCAGGAGCTGGGACCAAGCAACAGGAGCTCACCTCATTGCGGGGATTCGAACCGCCAACCTTCTGATTGGCAAGCCCAAGAGGCTCCGTGATTTAAACCACAGTGCCACTCCCGTCCCAACCAACATAGACTGCTGATAATCTAAACAATCTAGATTTACAAGTCATAGACCTTGCCACTCTCCCCATGAATTATTTCTATAGACATCCATTCGAATTTAGTATCCCAACTCAACATGATCAAAGTTCACAGTTGTGGGGGAAATAATTCTGCGAGAAGGTTCACCTCTTCAGGCCTTCCTCAGCTGTGTGAATGGAGGGAGGCCAGAGCTATTAGCTGAATTATGACTCAACTCTTCCACTCGCCCTGATTTTACTTATATGAAAGAATAAGACCATAGTTCTACCTGACAATTACTCTCTTCCTACTGGCACCACTTCAAATCTAGTACTTTTCAACTGAGTCAATTCACAGATTCAGCTGCAAATTAAACTAGGACAAATGATCTTTAGGAAAGTATAGCCTTCTGGTTAAACTGGTCCTTCATTTTAAGTTCCTGAAAAGTCAAGTCAATATGTGTGTCATTTATCCTCTGTAACACCCTGTTCTGCATATTGTACATTGTAGAATATTGATACATTGTACTTCTTTGGACATCGGTTTTAAACAATACCTGTTATATTCAGGTGTTTTTACATCATAAGATCAATAAATCAATGATTAAAACCACAAATACAAGTGATATAAAGTGTATAATAACAATAAAAGTGTGTGAGAGGATTGTTTAAGTGACTATCCATCAAATAAATGGCTATTACTGGATTCTTACACAGTGCTCCATAGTCTATTAGAAGGCATAAACCCATGATAAAACTGCCATCTACAACACACAGTTCTGGTCCAGCAGGAGCTGACAAATACTTACAATTTATAATCCTCATAAATGACCCTTTATAAATAATGTACTTAAAACCATTTATAGTACACATCAGTCATTTCTACAACATGTTTATAATAGAAACAAAATTTATGAACTCTTCTTAAAAAAATTGTTCTGACACACTTTTCATTGGCCAGAAGCCTTGAAATGGATATGAAGTTCCTCTCAAATGCCAATTATTCAGGATAGCTTAAGGAGTTGTCTCCACATGCATTAGAGAACATTTTATCTCACCATTTATTTTTCCTTCTCTTGGAACTCCCTGCATTTGCAATGTAGTTTCAGATATCCTACAAGTTTCTCTTAGGCTATGTACTTTGTTTATTTATAAACACATTTCAGTTCTGTAAGGGAGCATGGAACAAAATAGTCTAATGCCTAAAAATTCACAGTTCCTCCTAAGAATCTTCCACAATGTTCTCCAGCTGTCTATAAACTGTTTTATTCCACTATTTGTAGGAAATGTCTTGCCCTCCATTTTCCATTTTGTTGCTTGCTTCATTTTTGTTTCTGAGAGCCTTCTGTTGTGCTTTTCAATATTTACTTATTTAATTTATGATTTTTAAATGGCTTTTTATAAGGCGGTGTACAAAATGACCACCATGGGTAGCACCATATAATACAAAGTCTTCAAATCCATTCAAAAACAGCTTTAAAAGGCCATAGAACTCAATAGGACCGAATAAATAATATTGCTAGGTCAAATTAAACTTGTATGTGGAAACCTGCTAGAGGTAGTATTTTCATAGCACCTCATATCATGTCAAAGGCAATATCTTTCAATGGAGATAATTCATAATTCAGCTGTCGATCATCAACTGACGAGAACGGTTATAAATGAATTTGTGAAACAGCACTTTGAGTCCAGGAATTGAGAAATATGAGTGTTTTACAATTTTCCAGCTACCACAGGCTATTCAGCTCATTGTCCTTCTTTGACAAATAAAGCAAATCTCTCCAAGTATAGACAGGATTTACCAATCAAACAATAAAAGACTTCCATATTTCCCCCTGGAGTTCTTTGGCATACCCATAATGGCAGCAGTGGGTTTTTTTATTGATATATTTTAGGTGTTGAAGGCGGCAGTCCTATATTTCCTGGGAGGGTGTCCTAGGAGCTACAGAAGTTAAAATCCGATCCATTGACAGATCCATTTCTCCTTTGTGTCAATGAAGAAAGCACCTTTTAAAGGGGTTTAATTTACTGAGACGATGTTTTTCTACAATGTGTAAGAGTTTACTGCGTATGTGGGTGCTATGTAAAGTTATATGAAGTTTCCAATAGTAAGTTTTCATTGGTGGCTGGTCAGTTGATTTTTACTTAGTTGCATAAGACTAGTCTGGAAAAATCTGGGTTCTTTCTATACTGAGTTATGGGACTGTACAATTTCACTTCTGGTTGACTTGCTGGGTAGAAATTCTTGGTCATTCATTGGATGGGAAAAGTGGTCTAATGAAGGGAGAGAATTCTATGCCACTCAAATCTGATTGGTTGAATGGTAGGCTGGCTGGAACATAAATAGTCCAGTTCTAGCATGGTGACTGTTTGAGTGCTGACCAGAAGCAGCAGCAGCTACAGAAGCTTGAAGACTGATTGAAGATTGAAGACTGAAGTGTGAATGCTAGAGCTGAGACAAGATAGGCAAGAAGCTATGGAAGCTCAGATATGAAGGTGGAGTTGGCGGATAGGCAGAGGTGGCAGCTCCTAGTAATAATAATAACCCTACGAAAGCAAAAAACAGCAAAACCCTTAAAGAAATGGCAACCAATTTAAGGATAACAACATTTACCCCAATACGACTTGATAGTTAACAATAAATAGAGGATATCTTGTTAATTTTAAAGTCTGGATGATATTGTACCATATCTAAAGTAGCACAGTTACTGGGTGATAGCTTGATTCACTGGCAAACAGCATAGTGTAGAAATATGGTATCAGTGGTTAGAATGTTTCTGAAATTTATGTACGATTATGGCAGTAAAATAGGAACCTCTCTGCATACTTGAATCAGCAGTGGCAAAGTGAAGCTGGTTCACCACATACCAAGTGAAGTAGCACAGTGCTACGGCAACTTCCATGTTTCTGAGCATACCACCGTTGGAGATCCCACACTGGTAGGGCCAAAAGGGGACACGTCAGGCTTTTATGTGTTGCTGGTGGACTGGAGTGGGAGCAGCCAACTCATGGTCCACGAGTAAGGCTTTGCTCAGTAGTGGGCCTCTGACTGACCTGTCTGAATTCAGGATTTTTGTGGGCAGTCCTGCCCTGAGGTGTAGCCAGCCAAAGAGTTTCTCAATGGTTGACAAAGACTGTGTGACCCTACTGCTAGCTATTTGAAGTATTCTAATTATGGTTATAAAAAAAATTCAAGGAAGAGTGATATCTACCAATAGGAGAAAATGTGGCCCTTCAGATGTGTCTGGACTACAACTCCCATCACACCTGACCATTGGCAATATTGGCTGGCAGTTTATGGGACTTGGCATTAAACAACATATGGAGGGCTGCAAGTTCCAAATCCCTTCATGATACCTCAACATTCTTCACTTGCCTGCTCTTTTCTGGGGACCAAAACAAAAAACCCCAACAAACCCAGGAGATGACCTTTACCTGTTGACCTTCCTGTAAGCTTCCAGAGGCAACTAGCTAGTCACTGCTGGGAAGAGCCTGCTGGACTAAATAAATATTGGTCAAACACAAGAAGTCAATTCTTATATTCTTAGATATGTAATTTTGGAGAAATCTGCCTGACTGCTAACCCTGTGTTTACGTAGACTTGTTTACAAGAACATTATTTTGGCTTTATATAACCGTTGTTTGGCATGAACTTATCTGCCTTGCAATGGAAAATGCAGTGATGCCGGTTATGATGACTGATACATTCCTGTAACCAGCAGAGTTCCCTTTGCTGAGTTAGCCTGAAATGGGATGCCTTGCCTCAAATACAGGGAAGTTAATGAAAAAAGAATTCATCCCAACTTACCAGCTGTATCCCCCTCCCCACTCCTTTTATGCTCATAAAAGAAGAATGAAAATAGCAAAGCAACCCACAGGTTTTAAGAGACTGTGGATCCTGAAGTCTCCTTCTCTTAGTTGAAAAGCAGCTGCTAGTAGTAACATAGCGGTGCTGATGTTTGGAAAATAAAGATTTGTTTGACAGTAAGTTTCTTGATGTGGGTGTGCCAGTCTGCAACACACACACACACACACACAGAGAGAGGGAGCGGAACAAAGAAACAGGGTCACTCCAGATTGCTATTCTTTGCAATATTATAAGCAAAATTAAGAAGGAAGAGTGCTGCTTTCATCCAGTCCTCGGACTCCTCAGACTCGCAGCCTGCAACATAGGACCCACTTTCACATTTTCACATTTGACTTAGGGCCCCTCCAAACTGGTGGGTTTGGGGTTTGTTTGTTTTTGCAAGTGCATTCTGCAATACAGTGGTACCTCGGGTTAAGAACTTAATTCGTTCCGGAGGTCCGTACTTAACCTGAAACTGTTCTTAACCTGAAGCACTACTTTAGCTAATGGGGCCTCCTGCTGCCGCTGCCCCGCTGCTGCCCGATTTCTGTTCTCATCCTGAAGCAAAGTTCTTAACCTGAAGCACTATTTCTGGGTTAGCAGAGTCTGTAACCTGAAGCGTATGTAACCTGAAGTGTATGTAACCCGAGGTACCACTGTATATTATTGATGCAATAATAGTGTGTTAGCAGTTATGCTGAACTGCTCACCCACCCTTCCATTTTGTTCTGCAGTGTTACCTCAGCATTTCTTCATTATTGCCAACTGGAAGAGCACTCCTGTGTTATAATGCTACAAAAGTTGGACAAAAAAAATAATTGGAACATTTGTAGTATAAAAAGTTACAGGATTATAGCAGGAAGTTCTAGGATATGCACCAATTGGAACAAAGCAATATGTCTTCCTCCACCCAAAGTCTTTTTCAGGCACAAACAGTATTGAAAGTGGATCACGTGATGTCAGCAACATTGGCTTCTGCCAGAACAATATCTGCAGGCAGTAACTTCCTGCCTCTCCCTCTCCATCAGCGGCGATCATTTCCGAGAACAGGATTGGGTAGAGGGGCAATTGTGCTGCCTTCTAGTGCCTCCCCATCTGCCATCAACCTTGAAACATTAGGCTTGCAGCCTAACTTTTTAGGAAAGAACTGTATTCTGTTTTACATTGGAAAATCTCAACATGTTAATAAAAAAAGGAACATGCCCATATCAAAATAAGTACATTTCAAAACTGTTGAGCAACCCCCCCCCCCCAACTATTTATTTAATGGCAGACTTGTTTCTGAGGACAAAATGCATCATCTGGGCATTATTGAACTGATCTCTTTTTAAAAGAGTTTTTTTCCATAGTTTCTCTTATAACACTTCCAATGATGTGGAATGTTGGAAGAACAGATAAAAGGAAGTACTTCACACAACACTTGGTTAAGTTATGGAACTTGATCTCTTAGCAGAATAATTGAGACAACATAAAAAAAAAAACATTCAAAAAGGTACAATGTCTTTCTTATCACACTATTAAATCTCAAGAACATACATTAATTACAACAAATAATTAGTATTTTACCGCACAGAAAAGTGATTATATTCATGAACATATATATTTTATTTACTCTTCAATTGGTGGAATCCATTTATTGTTAAGATGTTCTCTTCTTGTCTACTATCTGTCACACTAATCAATTCCGTAAGTTTATATTGCCACCTTGAAAAAAATTGCTGACTACTCTTTCACTTACGATGGGGACCCAGTTTTCCATTTCTGTGAAAAATCCAGATGAGCAGCTACTGTGAGATTCTATATTAACTCCTTATGGTATTTGTTGATCTAAATATCCTAATGAAATTATCAGGGGGGTCTAATGAGAAAGTATAAGGTGTCATTAAAGATACTGTCTTCATCACATCTCCACAAAAGATTTTAATTATTGAATGAGTCCACCAAATATCTTTCATATCAGCCCTTGAATGCCCACATCTCCAAACACTTTCCATCACAAGTAGTGTAAATTTTACTCAGTCATTATGGAAACATACTATTGACCGAGCAGTTTATAGTGATTTTGTCTAGTTTATATCTCTATTTTGTCTAGTTTAGTTTAGAATCATGTTATTTCCTGAGTTAACCCACCATTCTTTTTCAGATATTTGTCTGTGAACAAGTGTTGGTGGTGTTTACTGTTAGAGGAGAAATTATTGGCCCACATAGTCGCTTCTGAATAAATGTGGATAACAAATAATCCTTTCTGTAGTTCTGCCTGTCCTGAGACCAATGAAATAAGATATGTTGGAATTTGGGAATAGGTAACTGAAAGCAAAGGTTGATGAGGGATGGAAGTCGATACTCAGAAGACAGAATTCTTAGCTGGTAAAAATTAGCACAACTTTTAAAAGAAGTTTCTTTTATTTTTTTTGCACTAGTGAGCATCTGGGCAAATAATGAAATCCGAGATATAAAACCTAAGGTAGATCCAGTTCTGTAATGCCCTGATAGAAACCCCTTAAACTGCTGCAGAGTGAATACTGTCAGAAAAGTAAAACCAGACCAAATAATACACCCCATTTTAACTTTGCATCAGAAAGAAGACATAATTAAATGCAAAAAAATAATAATGTGCACAAGCGAAAAAATGAGAATAATACAATTCAAGATGTTGAAATGACAGACAAGTGAATCACCAATTAGAGAATATTACAAAGAAAGAAAGGATAGAAAATGAAATGAAATGACCACAACATTCCACAGACAGCACATCATGTAAATTGGTGGTTGTGAGAGCGTGAGCAGCATCGAGGCAAATCCGAAGAAGGAAAATGTAATCAACAGAAGGAATGAGTTCTATATATTGACCCCATCACGTATAATGTCTTATTAGCAGCCAAACCATGAATGACATTCATACCCAGAATCATTGCAAATGATGAATTAATTTCAGTTTTGGAATCCTCCTAAGTGACACCATCCTGAGCAAAGGAGCAGCTGATTGCAATAAAGAGATCACAAAAAGTGGAAGTGCCAAAATAGCTTAATTTACTGCAAGTCACTATTAAGAATC
Organism: Podarcis muralis; assembly: GCF_964188315.1. Taxonomy (NCBI): domain Eukaryota; kingdom Metazoa; phylum Chordata; class Lepidosauria; order Squamata; family Lacertidae; genus Podarcis; species Podarcis muralis. The sequence goes on along the minus strand of NC_135663.1, from coordinate 31,002,067 downwards.
TGGTAAGGCTACATTCTGCAGACTTAACCCTGAACAGGCCAAATGAATCAGATTATATAAATTATGAAAAAGTTCTTTGATTTAGAACAGAATTGTGTTGAATATTGGGCGGGGGGAGAGAAGGAGTCCCAGGCTTTACATTTGTTCTTGGAAGAGGGTCTGCAGAGCAACGCTCCAAACATAAGATGAACCTGCAGGATCAGGCCAATGGCCCATCTAGTCCAGTATCCTGTTCTCACAGTGGCCTCCAATTTGAACATGAATGCAACAGCACTCTGTCCATTTGCAATTGCCATGACACCTCTGAAAGAGGCGGTAGAACATAGCAATAATGGCTAACTCTCTTTTAAACCCATACAAGTTGGTAGCTATCACTGCTTCCTGTGTGAGATGGTTCTATCATTTACTATGAGCACTATTTACAGTGGTTCTAGTCCTACCTAATGGACTGAGTTCAGAGAGTGGCATTGGGAGAATACTTTTGGGCATAGCAGTTATGTTATGGGATGCTTCTGAGTAGACATGTTATGTTATGGGCTGCTGAAGGCACTATTTTATACCCCATGCTATTTAACATCTATTTGAAGCCTCTGGGAGTGGTCACTAGGGGTTTGGGGTCAAGGTGCCAACAGTATGCAGATGGCACTCAGCTTTTATTTCTCCATAACATCTAAATCAGGAAAGGATGTGCAGGCCCTGGAACAGTGCCTGGATGCAGTGGTGCGACGGGTGAGGGAAACTAAGTTGTGCATCAGTGGAGGCACTGAGAGTGTTTCCTGTGTCCGAGAAATTGGTCAGTTGCCTGCCTTGGGTGGGGTTGTGCTTCCTGTGAGGCAACAGGTATGCAGTCTGGGGCTGTTTTTGCATCTCACTTTGTCACTGGAGTCCCAGATAGGTTCAGTGGCTAGAAGCGCCTTTTACCAGATGGAGGGGTGGACTTTGGTAATATGGCACCTTGAGCAAGTACAAAATTCAGTGCCCCCCAAATATTTCATGTTTTTGTACTTTCAATAGGTACCCATATAAATATAGGAATGATGATGATGATTGGCAACCCCGTGGCTTGGCATCTTGTACAGGGCAACCAACCCCACCGGCCTAAATCCGGCACTGCCAGGTGTTACAACAACTACACAGTGGTAGAGCTTGGCCTTCTATTTTGTATCTTAGTTTAGTGGTGTGTGTGTTCTACCATCCAGTGGAATATTATTGTGATATTTAGTACTGGGTATATTTGGTGTTAGGGGAGGTGTAGTACCTCTGGTGTGTGACACGTCATGTTCCTTTGGGGTAGTTTGTCCCCCTTTGGTCCCCACCCTGCACTCAGCTCTCTCCTGTGGCTCCTAGAAGCTGTCAGCATGTGACAGTGGCCACACCTGGGAACAACAACAACTGGCCTGCTAAACCAGGTCAGGGTAGATGATGGGTCTCAAACCCTCAGAGAGCTAGGGATTTTCTCTGCATGCAAAGACAGGCTCCAGTGAATTGAGTGGGTGAGACCAATAGTGGGTCTAAGCATAGGAGCCAGCTCCTAGGGCCCAAGGGGTCTGTGCCCCCCAAATTGATGGGCTTTTGCTATTCAAGTGGGGTGTGTGCACTGCATCATGTGATCGGTTATACCTAGTCCCCCCCAATATTTTATTAAAGTTGGCACCCCTGGGTCCAACAGTCAAGAAGGTAGCTTCTGTATATGCTTTAGAGAGAATTGAGGGGCAGATGGGTCTAGTCTACCTCGGAAGGTAGCCCATATAAGAGAAGGAAAACTCTGATGCTAAACCTCTGCTGCCTTGTGAGATATATTTGGGAGAAGAAAAGGCTACACAAATATAGAGTGGAATTCCTAAGATGGTTGGTCGGCAAGTTGTACATCTCCTTCTGACAACTCCTGTTGCCAAGCTTGTGCCAAACATATTGCTCTGCTTTCCTTTGGACCACATTAGTGAGGCTAAGAATGGGATCTTCTCATCTGGGCAGTCTAGGACCTCCATACAAACTGGGTAAGTCACTTCGGTGCTGCTAATACAGCAGTTCGACTTCCTCCCCAGAGGTGCACTCCATTGTCTCTCGAGATATACTAGGAGTCAGCAACCTTTTTCAGCTGTAGGCCAGTCCACCATCCCTCAGACCATGTGGTGGGCTGGACTATATATATATATATATATATATATATATATATATATATATATATATGGGGGGGGGGGAATGAACGAATTCCTATGCCCCACAAATAACCCAGAGATACATTTTAAATAAAAGCACACATTCTACTCTTGTAAAAACATGCTGATTCCCGGACCGTCTGCGGGCCAGATTGAGAAGGCGATTGGGCCGTATCCGGCCCCTGGGCCTTAGGTTGCCTACCCCTGAGATAGACCTGCAACAATTCTGTATATAAAAGAATAAACATGTTTTGTTTTATTTTTAAAATATCAAACACCTAGCAACTTTCTGTTGTTGACTTTTCTCCAGCATGTCTTCCACTGTTAGCAGAGGAGGATCTGTGAGTGTTCTGGGAATCAGAGTATTGTGGCTTCAAGAATTATCTGCTTAATCTGCAGTCTTGGTGAAAACGTGTTAAGAGAATTTTCCAGGGAACATAGTCACAGTGTTCTGCCAGCACAGTTTGGTCTTATGCCACATGTGTGCTTCTTACATGAGAAGGCTTTGCCAAATTTCTTCATTATTATCAAAGTAGAATTTTTATGATTCTGGCATTATCTTACCCTCCTTGAGAATTATAATTCCCTTTTTTTAAAAAAATAAAAATGATTGCCCTTAAATCAGAGAGCGTGTTGTCTCCTACATACTTCCATCTTCCAGAAGCATACAAATAAGTCTGGCTAACCAGATCCAAAAACACTCAGACATACCCCACTCACCCACAAAAACAAGTCTCACTACAGCCAACCAAAGACAACCAACCACACCCTAGGCCACCCCCAACCTCTCTCACCACCAAGGAAATACAACAAGTGAATAGTAAGAGAACCCACACAAGTGACGCTGCCACAAAATCCCCCATATACACTTAGTAGAATAATAGAAGCATTGCCACCCAACCCCACCCCACTCACCATCCCCCCCTCTGTACTCCCTAACCCAGGGGTCTGCAACCCGCGGCTCCAGAGCCGCATGTGGCTCTTTTACACCTTTGCCACGGCTCCGGGGCGGATACTAGCAAGGGGAGGAGGCGCATTGTGCGCCCCGACACTCCCCACTGTGGCAGGCGCTGTACTGGCTGTGACGTCGCATGGGGACGGTGCGTGCGTTAGTCACGCACCGTCCCGACGTCACCTTCCTGGTTTTGCGGCTCCCAGTTTTTTCCCCTTCAGAAACGGGTCCAAGTGGCTCTTTTTGTCTTAAAGGCTGCAGACCCCTGCCCTAACCGAACACTGTACATAACACTAATGTCTCACAACCAATGAAACTGATCCATAGAAAACGCAACTTGAAAAAAGAGACAATGCGCATATTTTTGTAAACATATATATAGATATATAGAGAGAGGGAGAGATACTTTCTTTATCAACTAGCATCTGACCCATTTTGTAAAATACTATTTTTACAGGTGTCATTGTCTGCTGTCAAAATTCCATAGCTCATACCGAAGGCAAAGTAGTTGAGAATGTAACCCGTTTCACTCCCTGTGTGCTCTTGTTTCACACCAGACAAATGTATTTAATTTTCAGTGATCTTTTTGATGGTTTTACGGGCTTTCTTTAGATTAATTCTAACAGATTGGGAGGAGAGTCTTGTGCTAGATTGCCGTGCTTGCTTGGTGGTGTCACCACTCTCTCTGTGTTAGCATCAATTGTTAATATCACTGTAGTCAATTTGTTGAGTTTGATTTAAGGGTTCCATTTAAGGTTTTACTGTTCCACCCTATATCTGTTTTATTTTAGCCACAGCTAGAACTCAGGCCCCTCATTGACCCACACCACCAGCACTTGTCCTGGTGGCTGCTGTTTTCCCTGCAGGTGGGGTTGCCACACACTGCCATCTCTTTGAGAAGTGCTGGACCTTTTCCCTATTTTGAACTGGGACCCAATGAGAAGTCATCCATCCACAAACACCAAAAGAAAGTTAAGCTTTGGAGCAGGAATGCAGGGAGGTGAGGGAACCAGCTAGTAACAGATTTTGTTCTGTGAACCGCCTTCAGACCTCCGGGTGTAGGGCTGTATATTAATAATAATAATAATGGGCAAGTCAAGTGTAATTCTTGGATTTAAAGTGGTACAGACTGTGATCATAATAGAACTAATTCAAAATTGAAAGAGCATACATCTGAGCAAATGTGTTTTGAGTCAAAGTGTACAGTGTATTCATGGCTTTTCATTTCTTGATTAGATACTATGCATTAAAGGAGAATGCCTGAGGATGAATAGTGTATAAAATATCCAAGGGATGAGGGTGAAAATGGGGAAAGAAGGAAAGAAGGAGGCCTAGGAAAGAAGGAAATATAAAGAATCATTTCCTGTTCTCTTTTACATACCTGGACACCAGATTTTCAGAGTTCTTCTTCCTCAGAGATGAGCAGAGGAAGCCATAAACCAAAATTATTTGCACTTTAGCAGACTTTACGATCAATTTTTCTGAAGCCGTTTCTGTGCTAGGTCATGTCTGTGCCTAAAATGGCTGCCTATACACTTGCATTTGGAACATATGTATTCATTTTAGAAAGGCAATACATAGATACATGTGCCAATATTGCTATTTGCATACAAATAAAATTTCATTCCTATATATGCACTTTGCACAGCCAGTTTCAATGTAACTTTTAAAATGAAATTGTCTCCAGAATGATTTGTGTACTTCTATAACGTAGAGCCTGTATAAGATAATCTTAAAAAGTAATATGCTGTTCTTGACCTTTATTCAGACCTAATCTAGATGACTGGGAACATAGGAAGTTGCTGTCTACCAGTCCAATACTGTCTACTTTGAAGAGGCAAGAGTTTTCCAGGTTTTTACACAGAGGTGTTTCCTCCATAGCCTAAATGTGTATTTTACTCCTGATCTATGCCCTCTCCCCAAAGGCAGATGCATGACCCTGGTGTGATTTCAACACAAAGACTGGAGTCACGTGTGCTACCAATGCATCCCAAGGGCCGTACCAAATCATCTATTAAGGTAAACTGAAACGCTTTCTCTGTTGTCCTCAAGAGTCTTCAATCAAATTGGTACTGTGGATCTTCTCATAGCTGGCAATCACGTGACATAGCAACTAGATTGTCCCATTCCATGGCCAAATCAATTTCCATTACTTTGAAAACGATGATAATTGCTCAAACATAAAAAGGGGGGAAATGGTTCTGGCTGCAAAATGTAAAAACCAAACCAAACCAAACCAAAAACAGCTTTGCTGTGCAGCCAGCTGTGAATTTGCTGCATGTTAAGGCCAGTTTGGGGGCTTGTGCTGCCTCTTCATTTCCCTTAAGATGGTAGATGCTTTCAAATAATGGAGAGCTTTCCAGTGACTTCGCAGTGGGTTGCTTAGATGCAGGACAATACATCTACTTGTCAGTCCTACCAGTGTTATCCATAGTATTTCACTCATACTGTACGCATCATGTGCATCTACTTTTGTCATTATTTTCTAGATCTTGGAAATAACTGGAATTGGCTGCTAATGAAATATTTAAAATGGCACATATGCTACAAATACTAGTGTTATAAGCTCTGAGGTGCATGTCTTTTTCATGGAGCTCTAACAGTGTTGGTTTCTGATTGTGTGTGTCCAAAGTCTATTACACACTTTTCATCCATGTAGAATATGATCTGCAAAGCTGTGCATGATGAGACTATTCCTTAGACTCCTCAGCAGGGTTGTAGCTACTCAGTAAAATATTAGTTAAAAACTCAGTAACACATTACAAAAGAGTACTACACCAATTCTTACATAACATTTAGCCTGTTTAGCATTCTCTGTACCCATTAGCTATGATTAGCAATTGGAATGGACAGATGAGGCTTTCCTGTAGTAGAATGGGAGTCATGACATCATTATCTGTAGACCTTGGGAGGTTAGAGGTGTATTTAGATGCAAGCCCCTCCGGACTGTGTGATCTGTGGGGCTGAATATGGAATGCCTTTGGGACTAACTAGTCTTACCCACCAGGAATTGTATGTTCCAGGGCTGGGACTCATCTTAAGAGTGGGGCTCAGGTAAGCGTTTATGATCTAGTCACTCCCTTGTCCTGAGCAAGGTGGCTTGCTCAAGTTGAATTGGGTTACTTCCATAGCATTTACCTTCCACTGACATCATAACTGAATAATATGTGGCCCTACTTCATGCCCACTTACGGTACTTTTGTCTTGCCTCCTATTTACCTACTCCAGACACAATTTCTGTTTGTAGACATTAGTGCTGTCACAGCTGAGAATGAAAGCAAGGCTCTTAAAAAACATCCCTTGGGTTCTTCTGATTTTTGTAATGTTCAGTGAGACATTTCCCTATAAAAAACACAAGATGGTGGTTGACTTCTTGGCATTCCTGGATATATATATATATATATATATATATTAATTCTGTTTTAGTCTGGCTTCTAGAAATAAAATACCTTTGGTGATAAACTGAAACTGAGTAGAACAAACAGAAGTACTGTTGGATTATGGTGGTTTATCAAAAAATGGAAGTTCTGTCATTTATGGGAATGTTTTCACTTAAAAATAAGATTCCACATTGTTGATTGGCTCGTGACACCCATACCTCATAGTAAAAAGGTAAAGGTACCCCTGCCCGTACGGGCCAGTCTTGCCAGACTCTAGGGTTGTGCGCTCATCTCACTCTATAGGCCGGGAGCCAGCGCTGCCCGCAGACACTTCCGGGTCACGTGGCCAGCGTGACAAGCTGCATCTGGCGAGCCAGCGCAGCACACGGAACGCCGTTTACCTTCCCGCTGGTAAGCGGTCCCTATTTATCTACTTGCACCCGAAGGTGCTTTCGAACTGCTAGGTTGGCAGGCGCTGGGACCGAATGACGGGAGCGCACTCCGCCGCGGGGATTTGAACCGCCAACCTTTCGATCGGCAAGTCCTAGGTGCTGAGGCTTTAACCCACAGCGCCACCCACGTCCCTATATACCTCATAGTACTTTTCATCAACTTCAGTTGATGCACCTTCCTGGAGAAATGATCTGGCCACAATTTTCTATACATGAAGAAACACCTGACACGCACTGTATATGAATCTGCCTTTGAAATGTGTTCAGAAGGCACAGAATAAGAGAGGAAGTTACCTAGTTTGTTGTACAAGAGCAGCAAATCCACTTTAATTGTTCAATTTACATTTGCCAGTATATGACTGAATCCCATCCACAAAATAGTGACAGTTTGGAAACAACTTAAGTGTGCATATGATTTTAGCCTTTGAGGTTTTTTGAGTAAGCTAAAATGTGTGATATCGTTGCGCTAAGCCTTCTGAAAGATGTCAGAATGAAGTATAAAGAGACATGGATTCCTGAAGATCAAGGTCATGAAAAGCTGGGGATAATTTTTGCTTTAGCTTTCATAGACCTTGTGTTAAAACATGGAGTAGTCAGAAATACTCTGGAGAAACATTTCCGCTGTGGTTACAGTACATCTGTGACAGGGTTCAGTTATTGGGTGAACTGTATGCTTGGGATCTGTAAAAATGCCTCTAAGTTTTTAGGAGAAAAATAAAATGAATGCAATCTGTGTCATTTAACTATCTGCAGCGAACAATAAAATTGGTACAAAGGGGGCAATTCATTCCCATATGGAAATCCTATATGGTTTTCTGTGTTTTTAGACACTTGCTTAAAAATATTGTATACATTTAAAATATCTCTCCATGCATAATATTATAAAATGTTTCAAAGCTGACCTGCGTTCAGGATATATACATTGTTATTATTGTTCTTCTTGTATCATCATCCAAAACTAGAAATACTCAGAGTAGGCCTATTGAAATTAATGGACTTACTTAAGCCTATTGATTTAAATGGGTCTATTCTGAATATGATGAATGTTATATTTCACTAATTATTTTTAAACCACCCTTCAGGTGGGTGAGTATACAGATGTAATCAATAAAATACAGCATATCAAAAACATTATTAAAACTATAAAAGCAATTAATATCAGCAACACACAGGCCACATTCATACATTTAGAGCACTATGATACCACTTTTAACCGTCATGCCCCCTAAAAAATAAATACTGGAAGCTGAGAGCTGTTAGGACCCCTCTATTCCCCTCACTGAACTAAAGTGATTTAACAATAATCCTTCTGAGAATTATAGGTCTGGGAGGTCCTAACAAATCTCAGCAATAAACTGCAGCTCATAATGTGTTATGTCCAAATGTTTTGTAAAAAAAACCTTGTGGTAGATAACTAAGAAGAAGAAAACATTCATAGCAAGAGGAAATTCCGATAGAAAGCATGAGCTTTCTGTTGGTAATAGCTGTTTGACAGTGGAATGGACTCCTTCAGAAAGTGGTGGACTCGCTTTCACTGGATTTTTTTAAAACAGAGATTGGATGGCCATTTGCCAGGTGTTCCCCATCAGAGATCCTACCCCTCCCCTAAAACCCCATACTTCTATGCCATTATCAAAGTAGATCCCTCAGTCACAGAAGATCTGTCGCTTCACATTCTAGGAGTCTTACACCAAGAGTTCTGGAGTCATCCTAATTTGTTTGCATGACAATAACTGGCTCATATAATATTTTGAAGTCTAATCCCACTCAGTCATAGCAAAATGTAACAGGGATGGGGAAAGAGAGAGAGAAATCATATGTTCTTAGTTTTGTTGAAATTTGAGCAACATTTTATAAACATGTGAATGGAAGAGCTGACCTTAAATGGACGAGGACTTGTTAGGCAACCAGTATCTATCTATGATACCCCTTAAATGTTTGCAAAGTAAATGCCGATTAGGCAGCTGTCATGTCCACGAATTGACTTATGCCTTCCCTTCATGTAACCAAATCACTAGTTTCATAGTACTTCCTGGGAAGAGCCTGAGATCTCCAAAACACACAAGCCCCTATCCAGCTTCCTGACTGTAGGTAACGCTGCAGTCATTTTGGATTAGCGATAAACGGTAATGAAATTGGAAACAGGCTCTATCCGGCTTTACATAAGAATCTGCAAAAGCATGAATAGTTGAACCCAGAAAGTGTGATTCCAATTCAAACATCATAAAATAATACACAGTGCATGCTTAACTGCATGCAAGGCCATGTGAACATAATAAATGACATTGCCAGATGCCCAAGACAAATATGGTTTCAGCACTCAAATGCGCAGAAATTTTGACTGTGCCTACCTACACTACTGGTGAGGCTTTTGTTAGAAGCAGTAATCTATTATTATTATTACTATTATTAATTATTATTAGTCACATGTTGCTTGCCATTAGGTTGTGGTACTATCCACTTGTTCCTGAGAATGTCAAGCCCCAGCTATGATAGCTATGACTCACTTTGCCCCATTCCCAACACACATCTACACTGTGCTTATGCAATGTGCCTATGTGCATACAGTACATTACAAGCTCACACTGAAAGGCACATAGTGTGGAGGAGAAAGTCTGTGTCGTGAACTGGCAGGATGACAGGGAGGAGGAAGAGGAAGAAGAAGATCCTGGTGAGGGGGTGTATCTGGGTCTTGGAAATACTGTGGCAAGCAGGGAATGGGGAAGGGAGTATTCAAAGGGTGATGGAGGATGGCAAAGGGGTGGGGGTCAGTGTACAGGAACCAGAACTGCAGGACCCACCACAAGAGCCAGAGGGGCCCCTGTCTACAGCAGGCTCTGAGGCATAGGGAATAGCAGGAGGGGCACTACAGGAGGTTGAAGGGGGCAAGGGCTCACAGCCCAGCTCTTTAGCTGGCCAGGTGGGGCTCACTAGCTCTGGGAGGAGCTGTGTGATTCCTCAGCTGGAGTAGGCTTGGAACAGGTGAGAGTCCCATGCCTCATCGAGCCCAGATGCTGCAATCGCCAGGCAAAGTATGAAAGGGAAGCAGAGCTGAAGTGCTGGGTCTGCTTAACTGCCTGTGTTGATGGACCTTGACTAGGATACTCTATGGACCTCTATAGGACTGTGCTTCGGGTCTGACTCTGGACTGTATCCCAACTGCTAGACTTTAAACTGGCCTACTTGAATTGACTCTGGACTGTGTTTCCTGACCTTTGGATTTTGGACTTTGCTTGTGTGTATTGACCCCTGGATTTTGAAGTTTGGAATTGACATACTGACTTGCTGTCAGGCAGAACTGGGGTTCAGGACAGTCTGCCATTGCAATGCTATCTCTTGTTCTTGGTGCATTTGATGAAAAGCTGTACTTCAGAAAGAATCTAGCTTCTGTGATTCATTTGCCAAGTTAGCCTATTTTCTATACTATCAGATAGTTCTGAACAAGGGTGGCTCACTTGTGCCCTCAGGGCTGCCCTTAGCCAGTATGGCCAATGGTCAGAGATGATGGGAGTTGTAGTATCCAAACAGTAGTGGCCAGTGTGGTGGGGCAGAGCTGTGGAGCTATTCTCCCATCTCTGGCGCTGATGCAGCCTACCTGGGCAGGGCTGGGGCAGAGCAGGGTAGTGGCAGAGGCAGATATGGGGAAGTGCAACCAGTTTGGTCACACTGTGCATGGAGTTTCAGGGGCACCACAACTATTATGTAGAGTAGAAGACAAGAGCTAGGGGTGTGCACCAAATTCTGGCATTACACTGGGCACTGTTGAAATTTGAGACCGCAAGATCTGCCACTGGTAGTGGGGCTGGGGTTTGACCACAGGCAGCAGCACTGGATTGGTTTGGCCAGTACGTCCATGTTGTCAACATCTGGAGGGTCATAGATGAAGCCACCACTGGTGTAGCAGGTAGGGAAAAAACTGTAGCACAGTGGTCAAGCAGCCATATGCAGCTGCCAATGGCTATTTTAAACAGGAAATGATTTTTTCCCAACCCTGTTTTTTACCCAGGGGTTTTCCCTGCAGGGTGATCAAGCTATGCTTATGTAGTATACAGGATGCATTCTGTATTTGTTTCAGTTTTGTTGTTCACCACCATGGTATTTTTCGAATTTTGGGGTTTGGAATTTTTTATTTTTTATTGCAAATGATAGGTAGCTACAGGTGAAACTCGAAAAATTAGAATATTGTGGAAAAGTTCATTTATTTCAGTAATTCAACTTAAAAGGTGAAACTAATAAATGAGATAGACTCGTGACATGCAAAGCGAGATATATCAAGCCTTCATTTGTTATAATTGTGATGTTTATGGCGTACAGCTGATGAAAACCCCAAATTAACAATCTCAGAAAATTAGAATAATATTCTAATTTTCTGAGATTGTTAATTTGGGGTTTTCATGAAACCCCAAATTAACAATGAAATCAGCAAAACAAGGACTGCAAATAGAGCAATATTGTACCTCTGAGAAGTAGAAGCATGCATATGTACTCAGTACTTGGTTTGGTCCCCTTTTGCATCAATTACTGCCTCAATGCGGCGTGACATGGATGCTATCAGCCTGTGGCACTGCTGAGGTATTATGGAAGACCAGGAAGCTTCAATAGCAGCCTTCAGCTCTTCTGCATTGCTCGGTCTCATGTCTCTCATCTTTCTCTTGGCAATGCCCCATAGATTCTCCATGGGGTTCAGGTCAGGCGGGTTTGCTGGCCAATCAAGCACAGTAATCCCATGGGCATTGAACCAGGTTTTGGTACTTTTGGCAGTGTGGGCAGGAGACAAAGTCCTGCTGGAAAATGAAATCAGTATCCCCATAAAGCTCGTCTGCAGAAGGTAGCATGAAGTGCTCCAAAATCTTTAGGTAGATGGCTGCATTGACCCTGGACTTAATGAAGCACAGTGGACCAACACCAGCTGATGACATGGCTCCCCAAATCAACACAGACTGTGGAAACTTCACATTGGACTTCAAGCATCTGGCGTTGTGTGCCTCCCCATTCTTCCTCCAGACTCTGGGTCCTTGGTTTCCAAATGAGATGCAAAAGTTGCTCTCATCAGAAAAGAGATTTGGGGAGCCACAATATTCTAATTTTTCGAGTTTCACCTGTATCTAATACTCAGAGATGCATGGTGCTTTTGTGTGCAAAGCATATGTTCTTTATCATGGAGCTACAACATGTTGTGTAATGTTAGCGAATCATACTAGGCGCTGTAAAAAGTTTGTAAAGAAGTTTATCTGTCAAAGATTCATAAAGAGGGGGCATGCATTGATTGGGCAGGAGGAGAGCAGCTATGGACAAAGATGTGCTTCCTAAAAGTTCTCCCCTTGAATACAGTTTAACAATATCCCCTTACCTTTCCTCATCATATTGTATCTGCTTATAATACTTGATCCTAAACCTAGCTGCATCAAGGTGAATTTGAAGTCACTGTGTATAGACATTAACATTCCTTTAAAGTAGACGTGCAACTCTTCAGCAGGCATAATTGCTCAGATTCAGGATCAGGCCTGAACTATAAACCAACATAAACTTTTAAGTAAGTTCTATGCCACGACGATAGAAAGTTAACCAATATTAGGAACAATACTGTGTCCTAATTTTTGAGAAAAAGCAACAGATACGGACTTGGAACCATTACTTTTTCCAGGTAGCAATGCACAGTCTCTTCTTCTGTTAAAGTCACCGAAGCATTGCAGGTTTTTATGAGAGGGCAATAATGTTCCAGTGAATAGCCAGTGTGTCTCACCTTTTCCAAATGTGCTTAATGACTTGGATACAGAATGTGGGCCCAGATCGGTGGTTTACACCTGTTTGTATAGAGCAGTTATAGCTCTTTGTGCAGTAAATTTGCCTGAAGCAAAAGGCAGGTGGTTGGATTTGATCTGCTCAGCTGCAGGTTTGAGGATACCATCTGGGCTCTGCTTCAGGCAGCAGTAAGTATTGGACTAGCACTGGGCTCTCAGCAGTGGGTGTTATGGTCCCTCTCTAAAAGTTGGAGAAGTGTTCCCCCAGCTTTGTCACTTCCAGTTCAAAAATAAAGGAACAAGAAGTTTCAAAAAGAAAAGAAAAGAAAAGAAAAGAAAAGAAAAGAAAAGAAAAGAAAAGAAAAGAAAAGAAAAGAAAAGAAAAGAGGCAACATTCTGCTGGGGAGCCTGCTATTCATTGCTCTCAATCACATTTTTTATTTTGTCTTCTATTGTGCATATGATTGTATGGAAATCTGTCCATGCAATTTGCTCTGTGGAATTTTAACTCACCCTTTCCTGGATAACCTTTACTCCAAAACTTCCAGTTCCACAAATGAAGAAAGAAAGAAAGAAAATATATTCTAAGCCTCTTTGGCAAAGGGCTAGTTATGGGTCACTTAAAATGACCTGTGATTACTATGCCAGTGAATAAAATGTCAGAAGTAATTCTGGAAAGGCTAAAGCAAAAAGTAATTGAAAGGCCTGATCAGTATGGATTACATGAAATTGCATCTGTTTCTAATATAATATGAACACTTGCATTTATATTATATTGCAAACAAGATGCACACTCTGAAGTGTACTGACCTATTGCTGATATCACATAGTACACCAGCCTTTGGAGGAATAGTATCATGCATTTTGATCAATAGTGAAAACTACTAAGATTTTAAAATGCACGACAATGCATCCAGACGGGCCTGGATGAGTTCTCAAATGCCCATCTCATCCAGCATCCTGTTCTTACAGTGGCCGACCAGATTCCTGTGACAAGCCAACAAGGAGGGTCTGAGTGCGAGAGCACTCTGATCCACAGGAAATGTGTGAGGGGTTTGGTGCAGAGAGGCCAAAGAATGATGTCAAAAAGTGCCAGAACAATTCAGTCTATTGCTTTATTAGGAGAGAAGGCAAATTGGAATTGGGCTAGAAATAGGAGAAGTGGGAGGATAATAAGACCATGTAGAGTAGTATGCTTGATGAATCCCTCCTGCTGTCCCCAGATACATCTAGGCTCGACAAGGCAAGTGATCCAGGTGTTGCCCCTTCTTAGCCTGTGGAAACTGAGTAGGACTCAGGGGCACAGCCTGCTGTGATAGAGTGAGTCGTTCAGAAGAGAAGGCATGCTCAATGATGTCGCCCAGAGAGGCGGGGCATCAAAAGAAGACAGAAGACTCATGCCACTAAGAGGAGTGTCCATTCTTAAATAACAAAAAAGTATCAATAAAAGTAAATGTAGTTCATAAGACATCCTATCTTTTATATGGCTCATAGTCGATTTCCACTAGGATAAAAACTTAGGACATTCTATATAAATATGGAACCAATTGGCGCTATTAGTGCCATATTTCCAGCACTTAACATTGACTGTTGCATATTTGGCTGAGGCAAGATGGAGTATGATATCACCTAATATAATCTTATAAAAGCTATTCCAGAAGTTCATGGAAGGAAGATAAAATTAGTATGAATTCAGTTGTGCAACTTCCCCCATTCTTTGCAGTTGCTGTAAATAGTGCACATTTTCTGTTTGTTTTCCTTCTTGAATCTACAGTATTTGGGAATTGCATAACGGATCCAATGATTTTTTTTCCATTGAGAAGGGTGATTGTTTAAAACTTAAAGAGACAGTCACTACCTTAAACTACAGTTGATTGCCAAAATAGCTGTTGATTTCTTTTCCTGGGCTCATCGCATAGAAGATTCAAAATGAATGCAAGTATATCTTTTTTCAAAATGGCTTCCATCCATAAAACATGAATGTTTGTATAGTTTACCAACCAAAGCTGGTCCAGTAAATGATATAATTTTAAACAGGGATATGCAAACCTCCTTTGAGAAACCCAGCTGCTCTTAGCAACACTTTTTACAGCTTTTCTCAAAATTCCTCAAATGTCATGCTTGAGCAATAACCTCCCAAGTCACCTTGAATGTTTTATTAGATGGAATTTGGGTACATGGATATGAGGAACTCCTTAGAAAAAAATTAGTTAACCGCATTAAAACTTTATTTTATTTAGGGTGCAATCCAACCCCGCTTTACCTCATTGCCAGCCTCTACTTGCAAGATGACACCACTATCACTCCACTGGTGCAGAGCTCCACATTTCACCCGCTCAGTGTTGCAAGCAGAAGTTCCACTGGAAAGCTCTCTGCTGGTGGCAATCATGGAAAGCCCCCAAGTCAGCCATTCCAGGGGTGGGAAGGCAGATTTGAGCCAATCCCATTGCTGTCACATGATGATATTGGACCCAATTTGGGTCTGATCGCTGCCCTGGCTCCAAACTGGTACAGAAGTTTGCCTGCCCTACCTGCAACATGGTCCACAGCAGGACTGCATATGCACTTTGTTAATCCCACTGAGCAGCAGCCAGGATTAGGATTGCACCCTTAGATTGAGACCTAAATACCTGAAGGGCTATCTCTTGCTCTATCATCTTGCCTGTACTCAAAACTTTTATTGGAGACTCCTCTTAGCATGCCAGTATTGACCACCTGTTGTGTGGAAATGAGAGAAAGGACCTTCTGTGTTGTGGCACCTCATCTCTGGAACGCTCTCCTCTTGTAAGCATGTTTGGGACAGGCAGTTTTGTTATTTCACTGCCAAATTCCCTCAAAGCTCCTCAGTTATTTTGCTCAGATAAAAACCTCCAATTTTACTTTTGAATTTCACTTTAAGAAAAATGTTGTTGGCAGATCTCAGTTTGTACCTTCAGAGCCAAGGAATCCATGTGTTCATTAAGAGTGGGCTATTGTTACAACTGTTGTTTACAATGGTTCATAATATATTCAAAACACCGACACAGAGCAATGTTTTTATAATGGAAAAACACAAGAGAAGTTGTCCCAGGTCTGCAAATTGTTACTGGAAAATGACTTAATCCGATGTCTAAAGCCTCTTTTTCTATACATAACCCAATGGGCTATGACCTCTTAATTCTTTCATTCCTTTCTAAAGAGATGTTTCTAGTTAAGAACGAATGGCAGATATTCCTATGGGGGAAAGTCATTGCCAGCTCATAAGCTTTATTCTTTTACTGCAGGTCATGAAAATACTGCTGCTTCTTTTGTTCGGCCACTTGGAGGGGGTGGGGAATAAAAGACCAAAGTAACAAGACAAGACTAATTCTTCTAAAGTTTGAGAAATTGCAAGTCAGTGCCTTCAGAACAGATGCCATCAAAGTGGTTGTTTAATTATTTAACTAAAACCAGTTAAAGTTATATTCAAATGAATAGTAATGGCAGAAAAAGTGAGCTTTGTGACAAGTTACACAACAGCAGAATAATTAATAATGCAACATTGTTCTTTGAGAAAGCTAATGCAATCTCTACAGGACTTTAATTGTATTGAACAATCTAGTAATGGCAGAATAAATGAGCTAGATGTTGTTGAACTCCTGATATCGTAGGGAACCACTTTGGATATCCCTACCCTAACAGAATACATAAAAGGGCAACACAACCAAGTGTGTTGTCCTTATGAGGCATAAGTTAAGCATCTAGGTCTTTTTGGTTAAAAAAGAAACAAAACAAAACTATATGGCCAAGGGATCATGACATAGTTTATAAATCCCTAAATGTTATGGATGGCTAAGTGGAGCTTCCATGGTTCATAGGCAATATCAGCAACCATGACAACAATGGGGAAAGGCTATCGTCTCCATACCCTATTTATGGGCTTCCCAGCAGCATCTGCCTGGACACTGTTGTGAAACAGGATGATGGACAGAACAAAGGTAGGCAACATGGTGCTTCCCAGAACTTGTTGGGTATAAATTTCCATCAGCCTGAGTCAGCATGACCAATGGATGAACTACCTGACAACCCATGCTATGTTACAAATTCAATGAAGGTCTATATTCCATAGTGCAAAACCAGGGCCTAAACTATTGTTCAATGTTATAGAGTCAACAGAAAGTGTAGGAAGTTGGAGAAGAATGTTTGTCTACTTAAGGAAGTAATGACTGCCTCATGTGAAATCAGGTAACATCCTGTTTTCTATGTTACAACAAACTTGGTACAATTCACGGCATACTTTTAGCTTTATATGAATAAAGGGGAATTAAAATCATGTGATCACCAGATGTACTACTCAGAGTAATTAGCCCAAAAGGTCATAATTAGCAAACCCAGAAGGTAACATGATATGGCTTTAAAAGAAATATTTATTGAAGAACTGAACACCAGCTGGCTCAGCACTGCTGTTTCTAATGAACGTTTTTTAAAAAGAGAGTACCCTTCACATGAAGATTTGATTGGTAGCTGGTATTGTTCTACAGGCATAGATTTATTTTTAACCACAGATAATCGAGAAACAGCAAAACAACTTGAAAGGAGCCATAGGCTCCTGTAAAGCTGAACTCTGTTTCATTATCTAAAGTATCTTTGGCATTAGCATTGAAGGAATGGTAAATTGTGTTCAGTGAAACAATATGCTATGTTCTTAGTTATGGAGAAATCAGCTGGAGCTGAAAGATTGGAAAATTATGAGTTGGAAGAGATTTGGAAGTGAAGGTGTGGGAGGAAGGCAAACCTTATTTCTTCCCAGTGTGACTGCATGGGTCAGGGGAGAATATGGTCTGAAAAGACTGGGTTGTATCCAGTGGTGATTATCATCTGAACTTCTGTGAAACAGGGAAGGAAGTAATTTTCATTTGTTCACCCTGCTCCATGTAGTCTGCACCCCCAAATCTGCTTTAGAGAGGACCTCCAGAGCAGATCTAGGGGTGAAGATTCTTGGGATGAGAAATTACTGAAATCTGTGGGAAATCTTTGCCGTGTGTGTGTGTGTGTGTTGTTGTTCTGGAAGAGATTTAAGAGGGCTAGTTCTGGAGTTGCTTCTATTACCCGTTTTGTTATTTTGGAAATTTCCTGCAGCACTGATACTCAGAAGGATTGTAGTATGGGACATTCCCATCACTTGTGGAGCTATGTGCCTATGGATGTGCAGCGCCCCCTAGCATTTAGATGAGACTCCTGGGTATGTCAGTGACAGCTTCCATGGAGTTAGGTACCATCGATATATAAGTTTTAGGGTGAGTTCTCTTCTTTTGGCTGAGATGGATTTAAATGGTGGTCTAGGCCACAGTCTAGACCAGGGGTTGTCAACCTGGTCCCTACTGCCCACAAGTGGCCGTTTCAGGATTCTAGGTGGGTGGTAGGGGATTCTACGGCACAAGCTGAATCCTCCTTCCGTCGAGCACTGGTGGGTGGTAAGGAAATTTTACCATCAAGAAAGATGCATTAGTAGGCGGCAGGTATAAAAAGGTTGACTACCCCTGGTCTAGACCATGGGTTAGGGTTTAATTTGTATCCTATGTCATGCTCCCATTTGTTTTTAATCATGGTAAGGGGGTTTGCAGTGTCTTGGAGCAGTATTTTATATATTGTAGAGACTACCCCTTTACTATGTCTTCCTAAATGGTCTGAATCTTGCAGCAGGTTTGCAAACAGCTATCATGGATCTGCAAAACAGCACACAAATAAATGGCAAATAGTGATAATGTAGAATTCTATTAGAAATGGAAAGGGGAGTAGAAATTCACCAATGATCATTGAATTGCCCCATGTTTTTTCTTTCTTTTTGGGGTAATGTGCTTCTGCCAAATGAAAGTAGAAATTGGGGATAAAGAAAAATACATAAATGTTGTGATTACTGCTTAGGTAAAACACTGACACCTCCAGCTAGGGTGGAGATGTCTGTAGAAATCAAAATATGGACCAAACAAATCAAAATGCATGCTCAGTGAAGACAATCTAACCTCTGTGTAAGCTTTGTGCAAGGAAATCATTCAGCCTGATTTGCTTGCATAAAGCTTACACAAAGGTTAGATTGTCTTCATTGAGAGTCCATTCTGATTTGTTTGCAGTGAGGTTATATGACACTGATCATTCATCTTTATTTGCTTGCAGGCAGTTTATACCTCTTGTCACTAATCTTTTTTCTCCCATCCCTTGCTTTTGAATGCATTTCCCCATCACTTTCAGTAGCACAACAGGGCATTTAAATAGACTTTAATTGCGTAACCCTAAATTTCCCAGCATGCGCTTCAATCCCTTCCTCCCTATATTGATAGGCTGTAGATGCCCTAATAATTCCCTAAGAAAACTTGCAAATAGTAAGTCTTCTGTCCTGTCAGTTCAAACCCAACACACACACACACACACACACACACACACACCTTGTCACTGCAGCTTCCGGGTGACATTAAAATTGACCTTCTGTATGCCTTCTTTGATGCAAAGTGGAATCCAGTTTGCCTTGAGGTCTACCACCACAAAAAGTGAGGATTTGGGTGTGGGGGAGGAATCTGGTCCATATTTTCATTTCTACAGACATCTATACCCCAAATGCAGGCCAGGCTAAGGGATAAAGACATTTATGTACTTTTGTTTATCCCGGCATGGTGGCCTCTTTTCCCCCAGACCATGTCTGTGTAATGGAAGGGGCTGGTGATTATATTGTTCTAATCTGGTGTTTTATTTATGTGTCTGAACAATTGGGAACTGTCATACCCTGCATGAGGGAGAAAACGATATTGCTATAAAGAAATGCTAGCATGAAGAGAAATGTTTAACTGGAGAGATTGACAGACCACAGAATTCTCCAGAGTCCCTACTTGATGATATCATTACATTCCAAGGCTTCAGACTCAGCAGTAAAACGTACTGTGTAACGCAAGGCTGGGGGTTGATAAAAACCCAATACAGACATACCTTTTATTTTCTTTTTAAAGAAACTGCATAACTGCAAAGCTTCAGATTTATCTACTAATTTGAGTTTTCATTAAGCTCCCCCCCCCCCGGTGGCAATGTGCTCCTGCCAAATGAAAATAGAAACTAAGGTTGAAAGTGGTGGTGCTGGTAACGGTTGTGGAATAATTTTACAGTAGCTAGACTGTGCCTTAAATGGGGAACTGATGAGAACCAGTTTGAATAGAGAAACATATTATAGCTGGCGAATCTCTGTTTGGATAGGGAAGATCATGGGCAGTAGCTATATGAATCTATCAAACCATCTATTCAGAAGTAGCTTATAAAGAAGAGACCACCCACTTTTTCAGACCTGCGGGCCCATTTGCAAACTTGGGAAAGCGCTGTAGGCAAAACACACACACCACAACCTATTCTCTGGGCTACAACAGAATCCTTCTTTCCAGCCTAATTTCAGCATGGGAAGGAGTATATGTGGGATTCCAGGGACGGAGTCATTAGAAAACCAAGATTTCATTTACATTCACTCACAGCTGTTCATTTCTTTCTGCTTGAACTGAATTTTTTTTTAAAAAAATATCTTTGTTCTTCTATAACTGCTAGCTAGACAGTACTACTATCTGAATTTTTCAACAAGTGAAATACGAATTTACTATAGGACCCAGTGGGTATTTGAGACATTACAACACGTGTACCAATAATCACTTTTGCAGATAAAAGAGTGACAGCCCCTAAGTATCCTCACCACAAAGCATTCTTTAAGTATTTCCCATCTAAGGATTCACTATGCAGCCTGATAGTGTTACTAATAATTGAATTATTTTGTGATTAAAGCCATTCATATTTGGTGTCTTGATTTATGGTATGTTAGGGTGAAGGGAACATCTGTTTATTGTTCAGGCTTTTTAATAAGCCTCCCCGAGTTCAAAGGGGCTTACTCTCATGCAAGTGAATATTGGATCATAGTATTCACACAGTATCTCTATCATACTTAGAAATGGAAATCAGCAAGTACATCCCACTACTAGTCTTCCAGGTCTTTTTCTTCTTCATCTATGTAAACTATAACCAATAAAACAAAGTTAAAATGATACTGAGATATTTAGCAAAAATTGCATGTCAGCATTTCATAATCTCAACTTCCCTGGGCATAGGAAATTCCAGAACAGATGATGATGATTTTTATTATTAATCATATGTCTTACGCACCCTTAATTATAAGATACCAGGGTTTCCCCCCAGCAATATTTTATTTATTTATTTAGGGAAGTTTTTAATGTTTGAAGTTTTATTTTGTTTTTAATGTTCTGTTGAAAGCCGTGCAGAGTGGCTGGGGAAACCCAGGCAGATGGGCGGGGTAGAAATAAATAAATAAATAAATAAATAAATAAATAATAAATAAATAATAATAATAATAAAATTTACAAGCAGAAGAATAGAGTGGGTCTGAAAAACATATTTGAAAGGCTATAGTGAAGAGTTACGTCTTTGGCATATGACAAAAAGCTACACGTTGAAGGTAGGGTTGCCATACCTCTGGATTTCTCTGAGATTCTAAAGGTGAAATCACCATTGGGGCAGATTTTTTAAATTTTGAAGAATATCCAGGTTTTTTTTCTTTCGTGCATGCTGAGAGAGCGGGTGAGCAGTTTGTCTGTCAGCCAGGCAGATGGGCAGCTGGCCGGCTGGCCGGCTGAGTGGGTCCCACTTCTCCCCCTTGCTGAGTTAAGTCAGGCCTCCCTCCTCCTCCTCCTCCTCCCCTTAGTGGCCTCCGGGTCCAGGCCTGGCTGGAGCCCCAGCAGGCCCCACCTCTGCCATGGAGCCACTCACTGGAAGAGGAGCAGGAGGCTCCCAGGGAGGCAGGCAAGGCCAAAGCCTGAGAGAGCGGACCAGTAGTCCGGGTGCAAAATGGTGGCACCCAAACCCCCTCTCCAAGATCACCACTGGCCTGCTCACCACTCACCCATGGCTACCGATCCCCACCCCCAGCCACTGCTGATTGCCCTGCTGCCAAAGGTGGAGTGGCGCACATGCTGTGCACCTGGGGGTGGCGCTGGCCGCCCACAGCGAGCGTCCCAGGGGGTGCCGCCCACGGCGAGCATCCCAGGAGGGCTGCCCACAGCGAGTGTCCCAGGCTGCCTCCACCGCACCCCCCTTCCTTCACCACTGCCTGCTGCTGCCACTGATTGCCCGCTCGCACCCCACCTGTCCTCTTTTTTGATCTTTCGAATATGGCAACCCTAACTGAAGGTGTGTCTTGCCGTTTAAAAGATTATGATTCTTCCTGCCCTGGTTTCTCTTTCTGCAATTGTAGGAGTCTCATGATCCCTCAGAACTTTGGCGTATTCTAGTTGTAGCTATCACAAAGTACAACAATTTTCAGTGACTGTTATTTATTGCTTTTATATGTCAGTAAAGTATTAGAAGGTCAAGAGGTATTTCTGTTCCAGTAACTCCTTTGAAAGTCTTGTTAATATTAGACACACACAAAAATCTTAGCATGGGGCCAATCCAACCATAAATGGAGTCAGGTTCCTGTTTCTCTTTTGCATTTCCAGCACTGACGATTATAGCTGTCTGTAGTTCTATGTAATCTTTAAGGAGTTATGTACCAACATAATTTTATAACAGCCCTTTCTTAAATTAATTCAATATGAGAAATTAATACTGTATTTCCAGATGTTTTCCCAGACACCAGGGTTTATAATTATAAACTTTATAGGATGACCTAAGTCTTGTGCCTAAGTGATCCTGATGGGTTTTCTTTTTCATTTGTTCTATTTTATAATATCCCATCAATAGTTCATATATATTTGATACCAAATGGATTTATCTATTTTAATGTATTTTCCCCCTATTTCCTTTTTTTCCATTTTTGGAAAGAAGTTAGTTCTTTGAACTGAAATTCACTTTTGGGGGCTTGGCTGTCTGGCAAGAGAGCAAGTGAATGGCTGAAAGGAAGAGAGCAAATGGGCATGGCCTAATGTATTACTTCCTCAGATTTAACAGCTAATTGCAGGATAGAGGGCTAAGCCTAGCCTTTGTAGTGACTGTGGACTGACTCTTTAGGAGACATGCTTGGTCTGTGATAGACTCTCTCCTCCCTGGGTGTGCTTCCCTCCATAGTTCTGTGGGAACTAGTTGGAACCTTAGTCTTCACTACCATATGTAACAAGACTTTGCGCCTATGCTCAGCTGTTGATCTGTTGTTTGCAAATAAATGCAGCTATTGAAGTATTTCTGACTCCTGCTGCTTCTTCGTATTAGGGGAGACTCACTGACACAGTGAGCAGCCTTGGGCTAAATCCTGAAATATGTAACAACTCCAGTAAGTTTTGCTAAGCAAGTTCTAATAAGGCAATACAGTATAGGGATGAAAGAGGAATGGATATTTACCATGAGCAAGTGTAAGAATATAGGGCCTGCCCCTGGTAAATTGTAATGGCTGGAGTCTATGGAATGGGTGCCTTTTAATAAAAACTAGGTATGATTACTTTATTATGCAATATATTTTCTAATAGGTAATGGCTATATAGAAACGAGCTCATACCAAAAGAGCAGATTCTAAATTAACCCCCTACTGGTCTCAGTACTGTAATTTTTCCTAAGCAGGGACAATATTTTTACTTCTAGGTAGTCTGAACAGTTGCACCAAAAACTACTCTCAGTGACTAAATTATCTTTGATCATGAAATCAGCTTTCATTGTTAATAAAACCTGATTATCTTGGATGCAAGATTTTGGAAGGAGTTATAAGGAAGCATTAATATTAGGCCTGCAAATGGCAGTCAATGACATTTCATGTTTTTTGGAATCTTTTAAAACACTTAACTTAATAGAGAAAACATAACACTTCAGGCATATTATCGGTATATAACCTTAGCCACTGGCTTTAAACAAGGATAGCCAAAACTTCAGCCTTGAGGCCGACTGCTTTTCCACCCCTATCTACTGCTTTGTGTTTCCCTTTCATCAGATTCCACCCCCCCCCCCGTGTTTTGGAATCACCAGAGATATTACTGGATGGTTTCTGAGAAAATGAACCTGTAGCAGTCTACTATATATAATGCCTGAACCATTCACCAAGCCCACTTCCTTCATGGCTAAGCTGAGATGCTGAACTACAAATCCACACTGGCACCCGGGTAATACCACTGAGCGTCAGTAGTCACATAAAAGCGATTGCTAGGATTCACTTGTGTATGTCAGAAATGTACAGTGGTACCTCGCAAGACGAATGCCTCGCAAGACGAAAAACTTGCAAGACGAAAGGGTTTTTGGTTTTTTGAGTTGCTTCGCAAGACGAATTTCCCTATGGGCTTGCTTCGCAAGACAAAAACGTCTTGCAAGTTTGTTTCCTTTTTCTTAAAACCGTTAATACAGTTGTGACTTGACTTCGAGGAGCAACTCATAGCACGCGGTGTGGTAGCCTTTTTTGAGGTTTTTGAAGACTTTGGTGATTTTTGAAGCTTTTCCAAAACTTTTCCAAAACCGTGCTTTGCAAGACGAAAAATTCGCAAGACAAAAAAAACTCGCAGAACAAATTAATTTCATCTTGCAAGGCACCACTGTATCTGAGATCTACAATATTCACATAAGAATGTTAATACGTGTGACATTTTTCCATAAACATTAGGAGCCACCCTTCAGCAACATTTGGTACAAACAAAATCAAGGAAAATTCTTGTGAAACAATATACTATAAATGCATATTTTAATATATTTTTAACCATAATTTGAAGATAAACTTTTTTTTAAAGTCTCCATGTCCATTGAATCCATTAATGCAGTCTGTGCAATAAACTAAACAAAGCTGATTATGAACTGTTTAACTTTGACAGTAGTTGATGAGGGATATTAAATGGAAATAGTTTTTTCCTTTCAAGATATCAGGGTTTTATGTGTCATGATGTAGCCCGAAAACCCAAGACAAAGAACCAGCTACAAGGATATGAATGTATGGTGTCTAATTTTACATTTCTTTCCAGCATCTATTGATTAGACAAAAAGTAACTGAATTTTTCAATACATACTTGGGAGCAGAAGGCCTGGCCCGATCAACTACACATTTGACCAGATGTGACCCTACTGCATAGACAGTAAACCAGACCACCAATAAAATTAGGATAAGTCACAGGAAGGTATGAGAATACTGCTATTCTCATTATAATGAAGAATGACTGGGCTTAAACACTAGACGTCAAATCCAGATCTTTATTCCTTAAATTTGGAGGTCTTCACAGGAACTTTACAAACTCGGAGGATTTATGTAGCATTTCCACAGTTAAGAAATAACAGCAGCTGTTAATCCTGGTTTTTTTTCTGTGCAGACGTAACACTTACTATGAAAGGAATAAAATAGTCCTTTGCAAGTTAGCTTTAATTGGAGCCAAGGACTTGATTAAAGCTATTTTGAGTCAGACATATTTGAGTCTTGGGGGGAATAGAAGGAAGTGATGTACCTATAGTTGCAGATGCATATAACCCTTCCAGGCAAATACTTCCCAGCCACATAAAACAGCAATGAAAACCGGTGTCCTGCTCTCATCCTTCTTCTCCTTCTCCACCCACTTCTTTAGGCCAGGCCATTACATCAAGAAATGCAGAGCAATTAGGCATGGAGTTCCTTTAAATTGCCTCATTTTTATTACTGTTTCTGGGTTGCCATGAGGATAGAAATGGAAACAACACGCTGAAATATGTCAGTGGTTGAAGATGGAAGGTGGCATTTATCACCATGAAATCCACAACAGATCAACGGGTAGAGAAACCTCTGCAGGGGTGGCAAAGTGCTCATCCCCAGGAATCCATGTTAGGACCAAAAGAAGGAAATGGGACTCTGTCTTACACTGAGTCAGACTATTGCTCAGTATGGTTGATACTGACTGGCAGGGGCTCTCCAGGATGTCAGACAGAGTTTGCTCCCAGCCTTACCTGGAGATGCCAAGGTTTGAACCTGGGAACTACTGCAAAGCAGCTGTTCTACCACCGACTTACAGCCCTATTAGAGTCACAGAGAAAAGCAGTGTTGAAAGTCAAGACTATAATATATGGATATAATCAGAAATCAACATGCAAAACAAGATTGATATCAGGATTTATAAATTGACTAGTCAGATGTCAGGCTCATGGCCTTAAGAGTTGGAGCAGGACAGGTATTTCTCGGGAATTTGAAGCAACAGGTTACAGGAAATTGGACAGAGTGGCATATTTCAGTTAGCAGAGCATCAGGTGCTCCAGGGTTTCTGTTCAGGCATGTTTGAGCCCAGTTCAAAGTACCAATGCTTTCCTTTAAAGATGTTTAGGGTTTTGCACTAGGGTGCCTGTACAGTTACCTTTCTTCATGTGAGCCTATCCATATATCTTTACAGTGGCGTAGTGTGGGTTGTCAGCACCCAGGGCAAGGCAAGTAATTTGCGCCCCCTAACCCATGTATTTGCGCCCCCTAACCCGTGGATTTGCACCCCCTAACCCTAACTCCAGATGTTGCGGCCGGTGCGGCCGCCCCCCCTGCACCCCCCACACTACGCCACTGTATCTTTAGAGCCTGAGATCATCTTCAGAAGCCAACCATCAGTTGTCACTAGTGTTGGGAAAAGAGATTTTGTTTTCTTTAGAATTTTTTCTTTGTTTTATTGCATTATTTTTAGTAAATAATTGGGAGGGAGGGAGAACCTGTGGCCCTCCAGGTGTTGTTGTACTAGACCTCCTATCAGCCCTGGCCTCTATGGCTGATGATCAGGGATGATGGGAGCTACAGCAACATCAAAAGCTACCATGTTGGCTACCAGTGGTTTATTATATTGTTATTGCTATGGAGCCATAACAATATAATGGGGAGATTGCTGGCTGATGCATGAGATGGATGGTTGATGTTTTCTGATTGAGAGCAAATAGGAAACAACTCGGTATTTGCCTTGAATATTTTTATTGAGAGAAGTTTCTTGGATGAAGTGTTTATGGGGGGGGGGACTACAGTACTTGAATAGACAGAAAGGCAGGGGGCATAAAAGATTGCTAGGAGTTTAGAGGGATGCAGTGTGCCTCCCTCTAAAGTTTTGAGGTGAGAATGTAGATCAGCCAGCCTGGTAAGAGTGAGTAAACAGCATGCCTCCAGGGGCTTCCTCAAAGCAGTTTACTGTGGGTTTAGTGCTCTTTATGCATGCAACTTTATCACAGCTCTCATATGACATCCTTGTGAAAAATCCATCCCATATTCCACACACAATTAATCCTGATTTACTGCTCCACCGTACTCTTTGACTGGATTGTCAATGGAAAGAGCAAATCTGGATTTAACAGTAAAATAATATGGCTTGGCATGAAGATGACATCACATGCATTGGGAAAACTTCCTTACACAAGCAGCATCAGGTCCTAAACTACCTGCTGTGTTGAATCAGCCTTCATCTGTGCTCGACTTACACACTTGTAAATCAAGCGTTAGAAATTCTAATCTGCACAGAATGGCAAAGCGGTGCTTCCATAGATAAATTGATTTATCTATGCATTTTTCCAAATAATGAATATGCAAGCAGCATGTTTTCATGTGCTTTTTTTCCCCACAAGCTGGGAGCGCCGTTATTATTTATTTAATATTATATACATTCACTCCCCTTTACTCCCAGAAGGTCTACATGGCTCTCTACACTTCCCATTTTATCTTCACAACAGTCCTGTGAGGTAGGTTAGGCTGGGAGGTGGTGATTTTACAGGACTTCATGGTTTAGGGGGGATTTTAACCCTGCCCTCTATGGTCCTAGTCTAACTCTCTAATCACCACCAACACACTGGCTCTCTCTTCCATTCATATGCATATGAAACACAAAGTTACACAATTGAGAGCTGTTCCTATTGCAAAATGAATGGTCCCTTTCCGACAGTGAACCACTTTAACACCCCCCCCCAAAAAAATATTCCTTTGTGTTTTTGCTGGATCTGATGGTCTTTAACTTCTGTCTCTTTACCCTTACTAACTAATCATTCCTTGAAACAACCCATTATTTTTTCAGCTAGATATGCTTCATGACACAGAAAATGCAAAGTCATAGAAATGTGGCCTGCTACAGCTGGAAATGATATTCATTACATCAATTAGATCTCTCCTAAAATTTTATACAAGCAGAACTGAACCATAAACAAAGGGGCATTCGATGGATGATCCTAAATTTACTTTTGTTACTTGATGAAAGAGAGAAAATAGGAAATGAACAGGTCTTATTTTCATTTCATTGAACCCTAGCAGGCAATATGTATATTAGGAAGATTGCAACTTCTAATCAGATTAATCTGTAGACGAATCAGTGAAAGCTTTAGTTGAGTAATTAGTTGGTGGCAATTTAATTGGTGAGGGCAAATTTTAATTGGTGATCGTTATGCTAGGGAGTTAAGGCCCACTTGTTTATTTTTAGTGGCTATTTTGGTTATAATATGCTCCTGCAAAAGGAAATGAACGAGACAGACTTTCCTTTTGACAAGGCAGAAGGGGGCTTAAAAAGTGATGATGAAGGTATAGGAAGGAATTGATGAAAGGGCATCTTTGCAGCCCTGCCTCAATAAGACATCTATAGAACAGGAGGAAGGGAACCTGGGTCCAACAGATGTGGAGCTTTGCAGTAGAGAGAATATGTATTGATTTCATTATCATTTATTCCAAATACATTTATTCTGTCTTTTCGTTTTAAAAACATCCAAGGCAGGAGTTCAAAATGGCAAAACAGTGGAAAAGTACAAGGTCAATACTGAAACAGCAGGGCAGGTACATAATAAAACCAGCTGTTAAAAACATGGGGTAGCAGTGTCATGTTTTGGAAAGCTGGATAAAGAAACTGGGTTTTGCCTGGCATCAAAATGTATTTCAATTGGGCACCAAGTAAGTCTGCTTAGGGAGAACATTCCATAAAGGGGTACCATTACTAAAACAACCATGGATAGCTCATGGATAGCTCAGTTGGTACAGCATGAGACCCTTAATTTCAGGGTCGTGGGTTTGAGCCCCACATTGGGCAAATGATTCTTGCATTGCAGGGGGTTGAACTAGATGATCCATGTGGTCCCTTCCAATGGTTCTATGATTCACTCACACATAACTTTCATAGTCTCTCTTAGTTGTGCGACCTATGGAAAGACCTCAGATTTTGAACTGGGTATTTGGAAACAGGCAGTTTGCCAAATCCTAAAATGCATTGTTCTGTTGTTTTCACTAATATATGCACATTTTACCCTGTGAATTTCAAAGAGTGGTTGTGTTTTGGTACGCAGTTTGGTTCAGAATGTAGCTGTCTATAGGTAAATTCAACTTTAGCTGTGAATTTATCTCTTATCCCTACTCTCTATAGATAATTTTGTAGCTGTCTATAGGTTAGAGGCAGAACATGGAACCACATTGTTGTTGCTCCTTCTGTTGTTCATTCTACCCCCATGAACATCTGCAAATGGCTTAAAATAAAAAAAAGAATAAGGAAGAAAGTAAATATAATGATAGTGTTTAAGGAGGGGTGTGTGTGCGCAATTATTTATTTATTTTGGCTAGGTTATAATTAAGCTATTCCCTTTCTATCATTTGCAGTTGTGTTAGTCCTAAGAGAGACAAATTTGAAAGCAAACATGTGTCGAGATGTTGAGTGTTTCCATTGAGTAGCCCTTCCCAAATGGTTAGCCAGTTTCTAAGCGAATTCTTCAGAACCGCAAGACAAACAAAGCTAGACTTCTTCAAGGTGGGGGGAAAAGTGATTGTCTGCAGCTCCCTGTCTTGAATGGCATTCAACACTGTTAAAATGCAGTACAAATGTTGTTTTCCCCAAAGAAAAAGATTGCTGGATTAACAGAATCAAAGGAAGAGAAGATTTAAAGCCACGGGTCAGTTCCTGAAGCCTTTAACCATTTATTGAAGGGGTTGTTGGATAATGGCCCAGAAAGAAAATGGCTGGAAATATGTTAGAACCTTGCAACTTTTGTGATAGAAGACTAACATGCACACAGAGGAGCATGGATAATAAAACTTCTGTTGTGCATATTCCTCAACAAAGTTTGCTACAAATTATCAATAAATGTTATTGTTTATAGTCCATGGCCACGACAATACAGTATGAGCACAAATCACACAGCTACAAAACAAAAGACATTTCATGCGCCAGACCAGGACAAATCTACACTGTCCAAAATTTAGGAACTTTCCTTCTAGTCAGCATCCCTTTGGTTTGGTGCTTGCACCATCCAGAAAGGTTGCCCTTATCTATCTTGCTTCTAGTGAAAATAGTGCCCACTCTATAGCTGATGCACTTATCAACATCTGCCAACAACCGTTTAATTTTCAAATCATCTTGTTGACCTAAGGTGATCTGAAAATGGGAGATAAATTTAGCTCTGGGTGAATCATACAATGGGTAATATAAAATACAGTGTACAAGATCCTCAATAGACCCTGTTTCACAAAGGAAGATATACGAACAGTCCTGCCCTAGCTAAACAAAGCAAGGAAGAGAAAGGGGAACTAAGTAGAATTAGTTGGCTCTGCCTGTCATCACTCTGGCTCCACATATTGTTGGTCTTGCCTTGTGTCTTAACTGTTACTAATGGGCACCAGCCACCACTGAATGGTTATCACAGGAGCATGTTGGTCAGAAATCACACAGTTCAAAGTTGGAGTAAACTATTCATTACCTAAAACATGATCTCCTCAGACTTGGTTGATTGTCAGGCCTAATGAGCACAGCAGCTCATTCCCAGTGGTTTTCCTCCATGCAAATCAGTTGCCAAGACTGAAAGTCCCTGCTTCCTCACAGCTGTCTAAGTCCCCTCCTCTCCAGGGCTTTCCCCAAGCAATTGGAGACTGTGCCTACGTGAAGCCAACCCATCCTCCACCCTTTTCATGACGTTGCTGGTTCTGGGAGGAAAGCGGGGAGGGGAACATGCAGCAGGAGGGGGAGACACCTATGACTCTTCACCAGCCAAACTCATATCTGCCTCTTGACTTTGATCACCCCACACTCCTGCTTCAGCTTCTGCCTCTAATTCTGGACTTCTTTCTACCAA
Organism: Podarcis muralis; assembly: GCF_964188315.1. Classification (NCBI taxonomy): domain Eukaryota; kingdom Metazoa; phylum Chordata; class Lepidosauria; order Squamata; family Lacertidae; genus Podarcis; species Podarcis muralis. The sequence continues at coordinate 30,971,416 of NC_135663.1, read as the reverse complement.
CAATCTCCCAGCTCACTAAGCCCTGTTATCTCTTCGGCTTCCAATACCTCCTCTTCCCAGTCTTCCCCCTCTTTTCCCTCTCACCACTCATCATTATCCCATGCCCACTTCCTGGGCTCTGAGCCTCCTCCCCTTGGTTGTTCCCCAGCTCCCACCATTCCTCTGAGTCCAGAATGTGGCATCAGTAGGCACTGATTATCAATGAGAAGGAGTGAAAATATCCACATTCCATTTTTTTAGGTTCTACTTTGTCCTTGATTGGTGTACTTATTCAGTCATGTCTGATTATAGACTCTTAGATTATGGCTGAAAAACAAAACCTCTGAATATATTCAGTGCTTCATTTCAGTATTAGAAATAAAGTAATCTGAAACAACTCCTAATGATCAAGGCTTTGTGAATCAACTAATCCACCACGGTCCCCTTAGCAATAATTCCTGAGCTAATACTGCAATGTAAAATAGACTGGAGTCATTTCACTAAAAGTCTCATTTATGTGTTTTTTCTCAGCAACACCCCATGCTATGTAAAAATCCACATAATCCTACCCTTAAATATCACGTATAAAATATATTAGTTTTATTATGTTTTCATATTAGTACTTCAAGTCATTTAAAACTGTAATGAATGTGCTTAATTATATACAGGAATGCTTTGCCGCAGGGGAAATGAGCTCTCTGCAAACTTGTGTCTTTGCTTTGACAGATGTGACTGTTCTAAATTACACTGGAAGAACACAAGAGGAGTTTTAAAGACGTGCATCCTCTCTCATTTTCCCTTTTTCATTTGGTGCACAGCCGAGGCTCAGATGCACATGTTAAATGACATTCCTTGCACTGAGCAAATAATGGAAGAAGTGTCCATAAATATTATACGTATCATTAAGAAGTAATATAGCCCATGTTTCTATGGCATCCATATATGGAGCCATCATTTATAGAAAGACCCTGGTCCTTTTCTACTTTTGTCTGGGGGAAATATTATAAAAACCAAATGATTCGTTCACAGAGAAAATTGTAGCTCTGTGAGGGGGAAAGGGGGTTCCAACAGCTCTCTGAACCCTTAGCTAGTTTGTTTAAAGTGGCATGATAATTTAAGATGAGGCCACAGATGTCCAGAAAGAATAAAAACAAAGACAACCTGATAACGCCACTCCCCAACATATTTTAAAAGGGCATTCTAACCCTTAAGTTCCAAACAAAATGATCCCCGCTATGGCACTTCCAATAATGACAAAAACAAAACACTTGATATTGAAGTCTTGTATTGATAATTTGGTTTGTGTGAAAGCCAGCCCTCTAACAAATTGTTTCCTCGATCCATCCTCAGAGTTTCATAGCAATCATGTTTAAAACATGGCAGCTAAGCCAAGTACTTGTAATGGAAATAATAGCTCATTCTTTCTTTCTTCACTCTTGCTTCCCCTTCCTCTGTTGTTTCCCCATGCTGAATTTCAGATTGTAAGATCCTTGGGGTAGGGACCTGGTCTCTTGTACTCTGTAAGGTATCCTGCACATAAATGACACACTCTTCTTTTTCTTCCTCTTCATTGTCAAAGTAATAAAATGCAAGGAAAACAGGAATTTAGCAATGGCTTCTTGCTTCTTATATAATAGTGTTGCCGATAAATGTCAGCTCCTTTGGGTTGTCTGTATAAAAGTGCTCTTGCAATCAAGGACAATAACCACACCATTTGTTTGTGTTTATATGACATGAGAAAGCTCTGGGCATAAGCACTGAGATTCTTCCTGATTGCTACCAAGTAATCTTTTGCAGGCTTGTTAATCAAAACTGTGGTTGATTTTCGTCAATGTGATTGTCATGTTTTCGAAACTTAGCTAATTAAAACTTTATGATCATGCCATTAGAAAGAAGACAGTTCTTCTGTTTTTTGTTTTTCTTCTTTTGCATTTGAAATACAGTAAACTATGGAGACACAGCAACACTGAACAATTTTTGTACTTGTGTTTTCTTACCAGAATTTATGGGTACATTGTTGTTGCTGTTCTGTTGTTGTTTTTCCAAGTTGCTTATCCCTTTTGTGTCTTATAGCTCATGCTTTATTTTATGCACCATAATGTATCTACGTTCAAGAACTACTTAGAAATATGGAACAATAGCAAAGATGATGGATCACGTAAACTATCTATTATTCTGAAACTGGGATTATTGGTTTTGTTTTGTTCTTCCTTTTATTCTGCACTTTGTGGTTTTATTTTGTATTTTTATGTTGTGAACTGTCCTGAGAACTTTGGCAGTCTACAAATTTAATAAATAAATACTCATCCAAACTTTTGTCTTGGTACCCATAGGGACTTAGTTATAGCTAAGTGTGCATAAGATTCAGGTAGGTAGATTCAGGTTGGTCTGACGCAGTTGAAAATAATAATAATAATTGAAAATAATAATAATAATAATAATAATAATATATATATATATATATATATATTGTCCAGTAGCAACTTAAAGGTAAAGTTAAAGGGACCCCTGACAGTTTGGTCCAGTCGTGGATGACTCTGGGGTTGCGGCGCTCATCTCACTTTATTGGCTGAGGGAGCCGGCGTACAGCTTCCGGGTCATGTGGTCAGCATGACTAAGCTGCTTCTGGTGAACCAGAGCAGCACACAGAAATGACATGTACCTTCCTGCCGGAGCGGTACCTATTTATCTACTTGCACTTTGATGTGCTTTCGAACTGCTAGGTTAGCAGGAGCAGGGACCAAGCAACGGGAACTCACCCCGTCGCAGGGATTCGAACCGCCGACCTTCTGATCGGCAAGCCCAAGAGGCTCAGTGGTTTAGACCACAGCGCCACCCACGTCCCTTCCAGTAGCACCTTAGAGACCAACTAAGTTTGTTCTGGTATAAGCTTTCGTGTGCATGCACACTTCTTCAGATACACCGAAGCAGAAGTCACCAGACCCTTATATATAGTGGGAGGGTGGGGTGGGGTTTTTCCTCAGAAGGGTAGTAGGAGATGGGTGATTGACTTAATGGGTATGGTAAACCTGTTGACGACTGTTAACGACGGCAATTAGTCCTTCAGGAAAAAGCAAGGGATAGTATGCAGATGACCAAAAATTGCTTTAGCATATGTAATGAGATGAGACAAGAATCCAATATCTCTATTCAGACCAGGTCTCTCCATAGTTTTCAGTTTAGTAATAAGTTGTAATTTGTGCATAAATTTGTACCTTAAGACTGCAGTCCAATATAGAGGGTAGTAAGTCTGATTAAACACAGTGGAACTTACTTCTGAGTAGGCATACATAGGACTCAGCTGCAGAGAATGAACAGCAAAACACACCTGCGAGTGTCAATGATCCGAAAGCAGATGCTGGCAACATTCTTTGTTTCTAGTATTTCTTTTAACATTTTAATATCGTGCCCTTTCTCCAGTGTGGCATGCAATGCAGCAAACAGCACAATAGTAAAGCACAACCATATGTCAGGAAAGCATCATTTAAACCACAGAAACAAATAAGATGCAATAAGCAGTAGCTATGGGATCCCTTGTATTAAACCAATAAGCGAGTTTAACATGATAGTGTCACTCTCTGCTTCATGAGATTATAATAATTCACCCACTTTCACACAAAATGTTTGTTTCTCAAGTAAAAGCATCTATGGCCTCTTTTCGCTCTTTCAAATACTCTTTGCTTTCTGATGCATCCATTGTATAGCAGACATTAGTGGTTAAGAATGTAGAAGAACAGATGTCAAAGCAATTTCCAACCAAATGCTAAAACTGCTCCAGAACTTACCCTGCCCCCTGTACTGTAGGGATGTGCACTGTTGCGTTATGTTAACTGCACCTGTTCCACACCTGGAGCCCCACTGACATCAGTGGGAGCTTTGCACATGCAATGAATCTAGAAGAAAGAGGAACTGGACCATGAATGGAAAGAAGAGGGGAAATTGCCTTAAAGCTATAGCAGACAAAAGAAACTCTCGGTGTTTCCAACTTTGTGGACACAATAATGTGTGCCCCGCAGAACAATGCTAATTAAGAGGTCTGTTGTTTTATTGCTTTCATGCTGTGTTAATTTGTAGAGACAACATGATATAAAGAGTATTTGTCTTTGGTCACTATTGCATCACTAATGCAGACACAGATTGCAATTAAGCGCTGTTTGATTTACATTAGTGGTGCACAGATTGATTTAAAAGTACACTGTAATATTTAAATCTATTTAAACAGGCAGCAAAGCCTTTCCTTATTAAAATGCATATGCTGTTCAAAATGAGTGAAAGTCTTTTTAAAGGGTTAGAATTTCAGACACTATTTTATCATATTTCAGAGACTTATAGGGCTTCCCACATCTGCATACCACCAAAAATGTACTTGTCATAAGATTTATGCCTTAACACACATCTCACCCTAAGTGGGCATAGAGATGTGACAAAACTTTGATCCAATTGAAGAAAATCAATTCATTTACAGAAGAACCTACATAATTTGCACTTTCTGAAACAATACGTGAACTGAAAAGCCTATGCTTTGAAATTCACAAGCCTCTGAATTTTGCAGTGCACCCACAAAGTCCTGTATTAGTGAAAACAGCATTGAAAAATGTGTTGTATTAGGGAAAACTGCTTTCCAAAAAAGTGAATATTAGGCAAAATTGCATACAAATGTTGTTGTTTAGTCGTGTTCGACTCTCCGTGACCCCATGAACCAGAGCATGCCTTGGAAACTCTCACTTTCTTCTCAAACCTTCTTTTTTATGCCCATGGAGTTTTCTTGGCAAAATACTGGAGTGGTTTGCCAGTTCCTTCTCCAGGTGGATCACATTTAGTCTAAACTCTTGGCTATGACCTGTCCATCTTGGGTGGCCTTGCATGACATAGCTCAAAGCTTCTTGGAGTTATTCAAGCCCCTTTGCCATGACAAGGCAGTGATCCACGAAGAGGACAAGCATTGTATATTAGGACAAATTCATGCTTTTGATGGTTAAAAAAAACATTCATAAACTGATGTAGAGGACTGAAAAAATGAGAAGCACAGAGGATCCATAACTGATATATTCACCCTTCCATAGTGGGGGAGTGGCATGTCAGACCATATGCATATGTTGCTACTTGAGTGAGAATAAATGTTCCCCAAATGTCAGTGCTGCCATTTTACCACATCAAAATGCGGAGTCTGCCCCTCAAACAAGTGAAGAGCCAATGTGTCTGCAAAAAGCAGAAGCATTCTGTGCTGTGACTCACCTCCTTAATGCCACGACTGCATGCTTTCCATGGGAATGGAGGAAGGCAGTCAGTGAAATAAGACCTGTGACAACTGCAATTCAAAGTCAAATAGATGGCAGCTCTGGATTTATTGAAACTGCTGCTGTATCCTTTTATAATGAGACTTTGGTCTAACAACCATGATATTTTTGAAGTGCCAAGTATGAAAATTTATCTTCTTTTTTTTGTTGACTCTTGGAAAAAAATGTGCTGTCTCTGAATCTGAGACATGGTTTTGCCTGTTTTTCTAATAAACCACCTCTTCTGGAATAACAACTGGCAGACTTATTTAAGCTGTGGGCTTGCATTGTTGAAGCCAGTTAGGAGACAAGGAAAAAACAAGTCCAAAACAGTAAAAAAGGTGACCAAGCACAGTTATGAATTACTCTGGACCCGATCCTTTAAAATTGGGCTACGGAAAGGCAAAGCGAAATCTTTAACCCAAAATAACATCCTCACCTAGGCTGCGTTCACATGGGAGTTTATTCTATTTTTATGATGTTTTCCTAACTATTAATTTCCAAAAAGTGGCTCTTACATCATTTGAAAGCTGAAACATAAGGCTTTCAAATGATGTAAAAGCCAATTTGTAGAATATAGTGTAGATTAGTGCTGAATCTCCTGTTATTTGCTTCCAGAAAAAAAGGCAATAATATGGAAACAGGTGTTCCAGAAGTAGCTTTTACATTGTGGGAAAGCTTAAATATAAGGTGGAAATTAACAGTTAGGGAAACATCATGAAAATAGAATAAACTGTCATGTGGATGCAGCTAATGTAAAAGCTACTTCCAGGACTGTAGTGAAACTATAGTGCAATATAGTTCAAGTTTAGCACTCATTATTTGCAAATGGATTAGTGCCACCCAAGAGAAATAAGTACATGAGCGGCTCAAAATTATTATATACACACTAATCAAAATGTCAGTAATCCAAATTTCCCATACAACTGGGCCATGGGTTTTCTGTGCAGCATGGTAGATCTATTACCAATGTACTGTGCATCACTCGAAAAATAATCTAGTCTAATTCAGAATTTGATTGAACCTTAATTTTTCTTCAGCCCATGGTTTAATTTAGAACCATGGGATTGTAAAATGGGAAAATCATGGTCCCATTCCAAGCTGCTATGCATCTCTGTTTATTTCCCATGAATGGATGAATGCCAGGAGCAGAAAACTTTTCCTCTGTCTTAGATTTGGGGGGAATCAAATCTTTTGGAATTGCCATGCTTTGAATGTTGATTGCTGCCAAAACCCGCAGTCATAGGAAATGTTGCTTTGTAATGAAACCTAAATTGGGCAAACTTCCAATGAAGACAGTGGGGTTGAGGCATGTCGATGGACTGTTGCACTCTCAGAAGGGCTGTTTTACACCTCATGCTAGAGTATTATACAAGAAAAATAAACCCGCAGATGTTCTTCTGCTTGCACATGTTCTTGCAGAAGCATGAAACTGGCTATAAAATTGAGCTACTATAGCAATGCACAAATCATTTTATTTGTGCTTCCACAGTACTGGTTACAGGGCTGATCCAATATGTTTTGTTGCCAAGGATAAAGGACAAGATGCCCTCCTGTTCCATTCCATATACAGAAGCTGATTTGACTGCCAGCTAAATCGCTTGGGGCAGGGGAAGGCAAGAAAGGTTGCTTAGCATACATGAGTCAACCCAAGGGCCTGTTGCTGTTCTCCAGCAAGTGTCGCCCAAGGCAATCTCCACACTTTGCCTAATGGTAGGGCTGGCCCTGTGTGGCTATCATGGTTCTTTGGATCTAGCCCAATCCATCTTGTACTGGCCTTTCCCCTCCCTTTATGGGAAGCCTTAAAATTCTACGCTAGAGATTGTATTCAAACCCTTCTGTATTCCCTTAACTTTTGGCTTCAAACTGGTAAATAATATGATCATTTGAGGGGAAAGTATTGCTCTTGAGTTTATAAGGTTTCATTTTGGATTACTATAAATTTAGATTTATAGCAGCAGGAACATTTTCTGAAGCTCCGAACAGGTTATTCATCACATATATGCAGTCATTTGATCACACAGAGCAGCACAGTGTTGGTGGTTTCATAAAACTGCAATCATTTCTGCTCTCTTGCTAATCCCCAGTGATATCTAGAGATACTTTTATTTCATGGCTGCTTTTTTCTACGTACCAAACTGAATGTAAAGAAGCATACAATTAAATACTACTGACTCAAACGGCATCTCATTATTTTAATAGCTCCACAACTGCATTCCCCTTGTGTGGCCTGCAGAACATAGGTACAACACTGTAACAGCAGCTGTGAAAACAGCCAGCCTTCCCTGTGTTTAGATATCTATCTGTGGCTAGGGAGTAAGTGTGTGGAGAAGGGAGGAGGAAGGCGGAGTATGGGGGGGGGTCAAAACTCCAAGAATGTAACAAGGGCTGCAAATTCTACAGTAGGTACATTTCTCATAACCTCTCCAAAGGAAAACGATTTGCAGACCTGAATTGTTCATAGAGGTACAGTGCACAAAGTTCAGTTTGATGGACACTGAAATCTGAGCAGCCTCCCATCATAGAGTGGGAAGCTAGCAAGACCTGAAGGTAAAAAAACAAAACAAAACAGACTTCTCTTTTAAGGGGGAGAGCTGCTCTATGTGCACTTCCAGGTTTTTGTCTGGAACACTGTGTTGGGAGTAAAACTGTCATAAAACTGATAGACATCAAGGAACTCCAAGGTAGTACTTCCATTAATTTCAAGACATGGCTCGTCCAATGTAGTTGGTTAGAGGAAACTTAAAGTTGTGCTTTATGCACTTTAGAGATTTACAATGGAAACCTTTACCTAAAATGCTAGAAATGCCACAATTAAGGTTACCTTTATATTCGTTTCATAGGTCACTTATTTGTTGAGCCATCTTATTGAATCTCCTCTTTTGTTGAGCCATCTCAATCTTGCACAAAGTTTGCAGGGAGGTTAGATGATGTTGGCTATTTACTGAGCGTTGATTCTGATTTTGTTTGAAGGGAGGTTGTACAGTGTTACATCCAGCAATTGTTCTCCAACACTTTCCAGTGCATTTCCCAATCACTTCCTTATCACAAAAAGTCCAGGCTTTTTTTGGGGGGGGGGGAGGGGAGGGGGAGCAGAATTGGTGTGTAGGAGCACCAAATCATCTTGCATTGCACAACCTGAATTTTCTGATATTTGATTGACTCCTACCCCAAAATCGTGGCAGTCTGGAACCACCCTTAACAGACGTGCTGATGATGCAGCTAACACTTTGCCCATACATTGGGGAAGCCATTACCATGGTTTCAGCTCTCTTGTGAGACCTGCTATAGTTACATTCTAGTTTGGCCATGGGATCAACAACAACAAGAACAGCAACCATCAAAGACCAGCTCCCATTTTTAAAGAATGGGGTGTCATTTTATCACTTTGATCAAAGGAAGGGCATTTGAGAAGGGCTATAGCTCTGTAGTAGAGCATTTGCCTTGCAAGCAGAAGGTTCCAGGTTCATTTCCTGGTCTTTCCAGGTAGGGTTGGGAATGACTCCTGTTGTAAATCATGGAGAGCTGCTGCCAGTCAGTGTAGACAATACTGTGCTAAATGTGGTCTGCTTTGCTAAAAGGCAGCTTCTTATCTTCCTAATCTGTTTCTGATTTCATACTTGAAGAAGGAGCATCAGTTTCTTGAAGCAGCAATGCCACCTTGAGTCTTGATCCTGAGCCTGTTAAAAGAAGTTCAGAAAATCTCACGAACTTAATCATGAGAGAAGAAGGGTATCTCTTAGTCTAAGACATATAATCTCTCTGAACATGGAACATGGGAATAGTCTGAACATAAAAAGGGGCAGGGAGGAGCATGCAGGAGGAGCACTTTCCCTTAATGACACTTCACATGCCAAGCATACTTGTTTGTCTATTGGTGTTACCATGGCCCTTGTTGGGAACTCTTTGAAGATGCTCCTGCTCAGGACCAAAGGGAGAAACGTACTAAGAGGAAGGCATGTTTAGCAAACCCTCAGCGTGATCAACTCCTTCCCGGAAACCTATGCCCCACTGTGGAAGGACATGTGGATCCAGAATTGGGCTCCACAGCCACCTAGGGACACACCGTTAAGACTGTGTTCATGGAAGACATCTTACCTGGATACAAGTGAACACCAAAGAAGAAAAAGTTCCCATGGCTGTTGTTGGGAACTCTATGCATGAGTAAAATGATTCTTTCAAATGAAAGCCATTTGTCCATTGGCTAGGGAGTGCACCTGGTGAATGCAGATTCTTGCTTGGTTTGGATTAGTCTCTAATCAAGAAGAATCTTCCCAGTCTACTTTAGGAACGTAGAAAGCTACTTTATACAGAGTTAGACTGTTAGTCTGTCTAACTTAGTATTGTCTATACCAACTGGCTGTTCGGGGTTTCAGGGTGTGGTATCTCCCAGCCCTACCTGGAGATGCAAAGGACTCAAGCTGGCACCATCTGTGTGCACAGCTGATGATATGCTACAGAGCCCTTTCTGGCTTTGAAAAGCTATGCTTGGACAAACTACTGCTGCGAGGCAAATGTGAGGCTCTTGCTCCAAGGGTTTGCTATGATGGGGTGAGATTTTGCCCCTTAGTGACAGTTTTTTTAAAAGGATGTAGCTTTGGAAACAGCCTCTATACAGATGGAGACCATCACGTTAGTGGAAGCCAGAGTCTGAGTGGAAGTCACATGTGTGTCATGTCTCTTTCTAATCCATTATATATTTTCTAGTCATTATATATTTATAAAAGAACCAGACTCTATAGTGGGTGTGAGAAAGATCACAGTGGCCTCTGTTTCAGGCTTCTTGGCCCAAATAACTGAAATGAAAAAAGGTTCTCTCTCTTGACACTTCCTCCTCCAGGAGCGATTTGGCTTTCTTAGTCAATCAATGACTAGTAAAACCCAAAGCCAAGTCTATGCAATATCTTGGCAATCAGAGGACAGATGTCTCAGCAGAAAGAACCGTCATTATTTCTGCCAATTGTTCAACTTATTTTTGGTTTGTGAGGATAACATAATTAACCCTTCCGAAAAGAGAGCCACAAATCACAGAATATTGGCGTATGTGTGGCATCACACATTTTTCCAGAGCAAGATGATTGTAGGAGATGGGGTGGGGGGATAGTATGAAACTTTTTAGTGACTCTTCACAATCCTTTGTAACTCAAATCTCAAGTTCCTAATTGTTAGAAGTATTAATACAACTCATTGGGTTGTTGAGCTTCTGATCAAAGGAGGGCAAATATTGCAAGACTTGTTTTTGTACAAAATAATAATCATTAGAAGGACATGTTCAATCCTCATTTGCTTTTCGTTGATTTTTATAGTAGTAGCAGTAGTAGTAGTAATAATAATGATGATGATGATGATGATGATGATGATAATGTTAAGAATAAAAGCAACCACAGTTTTTGTTTTTTAATCAAAGGTTGTATCCAACTAACCTTTATCCAGATTAGACCTGTTAACATTACTGACCTTAGGTTATTGTCATTAATAGAGTAAGGGTTAGTTAAATACAACCCAAGCATTTTCTGCCCTCTGATTACATGAGAATATAAAAAATAGAAAAATGAATTGGAGGAGCTATTATAGTTGTATAAGTTAACAAAAATGGATGAAGCATAATATATCCCAGAAGTGAATCAAGACCATCATATTGGGGGGTGACAATTTGGTCTTCATAAATATGCAGGAATGTTTGTTTGCTGCAGTTTTGTGCACACTTGCAAGGGTCTAAGTTCCATGGCTCACAAAGAGACTAACTTTGTGTAAGCATGCCTCATATTGCGCTGCATATTTATTCATTAATTACAGGTAGTTTTAATTGCTTATTTTGTTGCAGCTCTGGACCTGAAGGGAAAGAGTGGGTTCAATAATTCACAAATAAGCACAGGTCACTAGCATGTTTCGTTATCCTTCAGCTGCTAGGTAGATGTCTGGAGAAAGTTAAACAAATGCTTGGTCTTCTCCATTAAGAATCAAGGGCTTAACTTTGGCTGGACACTTCCCCCAATTAAAATGGGTTGCATTCAGACTTGTAACACTGCCCCATGTCTTGGGGTGGGATGGCACGGATGTGTCTCCTCACGCTGGTCTTGCCAACAGAGAGGAGTCCTACTGGTGGGGAAGGCTTCATCATGGCAGAGACACCAGCTTCATTGAAGGTGGCAGAAAACTGCCACCAGTTGTTCCCTGTTAGGCTGTACCCAACGCTAAGCCTCACAATAGAGTATTTCTTGGCAGGATGGGGTGTGGTTTCAAGCACCTATATCTAAAACCCCACAGATTCCCTGAGGTACCTGATCCTCAGGCCATTTAGCTGTGCCAATCTGCATCTAGCGTAGCAAAACCTAAACAACACAACACACCTTCCATCAAGGCTGTGAGGTGGCAAGGCTTCAGATATAGTGGTAGATCTTTTGTTGCATTGCTTCATTTAGGATTACTCTGCCTGTTGTTCTTAGTAAATCTAAGGAAATTATGACTAATTGGAGTCCATTTATTTCAGTAGGTCCTACTCTATGCATGATCCTGCACAATATTTATGTTTGTTAAATTCATGTACACAAGAGCAGAGTTGGATGGATTTGTCTATTTCCATTCAGTGTCACCTTTGCATGTGCTCATTCAGAAGACTGTTGCATCCCACAACCTGCATTAAAAAAACAACAACCCAAAGATTAAAATGTGCATTTTAAACAAGGTACTTTTTTTGCACATTTTAACCTTACATTTTAGCCTTTGTACACATTGTACTCTAAAATACTTTAAAAAAGAATTTATTATAAGAGTATGATATATTTAACATAATACATATCCTGGACTAATACATGAATCAGAACACAGTTACATTTGGACCCAAATATTAATCCAGGAACTGTGAAGCAGACCAGTTTGCTTAAAGCTGTTGACCAAACAAAATGCTCTAGCATCCTTAGGGAAGACCCAAAAGCTGATTTCCGAGATGATGTAACGATCACTATACTATAAAAAGCAAACAGTCAGCTGAGCCATGTTTCTCTGTGCTTGGTAGAAACAAACAAAACGATGATTGTTGAAGACCACAGCATGGACTCTTCTAGACTGAAAATAATCTTTGTCATAACTGTGATATGCACACATGTTTTTGTACAGAAATCACTCTTTACAGATAAATCCTACAGACTCAGAAGGCAATCCCCTTGTGTTACTACAGGGTGAATGTTGGCATTGCTGCCTTAGAACATTATTGCTCTCATTTTGAAAAGCAAAACAAGAAAAGGTAGGCACATGTTCTCCAAACAACTAATAGGAAGCAAACATCAAACTGAAACAACATGTCAATATGTTTTTTGTCACACACACGACCTATTTTGTTGGTGTGTACTCAGGCCAAGCCAGATTTAGACTTTGTATAACAAGCTGCCAAGCATGTGCTTTCATTTAGATGCATGCGCCTGGGCACATACATCTCATTAACAGGAGTTTTGCCAAATAAATACTGGAGACTGAGGCTGAACTGAAGATTAGGTTGCTGCAGGCTAAGTGACAAACAAAGAGATGAGACACAAACTTCTGGGGGTTAAATAGGTCACAGCTTATAAAACTATTTAATAGGATCTGCAACAACCTAGCCTAGATCTGCACACTGTGCATGCATTCCCACTCTAAGAGTTATTTCTGAGTGATGTTCATCCTGGTTTCCTGCTGCTCCCCAGAGAAGGAAGAGACGCATGGTGGTGGCAGGTGACTCCCTGCAGAGGAATAGACTCAATGGGAAAGGAGAAGGAGTAGCATTATATGTAAAAGAAAGGTAAACATAGTAAAGAGATTGAAGGCAGATGGAGAGTATATGGGTAAAAATTGTAGGAAAGGGAAACAACAGTGATTGTGGGTATCAAGCCAGACTGAAGACTTAGATGATGCCTTCAAAAATGAGAGATATAGCAGTCATGGGAGACTTCAACTACCATGATATCTGTTTGAACTCAAAGACTGCCAATAATGTAAGGTGTAACAAGTTCCTCAATTGCCTCACTGACAATTTCATTTCTCAGATGAAAATAGGGATGTCCTATTCCATAATGATAATTTTACTATTTATAGCCCACACATCTTACTGGGTTGCCCCAGCCACTCTGGGCAGCTTCCAACATATATAAAAACACAATAAAACATTAAGCATTAAAAAACTTTCCTATACAGGATTGCCTTCAGACAGCTTGGATGTCGGATAACTCCACACCCTCCAACATTTCTCCAATGAAAATAGGGTTGTCCTAAGGAAAAGCAGGACATTCCGGGATTAAATCAGAAACTGGGACAACTCTAAATCAGGGACGTCCCTGAAAAATAGGGGCACTTGGAGGGTCTGGTCCCATGGTCAGAAATACTCAAAGAGAAAGGAGTTCAAGATAGATGGGAGTTTCTTAAAGGTGAAATATTGAAGGCAAAAATGCTGACAATTCCAACATGCCCATTTTTGCAAAGCAATTCTCTCTAACCAATGCAGAATTGCATGCCATTTTCCACTGGTTTCAACTTGTATATACAAACTAAAGATCTAAAATGCTAAGCATGGTTTAGTAATATCAGTAGTTTGAATTTCAGGGGAAAGTATGATGGATATCATAAATCCAAGTTCAGTCATCTGCTGGGCTGTGTCAGCAATGCCAGCACTTTGCAAGAGAAAAATATCAAGTATGCTACTTAATGTGCTCACTTGGAGATATGCCCTCCTGGCTCCAATTCCATTGCTTCTCAGATGTATTATGGGGCCTGTGTTTACAGATCAATATTGCATGAAGGTTCAGGCCTCATTTCCAAGGTAAGCTCTACCAGGGAACCTCTTGTGTCCATTGTCTTGCTGAGCAAACAAAGACAGATTGGATTTTCACAGCTATGGGGAAATAAAGGCTTTGTTATAGTTTGGCTCTGTGTTGTGCGTGATCTGTGTAATACATTTTCTTCATTTGACATTCTGAGATAGTTCTTGACAGTGTTATCCTATAAACTGAAATAATCAAATTTGTTCTGTACCAGACATGAAGGAATTCTATCTTCAAGTGGACATATGTTAGAATGGTTATAAAAAGATACTGAAAGCATCTTGAAAAATCTACATTCATGGTTGGAGGAAGTCTATTACTGGTTGCATTTTCTTTCTTTCAGCGACACAGTTGCTTATGATTTAAATAGCATTATCAATGTGTGTTTTTAAATGCACTTTCTATGAAACTTAATGATTGTGTATGAGTGTTTGTTCGCTTATGTCTGTATAGTTAAGAATGTATCAAAGCACTTGGAGAAGTGTGAAATTCACATGCTGCATTCTGATCCATTCATCAGTCTGGAGATTGTGGATGAGATACATTCATAATAGAATTCACAAAGAATTCTCCTGAGAAGCCTGTCCTATAGATGAGCATGTTTATTAACATTCGCTGGGGAAGCTCTCTTTCCTCCTTATAATTGAGGTTCAATTAGCAGAGACATGAGGGAGAGCCTTTTTGGTTGGGGCACCCTACCCTGGAACTCCTTTTCTTGTGAGATGTATCTTGTGGCTGGTTCGTCATCCAGACCCTTGGTGAAGCATGACTGGGTGTTTCTGTGGTTGTAATTCATCCGGGGCGGAGGAAGGGGGTGCGATGGGGACAGATCACGCCGGGTGTCTTCACTGAGGTGAGTGACATTTGGCGGGCCGCCCGCCTGCGACTCCCAAGCCTATGAGTTGTCGGGGAAAGGGGGGAGCTACGCCGCTTTGCCAGCAGCATCCCCCCTCCCCTCTTTGCCGGGGGAGGCTTGGGAGTCACGGGTGGGAGGCTTTCTTAGTCAATCAGTGACTAGTAAAACCCAAAGCCAAGTCTATGCACTATCTTGGCAATCAGAGAAGAAGAAGAAGAGGAGTTTGGATTTGATATCCCGCCTTTCACTCCCTTTAAGGAGTCTCAAAGCGGCTAACATTCTCCTTTCCCTTCTTCCCCCACAACAAACACTCTGTGAGGTGAGTGGGGCTGAGAGACTTCAGAGAAGTGTGACTGGCCCAAGGTCACCCAGCAGCTGCATGTGGAGGAGCGGAGACGCAAACCCGGTTCCCCAGATTATGAGACTACCGCTCTTAACCACTACACCACACAGAGGACAGATGTTTCAACAGAGAGAACCATCATTATTTCTGCCAATGGTTCAACTTATTTTTGGTTTGTGAGGATGACATACCGTAATTAAGCCTTTCCAAAAGAGAGCTACAAATCACAGAATATTGGCATATGTGTGGCATCACACATTTTTCCAGAGCAAGATGATTGATAGGAGATGGGGTGGGGGAATAGAATGTCCACCATCGGCAGCTCGCTCTGCCCCCAGCTGCAGGGCGTGCACCGCTCTAAGCACCCAAGCAGCTATCCTGCACCTGGGAGGGCACCCTCTGCACCCCGCACCCCTCAGGAGCACGCCCACCCTGGTCAGCATGGGCATATTCATCTGCTTTGTTTTGTGGCTTAATATGTTGATCACATGGTTTTTTGGTTTTTTGTTGCTACTTGTTCTAGAATTGCCATTGCCATGGAGTGTGGGACAGAAATGTTTTCAATAAATGAATAAAACAGCTTTAAAGTAAGATATACTTAGCCACTCCTTTCCATCAGCAAATAATTAATTTCTTTGGCATTCAGTTAAATTCAACTTACCTTAAATTTATGAACTACATAAATGCTGTTGCATTTTCTTTCTCATATACCTTCTAGTGCATTGAATGGGGTATATTAGTGTGAAAAACAGGTTGATGAGATCTGACCTTTTCCCCCAGCAGACCTCTCCAAAGATTAATAGTTTGATGCTGTTTGCAGTTTAATCAATTGCAAACAAATCTGAATAAGTGTGTATGTCACTGCAACTGAAAGGAAAGTTGATGGAAGGTGAGGGTTGATCCTAAAATTCAGCCGAGGCTTTGAAGTGTCAGTTTGGATTGTCCTCACTATGCCATGTACCAGGGAAGGGAATGCTGAATTCATTGGGGGTAGGCACAGTGACATGGACACCTTTTGTGCCCCCAGAAAAATCCAAGAATTTGTCTTTAAGGGTGTTCTCAAATCAAGCCCCTGTCACTTCAGCATCCAGTATAACTTAACATCGGGCGAGTAGTTGATTGGATTTAAGAAATGGTGATAATGTGAATATCACCATTTTGTTGGTTTGGGGCAGTTCACAATGTGAACTTAATGTGAATATCACCAATACTGGCATTTTCTCCCAAGTCCACTTTGTCAGTGCTCCTGTAGATTGTTATCTCAATCTGTGTGACTGCAAAATATCAAATGAGCCATGCATGAGTCATTAGCAAAAGTCTGTAAATTTAAACCACAATCTCTGGCTATTCCCTCAGTTTAGGCTAACCACTGAATACTCTTCTGAAGAAAAAGAGTCAGGTTGAGGAGGAATAAGAACTGTACGTTTGTGACGATATGGCCATAAAAACAGAATGTGGGCTACAGTGTCCATATATATCAACAGGGTGCAATCCATGAGGGTTTTCAAGGGCCACATTCCCATCACTTAAACCTTTGGAAGGGGTTTAAGTGATGGGAATGACACATGACACTGATGGGTGGTGCCAGAGGCAAAAGTAAGTAGGTGAAGGAGCAGATGTAATTTTTTCTCTTGTACAGTTCGCTAGTTTCTGTCCACTCCCCTCTATGTTCCATTTAGGCAACCGGAGACATCAACAGACTTGAAAGATACACTCTAGGCAGGCAAAAAGGCTCAAGGAGGTTATGAAGCAAAGCTCATGAGCAGTGATGTCTGCGTGAGAGTCACGGGGGCAGGGATAGAGTAGCCTGGAGGGCCACATCTGGCTCTAGGCCTGAGGTTCCATACTTTCAAACTACAGTGGTACCTCAGGTTAAGAACTTAATTCGTTCCGGAGGTCCGTTCTTAACCTGAAACTGTTCTTAACCTGAAGCACCACTTTAGCTAATGGGGCCTCCTGCTGCTGATGCGCCGCTGGAGCATGATTTCTGTTCTCATCCTGAAGCATAGTTCTTAACCCAAGGTACTATTTCTGGGTTAGCGGAGTATGTAACCTGAAGCGTATGTAACCTGAAGCATATGTAACCCAAGTTACCACTGTATAGGGAAACACAGAACAGAGAGGCTGGGATACTTTCACACAAGTTGTTCCTCTGAGTAGAAATTACATATGCATTTCTGCACATAAAATGTGAACTGCCCCAAACCAGATATTTACCAATCTACAGTGTTCAATACTGCTCACCTTTGTTCACCAGGGCTAGGCTCTGTTTCCGCGCAATCAGCATTGCTCTGTTAAATTAGTGGAGCTATGCCACTAATGTGTGCCAGGTGTGGACGTACATCCCAAAAAAACTCTGCAATCCATGGACACCACATCCTTTCCTCCTAAATGGATCTTTTGCTCCTACGCTTGACGACTTCATGTCCACAATTGCCTGAGTGTTCCTCAGCACCGTTGTTTTGAAAAAGGCAACCTTTAATAGGGTTTGTTGTCATGCTGGTTTGCCTTGATACGCATAGTGCAGTGTGCTCTTCGCAGAACAGAACTCTTTTCACTGGAGCGTGATGTGAGCCCTGGAAACAACCCCTGTCACTTCCACGTTTATGTAATAAAACAAAGGGAAAACATGTTCTTCTCTCCTTTCTGTTGAGATCTGCAGCTTTTGTTTTCACTCAGCTTTCAGCTTGTAGAATTTGTTTTCAGTTTGTGTTTCCCAAGCATATAAATGAAGTGCCAGGTTTTTTCTTTTTCTTTTGTTGTTGTTTTTTAAGGATGTGGATGATTCTTTGTTATAGAAGCATGACAGGGGGCCGGAGAAATTTTGGATTGGATCATAGGGCTAAAAGGCCAATATTCCAGGTTCCCCTTTAAATTACAAGTTATAAATCCTGTTTCAGATTGGGGAACAGGCGCACATACACATGCACCCTTTTATGAAGTACAGAAGACTCAGTTTTTTTGTAGCTGTAGAAAGAAATACAGTTCTAAAGAACGGGTGTGCTATAAACCAGTGAAGGAAGGTGGGCGCAGGTGGGTAGAAATCACATGAATCAGTTTGCTGCACTGCCCTTACATTCAGGGCAGACAAAAAGATACTTCGTCACACAGCAGCACATAGTTAAATTTAGGAATGGCTTTCCCCAAATAATCCTGGCAACTGGAGTTGGTTAAGAGTGCTGAAATTTGTTGGGAGACACCTATTCCCCTGACAGAACAATTCCCAGAATTCCCTGTTAAGATGGATTGATGGTTTAACTACGCCAGGAATAGTAACACTGTGAGAAGAATACAGGTTTCCTAATACTGTAGCTCTCAGTATCCTTAACAAACTACACTTCCCAGGATTCTTTGGGGGAACCCACGCTGTTTAAAGTGGCATGATACTGCTTTAAATGTTAGTGCAGATGGTGCTTCAGTCAAATATTTGCAACACAGGTGGTGCTAACTAGGCTACGCCTACAGTTACTACTAGGAAAGGGCTCAGGTTTATCTTGTTCCTTGCTGAAGCAGTAGCAGAGCACTACTTTCCCATTGTACAACCTAATGCAGTTCATCCATTGGTCCAGGAAATGGCAAATTATCCCTCATATCAAGGGTGTTTTTCAGTGTGAGGGCTGCATTCCCTTATAGGCAACCTTCTGGATGCCACATGCCAGCATTGGTCAGGGACAGAGTCAAAAAGTGGATGGGGCAGAGGCCAAAGGCCATGGAACAACTAATACAGCTCTTACCTTTGCACAGTAGGCTAGATTCGAGCCACTTAAAAGTCACATATCTTTTGATCCAGTCAAGCAAGAAGTATTATTATTATACTTCAAGAGCACATATCAGGAAAAGCAGAAGCAGATGACACAATGAAAGGCTGGCTTAGGTAGGAAGACCATGACCTGGGAAGCGGATATGGACTGAGGGCAGTTAAAGAGACTCAGAGAGCTGCCTTCAGCCTCCAGGCCTGAGGTTTCCCTTGTGTGCCCTAGATCTTTTAAGTGAAAAGCAAAAGAAGCATGCAAACTGCAGAGACCATGCCGCCTTTTCCAGATCTCAAGCTATCATATAACTATAGCAAATATGCATGCGTGTAACTGGATATTGAAGCTGACACATAGAACGGGTGTTATGGATGTGGCGATGAAAGCAGGACCACGCACAAGTCACGATACCATCAAATTGGTAGTATAATGTATATTAAACACAGCCACTGCTCCCAAACCCTTGAAGATCACCATGAAGCAGAAGCACATATTCTAACTAATGGTGGTGTAACATCTGTTACCAGTCTCATTATTAAACTGACCAAAAATATTGCCTGGATGTGATGGTCTGCTGAAGATATAAACACACGAGGTTTCTGCAAAGGCTCACTTAGGTGCCATTCAGCTCCTGCAGTTCTCACAGACTTTCAGAAAGGTGCCAGGAACTCTCATATCAAATGATTTATAGTAATCTTGAAATAATCATGAAAGACAAAACTAGTGACTAATACACTGATAACCTCTGGTAATGCACACTGTTAGGGCTTTTGCCAAGGAACCAAAACAAAACAGAATATTTTGGGATAGACCGAGTAGCTAATTCCGTCTAGCTGGCATTCAGTCATGGGTCAGTGGCGTCCTGTGTTGTGCAGATTTTTTGAAACACACACAAACGAACTAGCCTTTAAACCCCACACTTTAAAATAAGTAAAATCTGCACCTTTCAATGCATTTAAATACATTTATTAATAAAGCACACATTTTGTACAGCTCTTTCATGGAAAGTACATATTTTTGTCCACACTTTTTACATACTCAAACTGCAATGCAGAATCTGGAAATGTGTGCAGTCCAACTGGGAGGTGCATTCTGATCCGCAAGCAAGTTCAAGAGCATTGGACGGGATCAGTGGATCGAATGAATACCTCCCCATTCCTAAGAGCATTGTTTGCTCTGCTGCCTACTCATATGGCCTTGTCTGACATCGTCAAAATCACATGGTGAGGGTGATTTCTTACTCAACCTTCATAGTAAGTTCCTGGGGCAGGTACTACAAAACAAGTTATCATTTGTGAAACAGCAGCAATATTCAGTGGGATTTCCCCCTCCCTCACGAGTGGCTGTAATTTTGAATGCAGTATGGGATGGAACGAGACAATTAGTGAGCTATTTCAGAATGGTCTAACAGAGCAATCCACAGCAGAACTGTGACTACTCACGGTGGTGGCAGCAGAAGGTGGGAAGGACAGGCTGCTTGTGCTTCAGGCTGGCACAGGAGAAAGGCCCTATTCTGGTCACCCTCGGCTGTGAGAGAGGCTTGTCCTGTGCTGGCCATCATCAGCCTTGTCCTCAGAACGCCCCACCTTAGAGATTTCTTCCACATTCCATTCATGGGAATATTGCAGCAGCCTTTCAGCCTCCCCATAAATTTGATGGGCAGAAAGGGTCTGTTCCAGCAGAATGATGGAAGTGTCATTTCATCAGTGGTAACTGGCAGGAGGCCAGATAGCTGGCAGAAGGGGGCAAAGGGATGCACCCAGTCAACCATAGTCTGCCACAGCTTGGCATAAGGTGGCGGGGTGTATTGGAGCATTAGTCAAGTCACCATTCTGTGTAAAATAAGGATGACAGTGACTTTATTCACCGGCAGTTGTGAATGTGCCAAGGAAATGTGCCAAGGAAAAATTCTTGAGATACACACACACACACAAGCACAAATACAAAACGTAACACCCATCATAACAAATCAGACACATGGTCACTGCTTTAGAAAGGATAGGTTTTGCTCTTGCCATAATTAAGAAAGGGTTGCCAATTTTGAGAGAAAGAATTGCGTTGTTCTATCCCTTCCCTTGTTGGGTTGGGTTGGCAAGACACAGCATATTTATGTAATTTGTAATCTCACTCACTGACGCTGGTTACATGCAGCTATACATCTAAATAAACCTGAATGATCGTCTCACAGCACTTTGCTATGGGTCATTGCACTAGCACAGCCTTTGCCAACCTAGTGATCTCCAGATGTTTTGGAGTGTGACTCTCATCATATGCAGGACTTAGAACTGTTGTGCTCCGAAACATCTGGAAGTTGCCAGGTTGGCAAAAGCTACACGAGGAAATAAGTATCTAGCACAAAGCACAATGAGTGCTGCCCAAGACCAGTGTCACAGTCCATGACAATGTATATCAGCTGCCAAACCAGCATTTATCATCAGTGCAAGGAGCAGAAGCTGAATGATACGAGGATAAGTCTTGCGGAGAAAAGTAGAGCTTGGGTTGGCTCATTACAAGCTCTCCTAGAAGTTCCATTGATGCAATTTTACATGCCTACATATTTGGCAATTGATTTATTTTTTTATAATGGGATTACAGCTGTTTAAAGTACCTCAGGATGGGTTTGTTCCCTACAAGGCAATTTTGTAGCTACATTGTTGGAGATTACTCTGTGAACTATTGTGTAGAAACAATTATTAATTACAGAATAAAAAGTACAGTGGTACCTCGGGTTACATACGCTTCAGGTTACAGACTCCGCTAACCTAGAAATAGTGCTTCAGGTTAAGAACTTTGCTTCAGGATGAGAACAGAAATTGTGCTCCGGCGGCGCGGCAGCAGCAGGAGGCCCCATTAGCTAAAGTGGTGCTTCAGGTTAAGAACAGTTTCAGGTTAAGAACAGACCTCCAGAACGAATTAAGTACTTAACCTGAGGTACCACTGTACCTTAACTTGCTTGTTCAAATGGCAGAAAGGTGTACTCAGTCTCTTTTCCTCTGATCAACTAAAGGAGATTGCAGGTATTTCCTGGCTATTGGGCACTTTTCTTTTTGCCTGATGCACCCACCAATTGGCCCCTCCACTCAACAGCTTTTGAGTGATCCTGAGGAGAGGGGGAGTCAGGAGTTACTTCTCTCCCACTATCTGTTTAATTAAAACCCTACTTATTACCCCACCCCTGCAATTATTTGGGACCAGATTTGGGATGGGGTGCTGGTCCACAAGTTGATCTAGAGAATGCCAACCTGATGTCTTCTAGATCAAAGCCACAGGGTCAATTTGGGGGCTGTGCACAACCATATTTCGAGGAGGTCACTGCACAAGGAGTCCCTAAGGTATCAGAAGTTTGCTTCACAACAAAGTTCATTGTTGCTTTGCCATTTTTTTGTAAATCAGCATCCCTGTCAAGATATCACAGGTGGAAACTTCCCTGAGAGCTATGGATGAACGGTGGTATTAAAATTTAATAATAATTTAAAAAGTATTTTACATCTCTATCTTCAGAGTTTATATGTATTGTTTATAGACCTATTTTTAGAAAAGTTTGTATTTCAAATGGGGTTTTTTGAACCTAGTTCTACTTGTTTTTATTGGATGAATGTAAATCACCTTACGGGTAAGGCAATTCATAAATAAATAAATAAATTAGTAACCATTTCCACTTGTGTGCAGTTGTTGCTTCTGCGCTACACTGCATGGCATGTTGCTGGCACAAATGCCTATGGCAATCTCTGTCAGTACACAGTTATGCACTCGTCTGGGGAGACTGCATGAAGCTGAGCCTTGATCCTGCACCTGATCTTGTCCCTGCTATTCATATAGCGTTCTCTTCCAATAAATAGTAAGAAATAATAACCATGTATATGTTTATTTAATAAATATATAATTTTTATTATTTTCTTTTTTGACACAGTATTTCAAACAATACATTAACAAACAATATACTCTTTGCTCTGCCAGGCTCATGACTTCCCTCCATCCCTTCAACTGATTTTTTGTTTTCAGAGAGTTGTACTCGCACTTTAAATCGTCACTTTCTGGCCTTTCTTATCTTAAAGTCACCTCCTTCTCTCTGGTCAGGAACAGTTTCCAGTTTATCGTTGCAAGATTTATTTCAGTCCTGCCAGTGTCTTCACATTTTTGCAATAATTGTTCATATACCAAATAAATTTACTCCAGTCTCTTTGAAATTTTTGGTTGCTTTGGTTCTGGATTTTACCAGTTAGCTTGGCCAACTCCGCATAACCCATCATCTTCAACTGCCACTCCTCAATCGTTGGTAATTCCTGTAATTTCCACCTTTGGGCTAGTAGAGTTCTTGCCGCCTCTGTGGCATACATAAATAGTCTTTAATCTACCTTGCAATTTTTTCTCCCATGAAACCCACCAAAAATGCTTCTGGTTTTGGGGGGAAAGTATATCTAAACATCTTTTTTATTTCATTGTAGATCAATTCCAAAAATGCTTTTACTTTATTGCAAGTCCTTCACATATGGTAAAAATCTCAACAACTATATATGTGAACTGGCACCAGCATTGCACATGCTGTGTACATAGGCGCCGACTCCATGGGGCCTGAGGGGGCCCGAGCCCCCTCAAAAATTCGTTTGGGGGGCTCTGCCCCCCCAATAATTTAAGAAAATTATTAGTTATATTATTCTTTGTAAAATCACAAAATTATGTTGGTATTTTTTATTTTCCTTGTTTGACGATAGTTACCTTTTAAAATACATTCAGTAATGAGTTAAAACAAAGCCACTCCCGATCTAGAGAGGGGGTGGGGTTGCGGGCTCTCGACCCATCAACAATCTCGCGGGGCTGGCGTCAGCCCCGCGAGAAGCGGGGATTCCCCCTAGCTCATTAATATTCACCGCCCACGGCGGCAGCCAATCGGCTGCCGCAAAGGGCAGGCCCTCACAGGTTCACTTAAGGTCGGGGCAGCCCGGGGCTCGCCCCTTTCGTTCCCCCAGCAGCAGCGGTTTGGAGGTCTTGGGCCCCCCCAATATTTTTTATAAGTCGGTATGGGCCCCCCCCCAATATTTTTTATAAGTCGGCGCCCCTGGCTGTGTATCTCTCTTGCACACACATACTGGCATGAAAAGCTGGATTTTAAGGGTGAGTACTACTAGCCTGACTTCTGTGACATCTGTCGGAATTTAGGCATGGGTTTGAGCTTAATAAAAAACCAAACATATGTATGCATAGGTTTCAATTGTATTGCCCAACAGAGGGCTAGGGATTGAACAGTTTTATTTTAAGGACATCAGTTTGTTTGCTTGCTTGTTTGCTTGTTTTTAAGGAATGCATGCAACTTTCCCCCCTCCTTATTTTCCAAGATGTTGCATGAAGGGTACAAAGCATAGGAAAGTGTCTGCAGTAAGTGATCGAGGATGCAACAATGAATCTCTTCTCATCACTTTCCAAAAGTGAAACCTGCCAGCAATATTCTAATTGGGAAATAGTCTCTCTAAATTATATTTTTCTATTTGCCAAGACATTTTAAAAAAAAGTGTTTGGCAGGAGTTTCCACTCAGGATAAAAGAAAACGTAGATGACTGGAAAACAATTAGAAGGAAACCTTTGAACCGAAGAACTAAATATGCATAATCCTTTTAATGTGTGTGGGTAACTTTTGGCATTCTTGTTTAACTGCTGCCAGCAAGGGAAAGGAAATAATGATAAATAAGACTTATTTCTGCATTATACTAATGGTAGCCCAACCTAAGCATTTTTTAAAGTACATTGCGATCAAAACTATTATCTTTGGGGAAATACACAGAAGAGCATTTTTTCTGGTGATGAATTTATTACCTGCTGTTAATAGACTACAAGCCTATTGTCTGGAATTATTATTATTAATAATAACATTATTAATAATGTTTATTATTGCTTAAGTAATTTATATACTGCATAATGCCAAAATAACTTTCTAAGCAGTTTACAAATTATAAAAAACAACCACACAAATCAGCGCTCACTTCAGTGAGACTGACGCACTGCAGAACTGCATGCAGGAATTCCAGTCAAATTCTGTAAGCTTCACAAGCATTTTCCCCTTCCTAATGTGCTGGCTTACACTTAAAAAGACTGCTATCATGAACCTCCTTAAGCCAAGCCAATAAGTGCTTCAGCTTAGACAAAACAAAGAAGCCAGGTTATCTTGCTTGGTGCTTCTCAATCTTCCCCGTTAGCCAAGGGACAAGCTGTGGGAGGGAGGGAGAGAACAAATAGCACAAAGCTGAGCCATGCTGCTGAGAAATCCACGTGAAGCAAGACGGCTCATTGATTTCCATAACTGACAATCAACATAATGAATGGGCCCCACTTATGTTTTTATTGCTGCATTTCAAATGGACTGACAGTGGGCTATCACTTTGCCTTTGGCCCTAGTAATGTAAGCTGCAGGAAAAATTTCAAAAGGGAAAACTGCAGAAATTCCCTACACATCCACAGAGAGCTTCTAAGCTGATTCTGGAAAAATAGCTTCTAAAACAAGCTAAAGGGAGAGCTTTTGTTCCTAAAACCAGAACAAGATATCTCCAATGTACTGTCAGTGGTGATACTTTTCTTGATGTAGTTGCCAGGTCTGTTGAAGCACAAACAGCAAAGTCTTGTGACACCTTAACCTTCATCCAATTTAGTGGGGGACAAAAGTGTATTGTCATTTTATTTATTTATTTAAAGTAGTATGCCATCCTTCATCTGAAGATCTCAGGGTGGTTCACAGGATAAAAACACAAAATATATAAGTAATAAAAACAAGTGTGTTCCTCCTTGCACTTTTTATTGTACAATTTTCACGCAGGTAGTCCCACGGGGTAGTCCTTCTATGACATTGCAAATGTTCATATACTGTTACACGTTTTTAAAAAGCAGATACAAAAAAAGCTTAGATGCAAATACACAACATAATTACAAAAAATCAACATAAAATACAATATAAATGTCTTTTGTTAATGCGGTATCAAAAAGAAGAGAACAATAAAAGCAAACAAACATTGGGACCTCCTGGCGATTTTATAGTGTGTGTGTTTTGCTCAATTTATAAAGGGAAAACTGGCTGGTCTTTGTGAAAATGGCTTACAAGTTTATATTGTGAATAGTAGTCTGGAATGAAGATTGCAAGTGTCAATTTACACATCTATCATCTACGTATGTATCTAGCTATCTGTCTGTCTATATCATTCATAGTTCCATTTATGATGAAAATTACTAACATTCCAGGGCTGGTTTTGTACAAGGCTTTTGAATTCTGGGTTTAATTTTAAAAAATTAAATGTAATTCTAGTGGGCTAATTTGTCTCCAATCATTTTCTCAGCATGCAGGGCTTTGAAAAGATTAATACAAGATGGAAGTTTCATCCCTTCTCTATTTTGAAGTGGGAGACTTACCAATTTGTCCTTAGGGTGCTCAGCATGCTGGCTTGCTGGGTATCCCTGTTGGTCTTACGCCCAGATACTGCAGGAAGGTTAATCAGTGGACTTAAATCCAGTCACTGTAAATCTTTTATAAACAACATCTTTATGTCAATTGAAACCATCTGTGAGTGTCCATTTCAGATGATTTATGGCTGCTCTTCATCCTTCCATGCAGACATTCCAAGGAATCAGAACCTGGAATGTAGATACTGTACATCGTAACAAATGACAGTTGGCTAAAGTTCAGCAAATATTGTGTGGCAGGAAAGAACGAGATAATCGGCATCAGCTCACACAGCAATATGGTTTGGAGTTCTAAGCAGGGAATTTTGACACGAGGCAAACTTATCAAAATGCTGCAGCAAATCCTACAGATCCTAGACTTCCTACATATCCGACAGGGCAGGGCTTGTCAGGGCTACATGGAGAACCTTTGAACCAAATCTCCCCCATGTGGTTTCCTCCCAGTCTGCTTCATCTCCCATCCTGACAGCCCTTCCACTGTTGCCTTCAGTTGCCATCACTTTTATTTTCCTGCAGTCCAAACTCCACTTACCCGGGAACAAGCCCTATAGAATTCAGTAGGACTTCTGACTGTTGTTGTTGTTGTTATTCCGAAGATTAAAGGGTGATTTACAATATAAAACCACAAATATACATAACATAACCATTAGGTCTAGTCATGACCTTTATTGGTTATTCCAACCTTTATTGGCCGAGGGAGCCGGCCTACAGCTTCTGGGTCATGTGGTCAGCATGACTAAGCCGCTTCTGGCAAACCAGAGCAGCGCACGGAAACGCCGTTTACCTTCCCACTGAAGAAGTACCTATTTATCTACTTGCACTTTGACGTGCTTTCGAACTGCTAGGTTGGCAGGAGCAGAGACTGGACAACAGGAGCTCACACCGTCGTGGGGATTCAAACCGCTGACCTTCTGATTGGCAAGTCCTAGGCTCTGTGGTTTAACCCACAGCGCCATCCGCATCAAACAAAAACAGTTTAAATGGCCACAGATTGTTTAATAACCCAAAGGCTAATTAATAGTTAGAATTGCTGACTTACATTGCCATAGGTAGGGATGGACATATTTGTCAATTTTGTATCCTGTCAGTTTCTCATGTTTCCAATCTTAAATTCAGATCTCTACATTTCGACATCAATAGAGATTCCCTTCCCCACTAGTACTCTTGAAAATTCATCAGCATTTTACCACATATTTTTTCTAAAATGCACTTTTTATATGCACTTTTGCCTGTTATACAAATTTTCCCGAGCAATTTCCCCATATACGGTACCTTTTCCTGTATTATTTTTGCTAATATTTGTATTTATGAATACTTTCCCCAGTATAAAGACATTATTTAGAGAACTGCATCACAAAATTTGGAGTCGCATGAATTTTCCAGGTTGGCTGTGTTTCAGTTTGCATACTGTTCTGGGAAGCGTGAGCTGAATTGAATTCTTCCCTTACTCTTACTTATAGGGGAAGTGGGTTTTTTGTGCGAGACCTCCAAAACAACTTTAATTATGCAACCTGAATTTGCTGGTATTTGAATGAATCATCGCTGAAAATAGTTACAGTCTGGGTTTTGGATTCTCTACATTCACATTTGTAGATTACATAAACATATAGCTTCCTATATGTTATCTGGAAGACATCTTCATATTCAACATATGTGAAAGAGATGTTCGTACATGATAGTATGGCTGTTTCAAGAGGCATTTTAGCTTTTGCATCTGCTCATTATAGTCTTACATCCAGTCTTTTAAATTGTCTATCACATGTTCAGCGCTCTGCTCATTGTATCCTGAAAAATGCCCATTCAATTTATGGGGTCTGGAGGAGACTCTTGAGAGTCCCATGGACTGTAAGAAGATCAAACCTATCCATTCTTTAAGGAAATCAGCCCTGAATGCTCACTGGAAGGACAGATCCTGAAGCTGAGGCTCCAATACTTTGCCCACCTCATGAGAAGAGAAGACTCCCTGGAAAAGACCCTGATGTTGGGAAAGATGGAGGGCACAAGGAGAAGGGGACGACAGAGAATGAGATGGTTGGACAGTGTTCTCAAAGCTACCAGCATGAGTTTGACCAAATTCTGGGAGGCAGTGGAAGACAGGAGTGCCTGGCGTGCTTTGGTCCATGGGGTCATGAAGAGTCGGACACGACTAAACGACTAAATAATAACAACAACAAAGAATATATGTAAAGAGAGAGAGAGAGAGTGTCAGTTCACAGTGAGTTCCTCAAACATGTGGCATGAAATGCCCAAGTGCTCAACAGCCATCTGTTTCCATTGATGTGTTTTTGAGCTGTTGAGTAGCACCATAAAACTGCCTAATTATTATGGCAACACAGTTGGACATCTATATTCACTTTCTTTAACATTTGCCAATAAGTGAAAGCCATTAAAGAAGATTATAGATTACGCAAATGTTTTTAATATGTCAGTCACTGTTATTTCAGTTTACCCCTTCAATACCCACATATGCATACTTTAAAATTTAAATTGAATTTGATGTCAGTGCCTTGCTTCTGTTTTTCTGCACCCACCTCTATTTGGAGTAAGGAAACAAAGAACAACAACAGAAAACATTTTTGCAAAATCGCAAACATTGCCATCAGCAACTGCTATCCTGACTTTTTCAAACACTGCTGTATTAAAGCTGTTCTGCTGCATCCACATGGACCTCAGCATGCATCCATCAGGTGCACCCTTGAGAAGAATAGAAAGGTTAAATAGCAGACATCCTGACCTCTGAGCCAAAAATAACTGATGTCTTTTCAGAAACGACAGACAAACATTTCTATTCATCATCAGCGGCAGAGTGATCCATATGCATGCACACGCATAGTGGATTAGAGACTCTGTTCTCATACATTTGGGGCTTGTGGCAAGCTGGCAGCAGAATACTGCCTTCTTCTTAATATTTGCTTTCTGTCTTCATTGACTCTTAATAACCAGGATTTGCTTCTTTCTTTGGGGAGCCAACTGTTTTCTTCATTGAGCACTGACTGACCCAAAAATATTAGGACTGCACTGTTTCCAGTAGCAAATTTGGGAGACCAAGTGTGGTAACTTTAAATGTGCCAAATATCACCTCCATATCTCACAATCCCCACCACCAATCCACAATTCTATACAGGGAATTTTGAAACAGGCATATGATATCTGGAGAAAAGCACTCACTACTTTGACACTGGAACTTATTTAGTAGTTGCACATTGTTTCTCTGCAAAGTGCTTTCAGCTCTCTCCAGATCAGTGTGATATGTGAATTTGCATTTGAGCAAAAGCTTTCTCCTCCTCCTCCTCACCATTGCTCTCTCAAGGTTGTGTCTATACAAACCATTTCCTGGTGGTCAACACACACACAAACACACAATGTTGGGATCAATCCTTGTTCTTTAAGAATGTGGCATATTAAAATGAAATTTAGAATTTAGTGCAATATTATCTAGACTTCTCAAGAGACCTATCTAATGCATTTGATTTCAAGCTAAAATTACTGATGCGATATATAAATAAACACCCATTATATGGGCACAAGACAGATTTCAACATGCTGTTCTCAGTAATGAAATTTGGCACATTCTCAGCTAACCAAGATCACTACATTTTATGGGTTTCCATGCAGACAAGAAATATCTTGGCAGGCAGCCACAATTCTCTTGTTATGGAGTAGACATACTCACTTCATTGGGGCTAATCCAGAATAATTGGTTTTCAGATCAGCTGCCTTTGTTACAAGTATTTGCTGAATCTATTTTTCAACACAACAGATTATCCAACCAGCAGTTTTGTTTGGATACTTAGCTTGGTACTTAGCTTGGTGCTTAGTTTAATGTAAACTGGTTGTTTTATAATAAATGATAGCAGAAAACAAAAAAACTGGAATGTGTAGGGCATTCAAATCCACACATTTATTTGAATTATAAATTAATGGAATGATTCAAATGTAAAATCAAATTCTGATTCCTTATTACATCCAAACTGACACCTTCTTTAGAATATTTTTGTGTGACTTGTCACCAAACTAGGATCTGAATATTTTCTGCACTCACCAGAGACTAGGGGTTGTATCCAGTGTTTCTGCAACAGACTTCCACTTGGGCAATTCACTCCGTCTCTCCTGTAGCCCCCACATAGTCTTAAAATGTGCTCCAGAGGGTGGAGGGACCCTTGTGAAGATTTGGGGACTGGGAAGTGGAAGATGATGCTGTGCTAGTGCCCTCATTGCTTTTTGTGAACATCAGAATCAAACACTTGCAAAAAGCTCGCACCATTTGCAAATGTTCAAGATGAATACGAAAAAAGATGTCACCCCTTTGAGGGTCAGCAGGATGTCGGTGCACTTCCTAGTACCAATGGATTGTCACAACAGCATGTCCATTGAAGTGAATTTGGTGAATCTCTTTTTGTTGCTGCCTCAGTCATGAGAGCAGACCAATAAAACAGATTAAAATGCAGGCACATCATTCCTCATCAATGGTCATGTTGGCTGAGACTGGTGGAAGTCCATCAACTTCTGGAGGGCACTGTGTTGGCTACTCTAAAATGAATTTAGCGTCCTCTAAAATGAAGGATACTAAAAACTCTGTAGGTTTATGTTGCAACATTGCATCCTGCCCCTCAAAAACTAGACAGGTAAAACAAGAGTTGCAACACACATTCAATACATATAAGGGAATGATATCAACAAAGAAATCCAGCAATTTACCAGTATAATCGACAACCATGTTTCATCAGAAATGAGGCCTACTGAACTCAGTTTGGCTTACTCCTAGGTAAATTGGAGTCAGGTCTGTAGACCTAAGCTGCATACACATACCAGACATTTAAAGCACGCACGCACGCACACACACACACACCACACACACACACACACACACGAATCCTGAAAACTCTGGTTTGTTAAGGGTGCTGGGAATCGTAGCTCTGTGGTGGGCAAACTACAGTTCCTGGGATTCTTAGCTTTAAGTACGCTTTAAATATATGGTGTCTATGTAGCCTCAGTGTGGAAAAAGCTTTGTCCCTTGACACACACTGCCACCAGTTACCAATTTGCAGAGCAATTACTGCAGATAATAGCTAATTGTTCATCATGTAACTATTCAGTATTTTCCAGAGGAAACATTATTTGCCTCCAGAAGCCTAACTATCCACCTGCCAGATGCATATTTGATTTCATTAGCAGCACCCACAGTAGTAAAAAATGGTCATGCCTGCATGCCCTGGTGGGTTTTGTGCTCCGAAACGCAGCCTAAACATAGTTGAATGGCTGCCCTGTTTGTCTGCCCAGTCTGCCTTGCTTTATTTCCTCACAAGACTGCGGTATCTCCTCATTGCATCTTCGATGAGGATAGTTAAATATATTGCCTGTAGGTTTCCCTCAACTTGCCACATTCAGTAGTCACACACACACACACATACACACACACACAGAGAGAGAGAGAGAGAGAGAGAGAGAGAGAGTTGTAAATGCCAGTTGGCTTGATTTTGTTTCTTAAGAGAAATACATGTCTGTTTTTTGGATTAACCCCTGCTTAGAAAATACCCTTTCATTTGTTCTTGTTCTAATGCAGAAGGTTGGTAGATGCAACTCTGCCCCTCTTTTTTGCTTGTTTTAACAAGAAAATTAATCAAGAAACATGTTTTAAACTTTTAAACACAACTTTGTTATACAGAAATGGAGGGGGTTGGTATTGAATTAACAAAATTCAGGATAATGTACAATCTTAGGTGCTGCTAGGTTCATTAATGCCAAGAGT
The DNA here is from genome assembly GCF_964188315.1 of Podarcis muralis. NCBI lineage: Eukaryota > Metazoa > Chordata > Lepidosauria > Squamata > Lacertidae > Podarcis > Podarcis muralis. Next base: position 30,939,232 of record NC_135663.1, on the reverse strand, counting down.
ACTTGTTTATTTTATATGCTATATCTTTACTTTAATAACAAAAATGAAATAGGGAAATTGTTTAAAAAGTTCATTTACTACGTCCATTCTTTGAAGTAAAGAATATAATAAAAATGAACAATGTTTAAACAATGCATGACAGGGCAATGCTTATGCTTTATTTCAGGCCATTTTCATGTAAGAGGACGTCTTCTTTTTTGAATTTGCCTTATCAGGCTGCAAACAAACCATGAATTTAAAGCACATGACTTTCCCAAAGAATCCTGGGAACTGTAGTTTGTTAAGGGTGCTGGGAATTGTAGCTCTGTGGGGGGGCAGACTACAGTTCATGGGATTTTTTTGGGGGGAGAAACAATGAGCTTTAAATGGATGGCGAGTGCACAGCCTCAGTGGATTTTGCTGAAGTATGTATTGGGAGGTCTGCTGGTAGGCAGAATATCTTTCCAGGTTTTTTTTAGGTCTCTTGAAAAGAAGCCACTTAGGGACAGTGGCGGAGGAAGGGGGTGAAGACTGCTTCAGGTGTCATCACTGAGGGGGTGTGTGTGTGACAAAATGACAAAAATATGAGTTTTAAAAAGTAATTTTAAAAATTGGGCTCATGAAACTCTTTAGTTCAGTCAACAAACGCAACAAAACGGAGCTGGCACTGGGCACCACTCTGCAGGGACCAGCACTTACCATGGGGCCTGCAGCCTGCCCGAGCCATGTGTCTCTCCTGGGAGTGCTGTGGTGGCTTGGGCGCCTGCAGGCTCCGTGCTGCCTGAAACACCAGTGTGGGACTTGCGTCTGCCCACTGTCTTTCCCTCAGCCACTCTACAGCTGAGGGGGAGGCGGCAGAGAGGCTCCATGCAGCACACCCCACCCCCATGGGTGGCTTGCCCCGCCCCCAGCTGCAGAATGCGTGCGCCGCACTGGGCAGCAGCCTAGGGAGTCTCCATCCTACCATGGCCTTACCTGCCATGGTAGATTTAGTGTATGGCATTGTCAGGGACTGGGCAGAGGAGGAATGGTGGTGACCGCCTCCCCCATCCTGACCCTTCCAGGGAGGAGGAAGACAGTATAGATTGACAGCAGGGGTTTGAGGGAGGTAGCAGCTCAGAGGCAGATCAAGGGAAAAGCTGGGAAATCATGGGAGAGCCAGAACAACATCCAGCTGACACATCATTAGAAAGCATTCCAGACCCTCCCTCTCCCAGAACCCAGCGAGCCTTAAAAGAATTGCAAACTGAAGTGGAACTCTGGAGAAGTAAACTTAAGGCTGGAAAAATGAGAAACTCAGAGAAAGCGAAATTCTCAGATTTGCACAAATACGCTTGTTCAAACAAAAGTGAAGAAATAGGAGTTGAGCTGATGTGTTCATAGCATACAAGGCTGCATGCAATTTATGCTGAAGTCTCTCCAATAAAGAGCAGTTGTTTGGCTTTAGCAATCATCAGGCATTTTTCTCTCGCTCTGGCAGCTTATTAATGTACACTGAACAGAAGAGCAAGCAAAAGAATGCTTCAAACTGGAAATGACTGTGTCAAATTAGCCAGAATTGTCTAATTTTTGACATATGGACAATTTTTATATTTTCAGAATTAATTAATGTGGAGTGTAACCATTTTTCTACATGTCAGTGCTCTCATGTTCTCTCTCTCTCTTTTATCGAATGTAAACTTTTATTGTTCATTTCACGGAAAGTTGCTATTCAGGCATTTCCCATCTTCAAGAAATATTATGAATTTCGAGTGACAGAATATACTTTCATCATTTGGTACATGGATGTTAACACTGGTTGGGTGCAGTTAAGCAAAGAGTTGAAGTTTTGAGATAAGGAAATGGAAACCTGACTGTGTAAGGACAAGGGGGCCTATGGGGAGAGCACTGCATGTGGGGCAAAGGGGAGAGAAACCTTATTTCTCTGGCAATAGTATGCAGCCAAAAGAAAGAGCAACTTCATCATAAAGCTTTGCCAAATGCCTCTATTAAATAAATCAAAAGTTATTGCTCTCCTAAACCACTCCTTATATACTGTGCTGCTTTTGAAGCAGCTGGCTTCATTTTCTTGCTTGTGTCCTCTCCTTTCAAGGATCCCTCTTGCTGAAAAATCAGTAGTATAGCCTCCATTGGCACAAGACAGGCCAAGTTTATTTTGAAAGCAATGAAAGCCTTGTTGCAAGAGGAAATCCTTGATCTCATGGTAACAACTTGATATGCCTTACTTAGCTACTGTTAAGGAAGACTGCAGGGGATGTACCTAAAGATGGCGATGGAAGTCAGATATAGAGGCTTGTGGGTAGGAATGGGTGAATGTCAGTTTTGTTGTGTCTCAGTTTGTCATTTCCCCACTCTTCAGTTCTCCACATTTCCACATCAGTTTTGTCAGAACAGGGCGTAGAAAGGCCAGCTGGCCCAGCCCCAGCTGGAGCGTCTCCCCTCAGCCTTGCCACTGCGGAGATTCATCCGGTGTGCATCAGTGACTCAAGCTTGCAGACTTGAGCACACTTTACTCAGCAGTGTAAACTGCGCAACAGAAGAGGCTTGAGGCTGTAGACACATACTAAACTACGCATTTATTCTAAATAAATCAGGACAAAGAAAACATGGCATCTCTCCTTGCCGTCTTCTCGGAGAGAGACTGAAAAAGAAAAGCAGTACAGAGTGGAAGGTCCGCTCACGCCAGCAATCTGTGCTGGAATGTAAACAGACATGTGACACACAACAATCCTATGTCTGCAGCAAAGGGTGGAATGGAATTCCCAACATGTTTATGGGTTGTTTGATTTGGTTTGTTTTTTTTAAAAGTCCTGTTGAAAACTCACCAGCATTTTAGTGTGAATTTCTTCCAGTATACACATTTTGGTATGCACTTTTTCTATGATAGACATTTTTGCAAGCTTTTCTCAATAGAATGCATTTTTTTGTATGTGAAGTTCAGTAATATATGCATGTTTATGCACATATGACCCTAGTATATGCATCTTCATAAGCCATACTTAGCTATGTAAACTGCATTGCAAAATCTGGAAAAGTGCAAGTTTTGAAGGATGATTGTGTTTTGGTTTGCACATCGGTGCAAAAAGTGCAAATTCAAGAATAACCTATCAAATTTGCACTTTTAGAAATTCACACTTCTCTTAATTTTGCAATGCAATTCTCCAGCCAACTAATGTGTTCAAAAATGTATATACAGTTGTACCTTGGTTGTCGAATGGAGTCTGTTCCGGAAGTCTGTTTGACTTCCGAAAATGTTTGACAACCAAGGCGTGGCTTCTGATTGGCTGCAGCAGCTTCCTGCACTCATCGGAAGCCACGCTGGACATTCGGCTTCCAAAGAACGTTTGTAAACTGGAACACTCACTTTCAGGTTTGCGGCGTTCAGGAGCCAAAACATTCAAGTTGCAAGGCGTTCAGGATCCAAGGTATGACTTTACTAGGGTTAAGTGTGCATACAAATGCATATTAGTGAAAATTACATCCAAAAATGAATTATCAGCTGACTCCATCAGAGAAGACTGACATTGATCAAACACTGACCCTAATTTTTCACCATGTTGCTCTGGAGGAGATTTGTGTGATGCCTATTATTATTATTATTATTATTAGTGTCCTTCTTAGGATTTCAGCCCTCTCCATTAATTGCTCTGAGTGGGGCTGGAGGCCTTTTGTTCTCATTGACATAGAATCATAGAAACATAGAATTGTCGAGTTGGAAGGAACCCTTAGGATCATCTAGTCCAACCCCCTGCAATGCATGCATGTAAATACAAAGTTATGGAAGGTAAGGCACCAAGTAGTGCATGCTTGCCATTTCACATGCAGAAGCCAGTGAGACTGCTCTTGAATTAGTCGGTATGGCAGGGATGAGGAAATCTGTGGCTGTTTCCGATGTTGTTGGACTACAGCTTTCATCATTTGATATTATTGGCTGTTCTGGCTATTGTTGATGGGAGCTGAAGTCCAACAACATCTGATGTATGATAACCAATACTAGGATTGACTGTTGCAGAGTAAATTAATACAGTGTTCAGCATGCAGAAAAAACCTTGAAAGGGGTCCTTAGACAGTGATCCTCACTGTGAGAATAAGGGTGTTACCAACCATACAAAATGCCTCTTATTTTCATCAATGAACTATTGAAAGCGATGTTTTCTCTTTGGCTAGTTCCACCTCTCTCTCCCACTACCGAGGTCCATGACAGAACTTGCCCTGGTCTGTATTAATAATAAATATGAACTGCTTGCAACAATCATTTTCCTGAAGCAGTCACAGGTTGTTCAAATTTTCTGCAGTAAAAATAAAACAAAATGAAACCTGAATGTCTCTCTGATTCTATACAGTTTTCTGTTTGAAACCGATTAAAATAAACAGTGAATATGGAACACCGTTTGCCTGGTTGTTTCTCATACAGCCATAGCACAGTTTCATGGAACATAGCTTTTATAGCAGCTTACAGGTTTTACACCTTCCCATAAGCTAAAACGCCCTAGTTCATTTGCGGATATGTCTAGGTCTCAGGGCTGAATGTTCAGTGATGCACAAACCCTGCCAGTGAAGGGTTCATTTTATGTGCGCTTTTAGAACATTCGCAAAGTCTGGAGCATTCAAAACAAGTAAAGCTTTCCAATGCAGCAGCAGCAAAAGGAAACACAATTATTACAATTTTCCTATTTATGCTGGCTAATGGACAAGTTGTCACGGTCTGGTTCACAGAGGAATATGACTTGAGATGAGCCTCGGAACTTCCCATAAATTGCATTTTATGTTTCTTTTCATAATAATCCTCCAGTTTCATTTTTTTAAGCTGTATAATCTCATGCTTTTCTCCCCTTGCTGCATGTACTCTTGGCACAAAAGAAAAGACTCAGGTCCTTTCTTTTCCTAAACAAATTGGAACATCATTATATACCCTCTACATCTATCCCAGTCAACAGACTCCCTTTGGTTTCACAACTTCAACCCCTGAAGCTTTTCAAGAACAGCATCTTCTCTTATGCCTTTATATTTCTTTGTCTTACTCCACATCTTGCATTGTATTCTGACCCCAATCCATAGAAGTACTCAGAAGAGCCTGGATAGCTCAGTTGGTTGAAGCATGGTGTTGATAACACCAAGGCTGTGAGTTCGGTCCCCATATGGGACAGCTGCACATTGCTGCATATTCCTGCATTGGACTAGATGATCATCAAGGTCCCTTCGAACTCTACCATTCTATGATTCTATGTCTGCTAACTTTTCCTTAACAACAAGCTACAGTGTGTGCAAAGTGCAGCAGTTCTGCTACAAACTGGAATAGTCTGCCCTGAACAGGCGACACCATTGCTTAAAGAACAGTAACAGCTGCCAGTTGCTATTGACACACATTCAAGGTTCTGCTGCTGATTTACAAAGCCCTAACAAACTTGGATCAGGTTCCCAGAAGAAATGTCTCCCCCGATAGACCTGCCGAGTTTTTGAGATCCCAGGATGAGGCCCTTCTGTTTATGCCAAAACTTGTAGAAGTTCACCTGGCAGTCCACAGAGGGAGAGCCCTTTCTGTTGTGGCACCTAGCTTGTAGGATAATCCTTCAAGGCAAAACAGGAAGATGGTGACAAAAGTTTTACCTGCTTTGCAGTTGGTCTGACTGGTGCTCCTAACTGCGGCTGGTGGTTGGGATGCAGAGGTTAAAATTAGAGGTTCTCCCCTTAACTTCCATTGATATTTGCTGTAGATAGACCTATCCTACTTTTCAAATTCATCTAACCAAGAGGTTGTTGCATGTTGTGGCAATGGAGAAGGGGGACGGGAGCACAGATCAGAGTTGTCTGGGTGATGCTAAATCACAACTTGACATGACAGCTGTTTGTTAGTTTTGCTCTGGTGCTTTGTTTCATTGGTCCATGAATCTTTGCATCTAATTGGTGAGCAGATTATGATAATACTTTATCCTTTGCATGGCCATTTCATTTTTCAAAAGATATTGAACACTTGAAAAGGACTCAGGGGAATGGAAGAAAAGAATTCAGGCTTTATTCCTTTATTAAATAATTGTTCTGTGTTGCTTGCTTACATTAAAAGAAATCTCGAAGTTCCAACAATTTAAAACAAAACATGGCCAGAAGGGTACTGTTCTATATTAATAATCAAATACTAAGCCTTCTTGTGTTGGATCAATGAACCTAAGGATTTGGTGTTATGGTCCTAGTGCTGAAGAAGAGAAGAAGAAGAGTTTGGATTTGATATCCCACTTTATCACTACCCTAAGGAGTCTCAAAGTGGCTAACATTCTCCTTTCCCTTCCTCCCCCACAACAAACACTCTGTGAGGTGAGTGGGGCTGAGAGACTTCAAAGAATTGTGACTAGCCCAAGGTCACCCAGCAGCAGCATGTGGAAGAGCAGGGAAGCGAACCCGGTTCACCAGATTACGAATCTACTGCTCTTAACCACTGATGCCAGGATTCAGCCCAACTCCCAGTACTGATGGATCTAGTAGTACTCCTTAGGCTTCAGTCTCATACATATGCTCCCACAGATTAATGGAATTTATTTAGAAATAGATGTATATAAAGTACTTAAAGTGTCAGTGACAAGATTTTTGTTTTATTTTCTGAACCCTTTCTTCAAATAGGTCACTGATACATCAGATGGTTTGTTGTGTTTCTAATTATGACAAAGAAATATAAGACTGTCATAAGACTACTCCAGATTCTGTTTTGAGGGTGGTGGAAAGAGTTTTTGATGTTTAAAATGCTTTCTGTGTGTGATTTATCTCATTGAAATCAATGACACTCCTCTTGTAGCTGCGAAATGAGTGCATGTGTGTGCCTTGCTCAGTTCTTGTTCCTCTGGAAAAACAACATAATGGCTTACTTACTGTGCCTGGGCTTCTTCACTTGTGTTTGATCATGGAAAGAAAATGGATTGAGTTAAGGACATACAACAAACTCTTGTGTTAGCACTTGCTTTATATAAAAGAGAAACACATAATAAACCAACGAGAAGACATTTCTTATGTTGTTTGATCAGGCTCCATTGGAATTTGAATACTGTTGTTTCTGAAGATATAGGTCTCAAGAGAACCAAGCTTTAAGCAGTCAGAAAAAGCTTTGCTGTAATTTCCAGTAAAAGAGTGAACTTGAAAGTCCTGTCATTTGCTTTCAAACATGTGTAGGTGGCAAAATGTTTCGTCTTATTTGTTAGAACATTCTCTTGGTTCTAGCTAAACCAGAGATGGGGAACTTGAAGACCACCAGGTGTTGTTGAGCTACAACTCATATGATCTCTGACCACTGACCATGCTGGCTTGGGTTGGTGGGTGTTACAGTCCAGCCACATCTGGAGGACCAGAGGTTTCCCATCTCTGAGCTAGGTTAATACAAAGGTCCTGTGTTTCCATCTCTGAATTCAAGCACCTTGCATTCGTATCATAATGTTCTCCATACCCTGAGTTGATTCTGATAAAGACGCTAATTAAATAAGTAACTGTCGAAGATGATGCAACAGTAAATATAATTCTGGCTCAGAGGATCGCAAAGTTAGTCAATTGTCAGAACCTCAAGGCCAGTAGAGGGCCCACCATCTGCCAGTGAAACCCTTTCCAATTTGCAGAGTATTCAATAAGATCCACTGCAGCGAGAATTTTTTATGTCCTACCACTTCCAGGGTCTTTTTTTTGGGGGGGGGGTGGCTCTCAAAGTGCCATGGCCAAAAGCCATGTAGCTATTCTGCCTTGTTCCTTTTTTATTATGAAGATTGGATCCAATCATATTGAGAACCCACCTCAATGGGTGGACAGTTATGTGAATTTAAAATGTCAGGGTGAATGTCTATGCAGCCAGCCTTTCGTTCCATTGCCAAGACTGTGTTTGATTTAGACAACACAATGCTGCTTTCTCTGCTTAAATCATAAAAATAGTTTTGAATTCTGATCCTTCAGGAAAAGGATTAGAAAAACGGAGTCAGTTCTTTGGTTGATGATGGTCATGCACAAAGGAGGCCATCGAAAGGGCTCGGCTTCCATTTCTTTTCTAGCCAAGTTCCATTTATTATCAGAGGTTTCAAATAATGTCCTGGTTTTTATTTCTCACTTTCAGTTAACAAATACCGTATAATTACGAGGTTTTTCATACTCAGGTTTCCAAAACCTCCAACAGATGTCTTGCCAACAGCAAAGATGATTAAAGGTTTATATGTTTATGAAGAATGACTCTGCTGAAAATATGAACGAGGATCCTGCTACGCTTAAGCCTTTTGGGCCAGCCTTATTAGAAAAGGGTTTCCTTTTGGAACGAAGCATGGAAAAAAGCAATCTTGTGCTACTGCATGTTGGCTTACTTTAGGAAGAGAGTTTAGAAACTGTAATTCTGATGTTGTCTTGAAAATTGCATCCAGGGTTCATGAAGTCCAGCCCATAGCACCACTTCTAGTACTTCTTGTGGGCACTGTGTATGATGAGTCACTTTGAAGATTTGGCTCCAATGTGCAGATATGTCACTGTGCAATCTTACAGATGTCTGCTAAGAAGTACAGCCCATTGAGTTCAGTGTTCCTACTCCCAAGTAATGATTGCAATCTTGCTTTAGTAGTAGGCTAGTCTTGGAAATAGTCCCAGATTATAAGGGATAATGAATTCACTGAACAAAGCCTTCATATTCTGCTTCCAGTCTTACTAATTATGGGTTTATGTTATGATATTTATTTTGACTAACCAAGTTGGAACAGGCATAAGTAACTATTCCTTAAATATATACATATATTGCATTTTGTGGATGAACACACAAACATAAAACAATTTATGTGTTACTTGTACCAATTATCAAAATATCTAAAGTCCTCTTAGAATCTCAGTATACTTGCTAGTCCAGCTATTAATTCAGTTTAGTGTTCTGAAGTTGTTGGCCTCCATAAAATAAACATGTCAGTTGAGAAGGAAGCTTCCAAAGCCAGTGGTTGGAGTGTGGTGGCATTTTCATTTATATACGAGATGGAAACCATATGTCTAAAAAAGTGTCCTGCGTGGCTATGCCTCTAATCCAGTGGGATCCAACACAGTGCTCTCAGATATTGTTGGACCAAGGCCAATGGTCAGGAATGATGGAATCTGGAGCCCAATAACATATGAAAGTCACCATGTTGGATTCCCTGTTCCAATGTTTTACTATATCTTTATATATGCTGGAAGCCACCCAGAGTGGCTGGGGCAACCCAGTCAGATGGGCGGAGTACAAATAACAAACCTGCATATATATATTGCAAAACAGAAAATTATATATATAGATATATATGCTTTCGTAGATTTTCACGGGTATAGGTATGCAGGTTTTGGTGTCCTCGGGTGTCTTCCCGTGTAAAAGTTGGGGTGTCTAGGCGACGTTTCGACGAGGTCTCACTCGTCATCTTCAGGCTGGTGCTTTCGGCTTCTTGTTACTGGAACAGAGCAGGATCTCAGTGTTTGAGTTCCTATAAATACTGTTGAGGGGTGTGGTGTATAGCCTCCAATGTTCTGGGCCGAGAGGAAGTTCCCAGGCTAGTGTGCCTTTTCTTCTTTTGTTCCTTAGTTGCTTGAGGGATATCTTGAGTGATTTCTTGAGTGATATCCTGAGTACCACTTAGGTGGGTCATTAGGTGTGGATTAGTTGCTAAAGCCTTTGTGTCTTGACCTCTTGAACTTTGTGAAGAGTTTTTCTGAGAAGATGGGTGTACTACATTTAGTTGTGCTCTGGCTTGGCTTCGTGTATAGGGGCGAGCTGTGGTTTTGTGGCCTGTGCCAGCCAGATCTGTGTAGGGATTGCAGGGGGGTGCAGCATCCGGAGGTTTTTGTGAAAAACTCTTCACAAAGTTCAAGAGGTCAAGACACAAAGGCTTTAGCAACTAATCCACACCTAATGACCCACCTAAGTGGTACTCAGGATATCACTCAAGAAATCACTCAAGATATCCCTCAAGCAATTAAGGAACAAAAGAAGAAAAGGCACACTAGCCTGGGAACTTCCTCTCTGCCCAGTACATTGGAAGCCACACCTCCTCAACAGTATTTATAGGAACTCAAACACTGAGATCCTACTCTGTTCCAGTAACAAGAAGCCGAAAGCACCAGCCTGAAGATGACGAGTGAGACCTCGTCGAAACGTCGCCTAGACACCCCAACTTTTACACGGGAAGATACCCGAGGACACCAAAACCTGCATTCCTGTACCCGTGAAAATCTACGAAAGCATATATATATATATATATATATATATATATTATCAACAACAGTTAAATGCATTCTCCATGCAAGAGGACTACAGTTATACTGTTTTGGAAGTGGAAAACGAAGATATTTTATTGCTAACCCAGCACAAGCCACATTGTCAGCTAAGGCCTACTGCGTTATCATCTTTCAAATACTTGTCACCTAGAGGAATTCTAGACAACTGAACTATCCCATGTCAAACGCATTCTGTTCTTCAAACCAAGTATGATTTTGAGGAGAAATCATAAAAAGTTATCCACAGAGCACATCTGGCTGTGCTGTTGTCCTTCTGTATAAATGAAACCAAACACAGGTGAGGGCTCTGAAGGTAGCAACGAATGCATACTCTGCTGCCTCTGTAGCATCCTTGTTGTGCTGCCCAGCAGAGCTTGTCTGGGTAGTACAGGGCCTTTTGCAGTCTGTCTGAGTGAGGTGACAGAACTGATGGTAGTGGGATGTGACTTGTTTGCAAAGCCTTAAACAGCTCAAGAACCGCCTCTCCCCACATGAACCGACCCAGACCTTACAATCACCAGAGACCCTTCTTTGTGTGTCTCCTCAGCAATATGTCTTGATTGTGACAACACATGAATGGGCCTTTTCTGCGGTGGGTCCCTGTTTGTGGAATACTCTTCCCAGAGAGGTTTGTCTGGCTCCATTGTGGCATATCTTTAGGTACCAAGCAGAATCATTCTTCTTCTCCCAGATCTTTGGCTAATTAAACAATCTATGGCCTTTTAAACTGTTGGGGTTTTTGTTTGTTGCTTTGGTATATATTTGTGTATTTTTATACTGTAAACTATGATCCCCAGATGAAAGGTGGTATAGAAATAAAATAAAGAAATAAATAATATTGACAAAAAACGTATTAGAAAGAAGGGAGCTTAAAAGTGGAACCTGTCAGGAGGCAGAGCAACCAATCCCCATGGCAGGTTGCCAGGAATGGATAAGACAAGGAAAAGTCCTTACCATCTGCTTTTTATTCAATATTTACAGAGAGAGGTTTGGGAATGCAGCCTCTTGGAATAATGGCATTGTCCCGAGTAAATCTCCACCCCCACTTCTCTCCCGCTTCCACATTTGTCAACAGCACCCCCACCCCTACAGTTGCTGCTTAGGGCCATCTGTCTTTGAGCTCTTTGCTCTCCTACTTTTAAGGCTCACCGGATTCTGCGAGATGGTGGGTCTGGAATGCTTTCTAGTGACAATGTGTCAGCCAGCTGCTGCTCTGGCTCTGCCTCCTCCTCTCCCATTATTTCCCATCTTTCCCCCTCATCTTCCTCTGAGCTGTGACCTCCCTCAAATCCCAGTTGTAATTCTGAACTGTCTTCTTCTTCTCTTGAAGGGTCAGGATGGGGAGGCGGTTTCCACCATTCCTCCTCTGCCCAGTCCCTGACTGAACCTCTCAAATTAGGTGGCATCATGCAAAACGTGGCTAATATCAGTGCAGTTTTGGAAAGATTAGTCCACCATCTTGTTTCAATATGGCATCCAACTGTATCCAAACATTGACAAGAATCTGCTCCTTGATCTCAGGAGCCATCATGAAAACGCTGGTTATCTTAGGAGGTGTCCCAATACATCATAAAAAACAACTTTCCAAAATAGACAGTCAATGAGGGATGCTCAGGAATCCTTATCATTGCCAACAGCTGCCTTTGGAAAAGACTTAGAAAGATAGCATGGAAAGCTGTGAGATGGAGTAGAAATAAACAGAAGGGACAGGCATTATTGTTTGGGTCCTAGAAGCATTAACACAGATGTCTGTAGCAAGTGGAAATGGGTGCTGCTGAGCAAAACATAGAGCATATGAGCATTTAATAATTTTTTCAGATTCCAACATCTGCATTCAGTCATGCCTTTAAGGTTGCATCCAAAGAGGGACTCAAGATAACAATCAGATTACATACTTTGCATTCACATAACAATGATGTGTGCACACTATTTCCATCCTTAATACATTTATCATCCGCAGAATGTACAAGATCATGCCAATTTGCATTCTTACTACATTATTTTTTCTTTGTAGAAATGTTTCTTCATCATCTTTATTTCCCACAATACTGGAAGAGCCAAACATGAAAAACCTTGCCCAATAACTTCTATGCATCTGTTATTTTTCACATTATCTTGCCACATTTCACACGTCTACAAAATCTCAATGTGGAAAAGGGGGAGCACGCTGGACTGGAAAATTTGTATAGCAAAGCAAAATTGTTTACAGCTGAATCTAATATTCTGCTATGGATATAGTGATGCAAATTATGGCTTGGCTTGCCATAGGTAAAGTACGTCCCATGATTGTCTGGCAGCACAAGAACATAAGACAACCCTGCTGGATCAGGCCAATGGCCCATCTAGTCCAGCATCTTGTTTTTACCGTGGCCAACCAGATACCTGTCAGTCATACCTCTGATGCATCCAATGGCCATGCCCCTCTATACTTCCTTCCCACCAAAATGGTCCTTCAGGGTAGCTGTAGAAGTATTTGAAAGTGTTCAGGTTTATAGGCTGAGTCTCTATCTGTGCTAAACAGACATTCACTAATCTCTTCTGTCAAGATTACTTCTCCCCCTCTGCATCTATGTGAAACTTAGATTTAGCCCTTCAAGCTGTTGAGCACCTGGGATGTCCATTGACTTTGGTGCTCAACAGATGCCAAGACCCTCCCATGGTTTAGGGACATTCAGAAATTTCCAGCACCTGGCTATAAGGAAGATTTGGGATTCTCGAGGGGCAGATAATTTACTGGCATCATAAATAATGCCACAAAGGAGTATAGTTTGATGAAGAACATCCCTCCCCTGAAAGAATTAATCTTAAGAGATTTGGTGACGCGGTTCATTAGTCATTAGGTATATCTAAATGAATATTGGAATGTAAATAGTGATGTGACAAGGATCAATGCACTGTCAGCAGTTTCATGCAGAAAGAGAAAATTCCCATATTTAGAAGTTATTTCACAGGGGATGTCACGAGTATTGATCAAGACAGAGAAATGGGAAGATAAGTGATTTTCCAAATTTAGCAGATATGTCAGCTCGTGAATCACCAGACAATGAACTTCAGGAAGCTCCTGCTATTAGACTGTGTTCTAAGTACGTGGCGATTGCCCTCAAAGACCTTTGCAAGCCCTTAAATTGTTCAGGGTTTTTTTTTTTAAAAAAAATCATTGATCTTAGATCATGAAAGGACACAATAGGTCTCTTGAGAACTCATATAGCACAATGGCCAAGAGTACAAATTGGGAAGTGGGCCAGGTTCAATTAGAGCTAAGCCAAAAGTACTTCCTTTAAAATTTTCAGCTCAAAATGTGGTGGGGGATTTTTACTGATCTTTGTAAATAAATAAATAAATGAATAAACAAAACTATTATTATTTTTGCCACTGACTGTAGTGGCATAGCAGAGTGCTCTCAGATGCCATTTTAATTACTCAGAATGCCCTGGATTTAATGGATGTTGTGGGACCTACTTGGGGGGGGGGGAATAGTAGCACTCAAGGAAGACTTCTGTTTCTCCCCACCCCCCCGCCATCCAAGTGGATGTGAATGACCCTCTTTCCTTGGAGGTTTTTAAGCAGAGGTTGTATGGCCATCTGTCATGGATGATTTAGTTGAGAACCCTGTTTTGCAGGGGGTTGGACTAGATGACCCAACTCTACAATTCTATGTTGCTATGATTCTATGACCCTACACCCAGAGCATTCTGGGATATGAAAACTGTCTGTCAGTAACTAGCTGCAGCAGACTAGGGGAATTGTTGAAGAAGAAGAAGAAGAAGAAGAAGAAGAAGAAGAAGAAGAAGAAGAAGAAGAAGAAACTGTTGAACAACAGTAGGCAATTAGTAAACCTTTTTGAAAACTTTGCTTCTCCACACTGAACCACCCACCACCACCTAGTTCACTGTGTGCAAATGAGTTGATTGGATGCATTTTGTTTCAATTATGAGTTCATTCAGACTTGCCCTTGCCTTGCTGATCCCCCCCCCCGGGGGGGGGAATTCTATCTTTACCTGGAGCAAGCATCAGTTGGGTTTTCTCTGGGTTGACGTTTGTTCCAATTCATTGCTAAGAGTGGGAAAAGCAATGGGGCAAGGGCAAAACTACTTGGACCTATGCCTAGAAAGGACAGGACAAGGAGAAAATCATTCAGATCCATGCTGTCTAGGGACGGGACAAGTGCAAGTCCGGATGAGCCCAGTAGTTCAAATATTCTGAGCCAAAATTTACTGAGGCCTTGAGGCAAGCAGATTATTCCCTCAGATTTAGTCTATCTACAGTATCGATCATGAAGGTTACTGATATATAATGTCTATGGAGTACTTTGAGCACTTAAAAGTCCATGATTGATAGGACAAAAATGTGGGATTCCCCAGGTATAGAAAAAATGTGGGGATCTCCCCTGGGATCTCCCCTATCGAATGTGAGATTGTTGATTACTGAGTGGACTATATTCATATATCAAGATTTGCAAATTACCTTGAAGTTAAATTGATCACTTCTCATAGCTACTGACAGAAACAGGAAAAGCTATTGCAGAATGGAAACCAAAGCCTTATTCTATCCCAACTGGAAATACAAATATTATTAAGTTTGTTGAGTCCGGTATGTGTCATTTATATATTAGTAGCTTTTCGCATATTCAGTCAGCCTGTCCTTTTTTTACATTCCTTTGTGAAAATGTTAGGTGGTATTCAACAGTTTTAATCAAAGTAACCCAACTGAAGTTAATGACTAAGTTAGGTTCATTCATTTCAGTAGATCTATTCTGAGTAAAACTTAACTGATTCTAATAGAAGTATTCATAAATGTAGATATAGCTCACAGTCCTCTTCTGCTGACTATTTATTTTACTGCATTTCATTCTTCTTGCATCTGTACAATGTATCTGAATATAGCAGAACTGTTGGCTTCATCCACAAGACTTGTAGGTGTAATAGTAGCACACTATGAGTTCTACCCATTTTTATATGCAATTCCCACATTTCTAAGGCAAATTGTAGAAAAGCATTCCTCCCACTAATTGACTGTAACCTCGTTAATGCCTTGGACTCATAGGATTTTAAATAGTGCTTGCAGTCTTCAGGATAATTTAATGTGGTCATATAAACTCTCAGTATTTGAATGTGTCCCTGAAGCATTTTGTGAATGTATTAAAAGATTTTGGCCCTAGATACGCTAACCTCAAAAGTGATGGCTGAGAGATGAGTTGACAATGACTTGATGTATCCTCTCAGAAACTTCTTTCTTTTTCTCTATGAATAAATTGCTGTCACAATGTTTAGGCCATAGCATCTGACTCCTGTCTTCCTCACATTGGTTTGTTGTTCTTGTCTATTACATTAGTGGTATCCAATTGTAGTATATCTGTTTTCCACTTCTGATATGTAAGTCTGACAAGGAAGATATGTGTTGGATAAGACTATTTAGTGCTGAGCTAGGCTAGAAAATGGATGAAAACATAATATTTTAATGCACTTTCAGAGTATTTTCCCCCCTTCATGGTTTTCTCTTCACATCCATGGAATGTGCTCTTTGTGGAAAACGATCTCCTCAGTCTGTTACTCATATGAATAATAATCCTAATAATTGAGTTTGGTCAATTACCTCTTGCCTGATTTCCTACTTTTTCCCTACCGGTTCACATTTGAAAATCAGGAACAGCTGCCTTTTCTGATCCCTTCATGAACAGTCAATTCGAGTTTCAAAATAACTGTCTGTTTGTATACCATTATTCTTGGAGAACCATTAGTGCATGAGAATTATTTTTTCTAAATAGGCCGATTCTATATCCATTGAGCTCATGGAGGGCACTCTGCTAACCAAGTGATGTTATATAAAATCAAAATACAATACAAAACAAAACAAAATAAATAAAAATAAAAACAACCCAATAGCCCCTCCACCCAAAAACCCCACATTTTAAAAGGGTATAGGATGTCAATCAAATCAACCCAAAGTCTGGTTAAAAAGGAACGTTTTTGCCTGGCGCCTAAAGATGTATAATGAAGGTGCCAGGCGAACTTCCCTGGGGAGAGCATTCCACAGACGGGGAGCCACTGCAGAAAAGGCCCTGTTCTCGTGTTACCACCCTCCAGACATCTCAAGGAGTAGGCACACGAAGAAGGGCCTCTGAAGATGACCTCAGGGTCCGGGTAGGTTCATATGGAAAGAGGCAGTCCTTGAGTTATTGCGATCCTGAGCTGTTTTTTGTTTTGAACACTCTCATGGAAGGATTAGGAGACTCACCAGGCAGAAGCTAGTTGAAAACTTTATTGTCTGACTTCAACAAGAACAGAAAAAATTACCAAAAGAGTAGATTACAAGTCCCAAATTAAAGATTATAAGGAGAACCCAGTTAAACCCAAAGAAATTGGCATTGGTATAAACAGATACAAAATACAAGCTGAAGCCAGCAAGCAATCACAAGCAAAGGCCGCTGTGTTAAGAACACTCCAATCCACCAAACAATACAACACATGAAGACAATAAAAGAATTCTCCCACCTCTACTAGTCCAATAAATTTTGACACCTCAGTGAAACACAAAATAGCACTCCCCTCACCGCCAGGGAATAATGTCTAAGTGAAGAACTACATCAGGGACATGGAAAGAAAAAATATCTACATCAGGATCAGCTGCCCCTGTGGATTCTATCTCCTGAGATAATCCCCTCACCTTCTCTCATGGGTCAGCCATCCCTGTCTCCTACACATTACAGGTGAGCTCTCCAGACTGAACCTCGCCTCATACTTCTGCAGACACCAGTTAGAGAATATGCATGGATGGCTGTATACCCTCCAACATTTCTCTGATGCAAATAGGGACATCCCATTCCATAATGATAATTTTACTATTTATACCCCACACATCTTACTGGGTTGCTCTAGCCACTTTGAGCAGCTTCCAACATAAATAAAAACAAAACTAAACATTAAGAAGCTTCCCTATACAGAATTGCTTTCAGACAGCTTGGGGGTTGGATAACTCCATACCCTTCAACATTTTTTCAATGAAATAGGGACATTTTGAGGGAAAGTGGGGCATTCCAGGATTAAATCAGAAACCGGGATGGCTTCTCAAAATCAGGGATGTCCCTGGAAAATAGGGACAACATAGAGGGTCTGTGGCTGTCATTACCTCAACAGTTCTTTCTAGATTTTTCTTCCTTGCAGGGAAATGATACCACCATAAATCCTAAACAAGAACAGAACAGCAACTGGCACGTGTCAGTTTCACATACGTTTATTCAAAGTTCACATATTTATTTTGTATGCTTAGACCTTCAGTTATGTACTCAGATTCAGTGTATATTTGGAAATATTACACATTTAAAAGAACTTGACTGGTTGAGATTGCAGAGAATGTCTCTGACTTGTGTCATGCAGCAGTTATTTTGTAAATAGCTATTTGTCTTAAGCAGTAGTTTTAGGCTGCTAAGATTTATATTATTATTGATCCTGTTAGTTTAAAAAATGCACTTGTATCACGTTTCCTCCAAGAAGCTCAAGGCAGCATACATAATTCTCCTTGCCAAACTGGTGTATAAAGAAATGGTCTGGACACTCCATTGCACTGAATAGGGAAGCTCTTGCGACTCAGAACCCTCATCCATATTGCCGCTCCTTAAAGACTGATACTTTCATTAGTGTGTAAACTATTGCAGCTATCATTCATTTCATAAAATGCAGGAAGTGCTAATTCAAAAATTCAAAAATGCCTATCAATACATTGTAGAGAGAGAGAGAATTATAAGTCATGAATCTGTTCACAAACTTTAGGATGCGTACACACTATAAATTTAAAGCATCTTCCCAAGCACACAGGAAACTGTAGTTTACCCCTCACAGAGCTATAAGTCACAGCATCCTTAACAAACTACAGTTCCCAGGATTCTTTGGGCATTGCAATGTGCTTTAAATGTATGATGTGCACACGGCCTTAATTAAAAACTGATATTACGGAACAAAAGGTTTACATAACAACCTGTTTTTACTTCATATCTTGTGTTCATAAATCACTAAAACAAAAATTTCATACCTAAAAGAGTTAAAAAATGGAAACTATTTAGTAGAAATAAATTGATAGGCATAGAACCAAATTAAAGCTTTTATTATTTCCCTCTAGGGTACACCAGTCAATCTTCTCATAACAGTAGAATAAGCTGATATTACCAAGTTGAATAAGTCAGCATGAAGTCTTGCTATGGTAAGTCATCTGACTGAACAACGGACATGAATGTAAATATTAATTTTAAAAGTAATGAACATTTGTTTTACTTTCCAATAAGATAATAGACACATTCTAGCACATATATATATAATCTTTCAGTGCATATAAAATGTCAAAAAAGTCTTTAAAACTTTATTGTTCCTAGCATTTTAGCCTTCATTGTGTGCTTCCATTTTATTTGTGACTCCCAAATCACACTTCTAAACAGGAAACATTAAGAATCTCTTTCCCCTAATATTGTTCATGATGTAATAAAGTCTTATGCATTAGAATATTTTTGGAAGTTTCTCAGCCAACTTTTAAAACTCCTAAGAATACTTTATTGTTTAAAGGAGGGTTGATCCTTTGAGATCAGTATTGTATGACTAAAGAAATTCTAAGCATTAAACACCTTTTCCCATACTAAACCTCTGGAACTTTGCTTTCCATTTACAATGATTTCTAGCATCCAAAAGTTATACTATGCGGAAAACAAGATGGTGGGGGGAATGCCCCATACATTTCAATGACTCTTTCTATGCTCAGTAAACAAAAGAAAGTAAAAGAATGAAATTGGAACCATCAGTAGGGAACATTTATTGATAAAACGCACAATCCCCCAGTGTAGTGTATTCAGAGATCAAAATACTTAATTTAATTACGTTTCCCTTTTGAGCAGCTCTCACTTGCAAGGAATCACGAGGGCTGAGTTTTTATCCTTAGCAACTTTGCCTTAGGGAGAGAGGTTTCAGGGTAGATGGGGTTGCAGCCAGAGCTTCATTCCAGATGTTGTCAGTGATGACATCTGGAAGTCTGGACAGTATGAGGCAGTCCTTTTGCCCCCTGCCCCAATACCTGGAAAGAAGACTCAAGAGACAAGAAATGGGATGACTGTTGTATTTATTAAAACATAACAATTTGGATCATGGCCACTGGTCCCATCACGTCCTGGCAAATAGAAGGGGAAGAAATGGAGGCAGTGAGAGATTTTACTTTCTTGGGCTCCATGATCACTGCAGATGGTGACAGCAGCCATGAAATTAAAAGACGCCTGCTTCTTGGGAGAAGGGCAATGACAGGCCTAGACAGCATCTTGAGAAGTAGAGACGTCACCTTGCCAACAAAGGTCCGTATAGTTAAAGCCATGGTTTTCCCAGTAGTGATGCATGGAAGTGAGAGCTGGACCATAAAGAAGGCTGATCGCCGAAGAATTGATGCTTTTGAATTATGGTGCTGGAGGAGACTCTTGAGAGTCCCATGGACTGCAAGAAGATCAAACGCATCCATTCTTAAGGAAATCAGCCCTGAGTGCTCACTGGAAGGACAGATCGTGAAGCTGAGGTTCCAGTACTTTGGCCACCTCATGAGAAGAGAAGACTCCCTGGAGAAGACACTGATGCTGGGAAAGATGGAGGGCACAAGGAGAAGGGGCGACAGAGGACGAGATGGTTGGATAGTGTTTCCGAGGTTACCAGCATGAGTTTGACCAAACTGTGGGAGGTAGTGGAGGACAGAGGTGCCTGGCGTGCTCTGGTCCATGGGGTCACGAAGAGTTGGACACGACTAAACGACTAAACAATAACAACAACAACAACAATAACAACAACAACAATTTGGAGGAACCATAAGACCAACTAATCAAATAATCCACATTCGGGTGGTGGGGAAGGAAGGATCTAACTGTATGAGAAGGATCCCTCCAGACCCATGGACATGTGATGCAGTCGCTAGCTATGGCTGTCCACCCAAAGATGGGAAGGAAATGCTTCCCACTTGCTAGGGAAGCCTTGGGTACAAACCTCAAATGAACACCCAGGTCCTGCTGTCTAGCATCAACCCAAAATGTTCATGTCAGGCCTAAAGAACACCCAAGTCCCACCTAAAGGGTTTTCGCCAGGCATATTGCACAGGTTGATCCCCAAAGGGTGTTCTGAACCCAATAATGCCTTAGTATGCGCTTTGAAGACACTTGAATTCGGGATGCAAGGGAGAAACGTGCTAAGAGGAAGGCATGCTTGGCAAACCCTCACTGTGATCAGCTCCCACCCAGAAACCCATGTCCCCGCTGTGGATGGACGTGTGAATCCAGAATTGGCCTCCACAGTCACTTACGGACTAATTGTTAAAACCGTGTTTATGGAAGACAATCTTACTCAGCTACGAGGGATTGCCAAAGAAGATACTGACAGCAATTATGGAGCAGTGGTTAGAGTACTAGAGTAGGACCTAGGAGACCAGGGTTCAACTCCTCACTCAGTCGTGAAGCCTAGTGGGTGGCTTTGGGCTAGTCACTGTCTCTCAGCCTAACCGACCTCGCAGGGTGAAGATAAAATGGTGAGTGGCAGAAGTGTACACGGCACCTTGAGCTTTCTGGGGAGAGGTGAAATATAAATGTAAGGATAAATAAAATATTTTCCTATCCCCACTGATTTACTTGCACAGATGCCATTTCAGACCATAAAGCATGTTCTGTCACTCCAGAAACCCAATCTAACTGAGCAGAAAATCTCAAACAAGGAAACCAGGAAGCAGCAGAAGCTGATGCTGCTTTGAGGGAGGGAGGGAGGGAGGGAGGATGAAGCACCCTGAAAGAAGGAGGATTTAGGGGAAGGAACTGGCTAAAGCCAGACACCAACCCTTTCCCCAACTGGCCAAAAGGACACCAGTGACCTCACATCTACCCATTCTCTTTGGGAGCCATCTCTCCCAAGTTGTATTTCCAAAAGGGAAGGGGTGGGGGGTCAGTACACCATCGCTGGAGGAGTGGCAACAACATTAGCCTCAGATTCTGGATTGACCTGCATGTAAACAGACCTCTTAGCATATGTTAAAGACCTTTTGGACAGGCACTCTTGGCACTTCCCATAGTCTCTGCAGCAAATATATTTCTGTGCTCCAGTCTGTGGTAGTGGTTATAGTGTGTTGCCTTAGACTGTAGAGATCCAATTTCAAAGCCTGATTTATCCACAAAGCTGGGTGACATTGGGCTGGTCCTTATATCCCTCAGCCTACCTCACAATGTAGTTGTGACAATAGATTGAGGATGGAAGAGCTCTGTGTGATGCCTTGGGCTTCTTGAAGAGTGGAATTTAAAATGTTGTAATAATTTCTGCTTGTAAATATTCTGGAGTCAGGATTAGTGTAGGGAGATGTAAGCCATCAGGTTTCACCCCTGTACCACACAGGAATATTATAAAAAAGGATAAGATTACTAAGGCCGCCCTTCCCTATCTACACACACATCCCTCTAGTATAGGAATGGGGAATTTGTGGCCTTCATATGTTGATGGATTCCTAACTCCCATTAGCCCCAGCCAGTATGGCTAATGGGCAAAGATGATGGAAATTGTAGTTCAATAACATATGAAGGCTACAGGTTACTCATTCCCGCTCTATCCCACAGCAAGAGTATTCTGAGGACCATGGGGGCGGGGAATGTCCTTCCTTTTCTGTCCCACTTCCTGAAACTCCCAGGGTAGAGCAATACTATCATGCTCCTGTTCCAAGATTAACAGAAGAAGCCCTATTAGGTTATAGAGATAAACTGTGACATTTTGTTGCAGGTCCCAATTGAATGATGATATCCTGATCACTAGTTAGCTTTCTGGAGAATAGCATGATCTCTTTCAGCAAGATTCTGCAATAAAACCTCTCTCTATTATGCAGTCCAATTGAATGAATATGAGTCTCTACAAAGCAAGACATTGAAAACAACAGCAAAACCTGTCACTAGATTATTACTTTCTAAATCCAAGTATTATTTATAACTTGTTCTCTGCTATGTGGCCTCATCTCAGAGTGCTGACATACGGTGCCTGACATAAGGGCTTTCACTTGGTTTAGATGCAGTGATCAAATTGCTTTGCCATTGCAACCTACCACAAAAATAACAAACTCTTCAGCAGCCATACGCTGTAGATTATTAAATGGAAAATTTCCAAATAGCATATAAACTCAGTGGCAGCCAGAAAGCATTAACTCAGCTGCAGGAGGGCGAGTGGTGAAATGAGAGCAAGCATTTTATGTGTACATGTATTTATTTGGACAATTCAAAGATTGCATTTTCACTTTCTGCTTAGGTGTAATATTACGGGCTGCAGCGTATTTTCCTTTGTTTACTCTTGGCCACATTTTTGAAGTGCATATTCTACAGAAATAGCAGAAACTGAAAGGGCCATTCAGGGCCATTTTAAGAGTTTTGAGAGGTGTTGCCCATGTTAATCATCATCATCATCATCATCCTCGTCATCATTCACCATAAGGTCCCAGGGCAGATTACAACAGTCTACAAATACAATATTGAAATCAAGTAAAACAATTCACATTTGATCTAATATATGTATCTCAAGTGTCATATCTACCCCTCCACTCTCCCCAATAATTCCTGAGCTCATTCACTGTAGCTGAAATTAGTGGTGCTGAAGCTGTAATTGTTTGATTTATAATAATATTTATTATATATTATTATTTACTAAACTTATATAGTACTCTTCATACTAGGATCACAGAGTGGCTTACAGTATAAAAATTCAAAAATGCATAATATAATAACAAAAAAATACCTCCCATAACACATAAAAGATCATAGATTGTTTAATTCACCAAAGACTTAGATGAAGAGGAAAGTTTTGCCTGCCGCCTAAAAACATGTAATGAAGGGACCAGTTGAGAGAAAAGATTATACAATAGTATTTTTTTGACCACAAAGCCTTAACCAATAATCATATATTTTGTTAGTTAACTTGGCAACACTTTGGAACACAGACTAACCAGACATATCTTGATTTTTTAAAACCCATTTTGAGTGCCATCCGCCTCTATTTATTAAGAAATCTCCCTTTGATAAAAGAAATGGTAGGACTTAAAAGCAGAAGTGCTTTCAAAACCATCACCAACTATCTTCCCCACACATCAGAACTCCTGTTAGTTATAGAAAGTAAGGCAGTGTCAAACATATTTTTACTACTTCATTTTGTTTTTGGCTTTGCCAACAGTTGCCATTGATTTTTCAGTCCTGTTAACTCCCACTTTCAACTGTTTTCAGTATTTTCATCCTTACAAAAACCCAGAAAGCCATGGTCCCATTATGAACTGACATCATGGATTATGGCATTTCATCACTATTAATGTGCACTCACTGTGATTAGCCAATAAAATAAATTATGATGGTGTTCATGGAAATGAAAGACCATCCAGCAGAAACTGAATCAGCAGTCGTGGTGGGAGAGCTAGTGGAAACAGCATTTTAACTATCCCACTGAAAACTGAAAATTATTGGGACTGTGGCAAGAAGTTAGTGCTGGACCGAAAGGTTCTTCTGTGCTTTTCCAACCATTCTCCATCATTTAATGAGAAAAGAACACAGAGAGGTTACCTGTCATGTGCCTGACATCTATTCATTGATGTGAATTTACTTATTTTTTTGACTTTTAGTTAATATCAGACCAGAAAGTTTTATATAAAAACAGAAAAGAAAAGGAGTCCCATGGAAACTCAGCAAGCGCATCAACCTGATATCCCCTATCAGGCCCATGTAGAGCTTGTCTGAGACCTGGGGAGGGTGTCTTGTTAGAATAAAGTCATAAACTCAAAGAAAAAGGCAGCTGGTCTCCTGGTGCCCTCTCCCCAGCTGGCTTAGCTCTCTGAGGCCTGGGGCAAATTCTCATTAGCCAGCTGCCCTGGTTCTTGTACTTTAGTTCACAGCACAGAGGGAAGATGTCATGAGAACTGGTCCCAAAAGGCTTTTTCAGATCAGGAAGTAAAAGTGGTCAGGGAGGTTGCAGAGCACTGGAGAAATGTCTCGTGGAAGGAAAAATGCACACAGCACCCTCAGTGTCTGTACAATGATAAGGGAAGCACGACCAAGCACACAACAAAATCCCAAAGAAAATCTATAGCATCCTCTGAAGGTGCAGGAAAAATGGAAGGCTTTTTTATGGAGGAAGAAATTTTTTGAGAAATTGGAGCAGAGGTTAAAGCACAGCACTAGTTTGAAATTTCAGAAAACTGGGTGAGGTTAAGGTTTTTAATCCAATTTCCTTCAAGTTTCACCAGGAATGTGAAACCCGTACTTTTTCTCTCTTTATTTGATCCAGCTCTAGCAGGAAGGGTCAGCTACCATTTTACCCTTTTAACTTGGCAATGTTGGTTTTGTCATCAAATTTTAAAATAGTAATTTTCCAACTGTTTACTTCTAGTAATTGATTCTGCCTGAAGTTCTCTTCCTTGTTGCATTTTTCTCATTCAGCTTCCTTCTACCCCAGGTTTGCACTGTACCAAGGCCCCTAGAAGCCTAGGGTATTGTTCCTCCTTTTCCTTCTTTCCCACTCTTTCCTCAACAACAGCGGTGGCAACAACAACAAAACAAAACAAAACAAAACAAAACAAAACAAAACAAAGAAAGACTTGGCTCTCTGTGCATCCATTAAAACTTTTGGAAAAGCAAGGCAGAGTTCAATCACTAAGCAGCATATCAATGTGAATATAGTAAATGCAGAGCCAAGGTATCATTGGAAACAATTGAAAAATATCAAGTAAATTAATGTAATAACTGCTGTCAATAGGTTACGGGAATTGTAGCTGGAAGGCTACCAGGACATGCAGTTAATACTTGTTTTAGCTCAACCAAAGCATAGGCAAAACAATGGAAAGAAAAACCAATCCATCAGCAGCTGCCAGATTCACTAATGATGAATGGAATTTAGTAAAAGTTGGACAATTTATTTTTAATACACTTTGGGAATTTGCTTGAGGTTAATTGGAGAAAATGCTGAATATGATCCAAAATATGTTTCTCTGTGCTTCATTTATTTTTATAGAATATAGCAGAGGCACTGGCTTTACAGGCTGCTGAAACTGCTTCTATGCAGGAATCAGGCTTATCATGTTCCTGCATGCATATTCTTTACTGTTAGTAATACTCCCAGTGAAATCCACAGGCATGTTGGGACTCTCAGGCATTAAGTGGAACATGGGCCCGTGGTTGTAATGGGTGCCCTAACGTTTGGAATCTGAAAGGTTGACGGCTTCGGAAGAGGAGGATCAACAAGTCATTAAGAACCCAGAGACAAACACAATTCATGACCAGGCATTTACTGATCAGACCATGAATAGAGTTGTCAACTTGCCAATATTTTACTGGTGTGACCAGTTACCTGTGATCTGGCAATTAGGCTCTGAGAACTCAGTGACCTTTAGGGGCACCTTGCTCAGTGAAAAAGCACAACTTTCCATGCATTCACAGGTTTAATCTCTAGCAGCTTGTTAAAAAGATTCTCACAGTAGAAGGGTATTATAACTACTAGTTGCTTGCCTTCTGAGACTTCTGAGATCTACTCCTTATAAGGATAGACAGTAATGGGTTAGATCCTGGGGAATGGCTGGATCCTGAGTTTGCTCATCCTCAGTGGGGCCACCCACCTGTTCTTCGCCTGGCATCACTATGATGGCACAAGACCCATTTTTCCTTGGCACCAAGGCCTGAACTCCAGATACTTCTGAGTGTAGCCAATCCCAGCAGGGCTGATTGTCATTGTCTTTAACTCCCACTTCCAACTGGGATTGGCTCAACTCAGGCGCTTTGATTGGAGCTCCCAAGAAGAACCAATCCCAGCAGTGTTTGCATTTGGCGACAATATTTAAAAGGCACCCAATATAAGTCCCACTTGTCAAAGAATAATCAGGAGTGTGTTTCAGTGCTCCCAATTGTTCACTGGAAGCCATGGCTATACCTGCCGCATACACCTGTTGTCATATATGTCAGGTAGAGGAATATGGCTTGGGGGAAACAGCCTCAGAGATCTAATTAGGGTTCAATGAATCAATTGTCTGACTTGATACACACAAGTTTCCAATATTTGACATCTCAGACTCATGTATATGTTGTTGTGATTCGAGGACCCGATCCCCACTTGGGGAATAAAGACACGTGGACACAGAATGTAAGGTTAATGGGTAAGGTAAAGGCCACAACTTTATTGATTACAGCATGTGAGAAGGTATTGGCTTAGGCATTGGACCACGGAACATTAGACTCCACCCACTCGTAGAGGGGTGAGTCTGAGGAGGGGTTAACCACCAGTAGGGGAAGCCTGTTGATGCTAATCCAACTATAGGCTCTCTTCCTGATGTCACCTAGGGTCGTGCCATGGCCCACCGCCACACGGGCATCGGACAGGATCCACGGCCGCCGGATTCCTTTAGTGGAATACCCAAAATTGTCGGGGAAGGCGATGGCCACACCTTGCCCCCCCCCAACACCAACAACACATTCCAATGCCTAACCGCCAAATACCACGAAAGTTGTGACGGTTGCTACGAGGTAGGCGAAAAAAACCAAGAGGCCGGGCCAATTTAGCCAATTGGAAAAAACTCCTACCAGGCCCCCTGGTTAAACAGGGTGACCAACCAGAGGTCCATAGCAAAGTCTCAGGAACAGCTAATCTAAAGGGAGTGGAGCGTGGGTGACTCAAAGAAAATGTGTGTGCAATGGTGGGGATGGCTGGCGCGGCTGCGTTTGAGCAGCAAGCCACGCCCCCGCCGAGCTTCCCTATTGGGTGCCCAACCGGGGAGGGGCGTGGCACGCCAGCCCTGGAGTTGAAGCAGGGGGCGGAGTGCCCCCTGCATGACGCAGGAATCGTCTCCCGATCACAACCCCTCCCCTCCTGGGAGGAGGAAAGGCTTTGTCATGTTTTGTGTGTGTGCTGTTAACCCTGTTCTCAAACCAGCTAGGTTCTGTGCATGAGAACTGAAACATTAGAATCTTCTCTTGGCCCTGCCCAGAGGAGAGAGTCAGTGTTTTTGAAAACAAAGCTTGTTGTTTGCAAGCCTAACTGAATATTTCTGAGGGGCTGTCATGCAGATGTGGTCATGCAAGATGCCCTGCCTCTTTTTGATGCCCAATCTTCACATGACATCCCCTAAGCAGAAGAAAGAGGAAGGCCCAGGAAGCCATTCTACTGTTATTTAGGTTGCTAGGCTTCGATCTAGCATTTCCCAGTTTGAGACCTCCTGTTATCAGCTTTGGATTCAGTGTGCAAATATATCTCCCTCCTTTAATACTTGTCCTACTGAAGTAACATTACAGCTTGTGCATTCCCAGGAAATGATTGAATGCATCTGGTTCATTGTGATGCATCAAGCCCAGAGGCTGAATTATTTCAACTGTCACAAATGTCCTTCGGTCCCTTAGAAATATATATCCAGGGCGTCTAATTGCAATTAACGAAGAATGGAAGCTAATGGGAGAAATGGTTGTGCTTATAAAAGTATTTGGATTTACTGACCTTACTCTGACATCATAATTAACCAACTGGGTAACTCAGTTATGGTCCATCAACTTCTCAAGCCAGTTAAACTTTCTCTCTCGCTCTCAAATATTGTCTTACCACATGAAGCTGGCTTCAAGCCATTTACCAGCAAGACAAACTGGGCTAGTAAAATCCTTAGGTTTAGCAGAAAGCAATTGGCACTATTTTAGTAGAATCTGACCAATAAAATACAAAACACAAATCTACTTTAATGGGGAGGAGGATTTGGAGGTTTTTTGTTTTAGCTAAGTATCCCTTTCACTTTTTGTGGATTTTAACTATTATGAATAATCTATTGTACACATTGTGGGTAAGCAAGTCATGCAGGAGCACTTTGACCATATTAGAACTGTAGCAGAAGCTGGAGAATCATAGCTCATTTGCAACATTGCTGTAACTGTGCACAATTAATACAACTAACACAATTCACATTGCAATGCTGATAACCTTTCTATAATTTTCATAAAAAATTAAGCAGTGCAAACTACAATCAGTGGCAATTTTGAATATCCCACCCTAGCTCAGTGGTACAGCATCTGTTTAGCATGCTCATCCTCATTGCGTTTGGTGCAATGAGTATATCTGACATAAATAGATCCAACCCAAGGCTTAGACTACATGTTATATTGGAGCAATCATGTGTTTAAATGAACAGCTTGTTTCTGTCACCAGCTAATGTATTCCTTTGTCCAAAGCGTGGAAGACTACACATTTGCCAGATTGCAAAAGAGTTGTCAAACAATATCATGGGGAAGCGAGAACTATTAGCTTGTGAAAAAAATAATAATGGATTTATTGATTTGGGTTTTTCACCCACATCATTTCTGAAGGGTGAGCAACAACAATTTCAAATTAGAATCAAAACACTACAGAGGCAAAACAGATCTAACATCAGTGACCTGTGTCAAGAAAACTCATTTTCCCTTTTCCATTAAAAGCAGTCTACAGGGTTCTGAATTTGACTAAAGCAGAGGCACTGGGGAAGCGGATTAATCCACCATCCCACTCCATTTCCTGGATGTAAATGATCCCCATGAAGCTACTATGAACCCAGCAGCAGAATTGTTTTTACAGGTATCTACATTGTACGTGTATATTTTCCCACTGACGGATAATAACAGCATGGAAGGGGATTCAGATCTGGAAAATAGTATGGAGATATGTCTTACCCCACTCTCACAGACCTCTGCCACACCAATCAAAACTGGAGTTCTGTTTTTTTTAAAAGTTGGGGCAATTTGGCCATTAATCTCTTGCCTGTTTCAATGGTCAGGTGTTAAGAGAACCCCCTTTTCATTCTCAATCACAGAAAGCTTTGTTGCAATAAATAGGTGATATATATCCTGTATTGTTGCACAGAATCAGATTTAGTTAGGACTCTGAAAGAAAGGCATTCCAAAGCTGGGAAACATTTAACCAGCAAGAATACTTCTCTCCCAGTATAATCTGATTTATGTCTGCTGTGAAGGAAGTCCCACTTAATTCAGTGGAACTGACTCCTACAAAAGTGTCTCGGGACTGTGGCGCCTATGCATTTAGCCCAACTATAAAATGGTGATCTTCATCTTTCTAAGGACACTGCCTTTCGTGAGCGACATCAAATGAATAAGGCTATAAAAACAAGAAAACACCATACCCAGAGATTAAACTCTGCCGCCAAAGTATTTGTTGCCAAGTTGTATCATCTGCATGTGATTTTATCAACAAAGTAAACCACAAGCGAGAGGCCATTTACACTTGGATCAGGTCATCAGGAGATGCTACAAAATTGTTGAAGAGAGCTCCCCCAACCGATGCACTTGTGCTTTTCTTCTTAGCCTTTCTTTTTGAGAAGCCACATCTCCAAATTCAGAGAGAATAAGAATAGAAAGGCAAGCAAAAGGGAGAGGCGGGTGGAAAGAGAGGATATATATTGACCTTCTCCCCAGTGCAGTTAGAACTGTCTTTCCTATTGGTATCAATGGGAAATAGAGATTTGTGCTCTTATCTCCTGATCAGAATAAGATAAGAACTGGTTGGGGGAGAGGATTCAGAGCCAGCCTTGCATTTCCCTTAGCAATAGCTGCTGCCTCTATAAGCAGGCCAACATTGCCCTTTGAGAACAATGAAACAAGAGGAAGTCAAGATCTCTGGCTGGCGTGAATGGCAAACTTACACATCTTCCACAGATCAGGCAAAACAGAAGAGGTGGGTCAACAGGGTAAACACCAGCTGACCTGAAGGTTATATTAGCACTCAGCTTCTTGTTCTGGCAGTGGTTTTTACAGTGTGGAAATTGCTGATGCACAAGGGGAGTGTGGGGGAGAAAGTGTGACATATTCCCACACTGCCAATTGGATGAAGCCAATGATATAATGTGATAGAGCTAAGAACAGGCATCCTGTGATGATGTATAAACCATTTGCTTATTTTGGATGCTGATGGAAATTGACAACTGTATCCAGCTTCAACTGTATAATACCTTAATCTCTTTGTATGAAACCCTTCTAGAAAGCTGCTATTACTATTTGCTTTACGTGATTTTTCTATTAGTACCAAGAGCTTAGGCTTCATTGTTGTCCTTAATTCATGTGATAATTTACAGTGTCAATTTGACATTGCTGTCTACAATCAGACCTCCTGGGACTGTCCTGCTTCAGAATGCAGGGATGGGGACCGTAACAGAATGTCGCCCTGTGGAGCATCCCTTTGCTATGCCCCAAACAAACAGCCAGCCTTCCCCATCTTCATTGTGCTTCATTCCATTGCCCCTCCTTCCCATTCAGGTAGCATTCTATGGCCACTGAGCACTCTCAGTCCTCATTAGACTGCTTTGAGGATTGTTCACTCCATAGGGCTTTTTCCTAAAGATTTTTATACTTCTGTAAACTCTGGCTCCCCTCCCTCCACCAGATTTTGGACTACAACTCTCGTCAGACCCAGCTAGCCCAACATACTCCTTTCCCTAGGAATGTAGTAGGATTAAGTGGATGGTAGAAGCAAATGTATGCCCATGAATGTGAAGGTCTCATGTCATCTAAAGGTAAAAGGTAAAGGACCCCTGGACGGTTAAGTTCAGTCAAAGGCGACTATGGGGTTGCGGCGCTCATCTCACTTTCAAGGCAGAGGGAGCCGACGTTTGTCCACAAACAGCTTTCTGGGTCATGTGGCCAGCATGACTAAACTACTTCTGGAGCAACGGACCACTGTGATGGAAACCAGAGTGCACGGAAACACCATTTACCTTCCCACTGCAGTGGTACCTATTTATCTACTTGCATTGGTATGCTTTCAAACTGCTAGGTTGGCAGGAGCTGGTGCAGAGCAACGGGAGCTCACCCCGTCGTGGGGATTCGAAACGCGAACCTTCCGATCGGCAAGCCCAAGAGGCTCAGTGGTCATAAGCTACAGCTAATGAGGTTTATTTTTAATTATCAATTAACCCAAATAATAAATACCACCTTGGTTAAAAAAATCAGTGGTCAGGGGAGGAACAGAGACTTTACCAATGTGGAATTGGTTGTGTATGCACTATACATTCTTTTCCTAAAAAAATTCAGGAGACTTACACCAAGATCCTTTGGGAAAGTGATGTGTGTGCGTCCTTTCTCCCTTTATGTCTCTTGTAGGGAATAAATGTGACCAGAGGTAGTGGCACCTTTGGCATTTGCTCAAATATCCAAATGTGCTCATAAGCTTAAATAGGTTGACAACCCCTGATCTTCTTGGTTCAATTAACATGCCAGTGCACTAGCTCCACCCTCCAGTTACTATCCATATCACTTCCATAAGTTGGAGGGTAACTGTCTACATTGGACAGTCTCTTCTACTCATGTAGGCTCCCCGAATGATGTAGAATTCCAATTTTCCAGCCAAGCATCAACTCATAGAGTTATGGTGGTGGGATGCATGTTGATTTAACCCACAATACAAATGCCTGAATAGGGCTCTGGACTTCAGCAGAGCTGATTTCCAGGTAAGTGTACATAGAACTTCAGCCTTAGCTAAGAAACTCAGGATCTTGAGCCCAGAGGAGCAGGAAGTGAGAATGCTGAACAATAATTCAAATATAGTAATTCAAATGCAACAAAGACATCTAATCTACAGGCAGGCCCATTGCAGACTGTGTGGTAGGCTTATCTTATATAAATAAACACAGCAAGCACTGCTGATTCACAGCGGTATGTAAATTCATATAATAAGGAAGACATGAGTTTGATGACATGTATAATCCCTCTGTGAATATACTATTCACCCAGTGAAGAACTGCAGCTATTTTTCAATTATACCAACATGTAGTGCATTCAGAAAAGGGAAGGGTGGTTGAATAAAAATACAATTAACTCTGTGTCTGTCTTTGCTAATTTATACCAGCTGAACATATGGGCCTCTATTTCTTTGTCATGAGTGAGATCTCTGTAGAAAGAGACATTATTCTAAATATCCCATCTTTTTCTCACTTTATGCCTTAATAAGATTACAAGCAGCTTGTGCTCTTTTCCACATCAAAATATGTACTCTCCCAAATCAGTACATATGTCTATCATAAACATGCTACCATACTATATGTTCCTTTTGGCCTGATCTTCAGAATGGCAATTTAAAAATAAATAAATAATTTATCTGTCCTGCTCCACACATGAAATACCGTATTTTTCGCTCTATAAGACGCACCAGACCACAAGACGCACCTAGTTTTTGGAGGAGGAAAACAAGAAAAAAAAATATTCTGAATCTCAGAAGCAAGAACAGCAAGAGGGATCGCTGCGCAGTGAAAGCAGCAATCCCTCTTGCTGTTCTGGCTTCTGGGATAGCTGCGCAGCCTGCATTCGCTCCATAAGACGCATACACATTTCCCCTTACTTTTAAGGAGGGGAAAAGTGAGTCTTATAGAGCAAAAAATGCGGTATCTCATAGCAAAAGTAATCATAGGTTACCTTGAAAATGAAAAGAGGGAAGGGCTCTGAAGAGAGCAGAGGAGGATTCTTACAAGTCTTTTTTCCCATCAGGGGAGTGCAGAAATGGAATGGAATGGTGAGTAAAAACATGCAAAAGAGATATGGATTGGAACTCAATCTGTCAATTCATTCTTCAAACACTGTTTATTTCTTATGTGTTCAAGGATTCAGGGGCATAACAAGGTAATTTTAGACTCTGTACTTAATGTTCTTATGTGGGTATCCTTTAAGCATCCATGTGTCAACTACAGAACACACCAGTAACATGTAATATGCCCAGCCAACTTCCCCCTGAGGATAAAACAATAGTACGGCTCCTGTAACCCATCTGATGATGCTGGACTACAACTTAGAGCTGCCATATGTCCAGATTTCCCTGGATGTTACTGGGATTTCAAAGCCGGAATTGATGTCCGGGGGGAATTTCCGAAAGGTGGCACTTTGTCCTGGATCTTAGGCAAGTCAATTGGAAAACAACTTTCGAGTTTTCCTTTAAAAAAGCTCCATGATTAAAAAGGCTCAACAACTATCGGGGTGTCCTGGTTTTTACTTTTTGAAATATGGCAACCCTACTACAACTCCCATCATTCTTGATGATTGGTCCTGCTGGCTGGAGCTGATGGGAGTTGGAGTCTAGTAAATCTGTAAGACTACAATAATTATTTTTTAAGGATACTGTTCTTTGTTGTTGTTTAGTCGGGTCCGACTCTTCGTGACCCCATGGACCAGAGCACACCAGGCACTCCTGTCTTCCACTGCCTCCCGCAGTTTGGTCAAACTCATGCTGGTGGCTTTGAGAACAATGTCCAACCATCTCGTCCTCTGTCATCCCCTTCTCCTTGTGTTCTCAATCTTTCCCAACATCATGGTCTTTTCCAGGGAGTCTTCTCTTCTCATGAGGTGGCCAAAGTATTAGAGCCTCAGCTTCAGGATCTGTCCTTCCAGTGAGCACTCCGGGCTGATTTCATTAAGAATGGATAGGTTTGTTTTTCTTGCAGTCCATGGAACTCTTAAGAGTCTCCTCCAGCACCAGAATTCAAAAGCATCAATTCTTCGGCGATCAGCCTTCTTTATGGTCTAGCTCTCACTTCCATACATCACTACTGGGAAAACCATAGCTTTAACTATACGGGCCTTAGACTGCAGCAATCAGCATCAGCCCAGAAGGGTCACTGGGGAGAGCTGTGCTCTGCAACTCTGTTCTTCAGCTTTAAGTCCAGCAGTAGCACTGCAAGGATTGTGCCCAATAGGACTAAAAGATTACATCTAGTAAGCGGTCCAAACTTGAAACATAACTAAACAATGAAAATATTTTTTATATCCTGAAACTACCGAAAAACCCTCCAACAAGCATAAAATAAGCCTTGCACTTCATATTTCTAAGTCATTGGCAGGAATAGTAATCTTACGCAGCTTAATGTACACTATTAAATATGAGTAATAAACATATTGATCATTATACTTCTCTTAGCTGATGAGGCAACTTTGGTGGATGAAACCACAATGCCATATGGATTCAATGTGCTTAATATAGTTCTCCAAATCACCACCATAAATTCTAATTAAAAATTATACAGGGCATTTAATAGAGAATTCCAACATATTCGTCTAAACTGCCATTACAATAATATTACTGCAGGTGAAATGCTGTTTAAAAGGGGGACAAAGAAGTATTTAAATGCTTACCAGCTAACTGCAGTTTATAGGATTTGGAGTGACACTAATTTTAACCTTTATGTCTCACAATATAAAGCGTGATTAATGAATGCTTTTCATTAATTGGAAATGACACCAAAATAAAATGAATCGTTTCTCTAACTGTGTTCAAATTAAACTAAAGCTGTGCACTTTTTGTGCTGTGTGAGATCCAGCATCTTATTAGAATTTTAAATGGAAACATTCTTTTGACAACGAAAGCCCAGTTTTGGCAAAGGATGAGGTAATGGATGCTTATAACTTAAATTTAGAGGAATCTTAATCCCAAACTGCTGTTTGCCAAGGTAATGCTATATGCATTCATTTCCCAATGTTTATTTGTCAACAAGTTAAATGATCCTGGTGACTCAGTCTTCAGAATGCATTGGCACTAAAACTAGTTTCTAAAAGAATGCAAAATTATCTCTAAATACAAATAGTAATAAGTTAGTAGGTTAGAACAGATATACCTGATGTGGCAGAAAACTCAAGGTTTCTTTTGGAATCTGGTGGAAATAAGTCAAGACACCAGCCAGACTTGCTGGAACCAATAGTTCAGCTCCTGGCTAAAATGACTCTACCTGTCTTCGTTCCAAGGTAAGATAATTACTTAAGAGACATTAAAAAAGGATTTTTTCATCCTCCTGGAAATTCAAGTGATCAGTAAAGGTTACTTTGCAATAAGTTTCTATTCTACCTCTGGCCAAAATTCCAGTACTCTTTCTTAATCATGACTTGTGCTTTGGACAGGCTGTCAACCTGGCACATCTTTGAAATTCCATTTAATCCATATTGCCACTATCATTATCATCCACATCATATTTACACTGGCTGCCACAACCACATCTAGTGGCTTGATTGGCTCTTTGGGTGATTCTTGGGCATAGTTTGGGGAAAAGAGCACCTTCTCTCATTTACTGTTGTAGGAGATGATTTGGTTCAGATGAGGAAGTGCTGGTGTGGTGTAGTGGTTAAGAGTGGTTGACTCGTAATCTGGTGAACCGGTTACGCTTCCCCGCTCCTCCATATGCAGCTGCTGGGTGACCTTGGGCTAGTTACACTTCTCTGAAGTCTCTCAGCCTCACTCACCTCACACAGTGTTTGTTGTGGGGGAGGAAGGGAAAGGAGAATGTTAGCCGCTTTGAGACTCCTTAAAGGGAGTGAAAGGTGGGATATCAAGTTCAAACTCTTCTTCTTCTTCTTCTTCTTCTTCTTCTTCTTCTTCTTCTTCTTCTTCTTCTTCTTCTTCTTCTTGCAGCATAGAGTTGAACTTTGGAATTTGCTACCACAAGATGTCATAATCACCACCACCTTAGATGGCTTTAAAAAGGGATTACACAGATTCACGGGGTGATATTGATCTTAGTCATATTCACTGAAATTAATGGACTTGTTAAACCAATTGATTTTAATGAGTCTTATAGGAGTATGACTAACTTTGGATATCATCCCATGGAGCGTAATGGCTGCTAATCATGTTCTTTCCTGGTATATGAATTCTATGAAACACAAGATAATGTATTGAAAGTCATCTAGCACAGAAAAAATGAAATCCAGTATTTAAAATTCATGACATTCAAACCACACATGGTCAAAATTAATGTTTGCAAACCTTGCCCTCTCTAATATTACAGTATTTGTTACACTGTGGAATTTAAAACAAGTTTATTGTCTATAAATGTCATGCTTGCCATGATCATGTTTTGAGATCTGTGGTAGAAGATCTGGTGGGTAATTTACGAAAATCCCTTTATGCTATATCTAAAGGACTGTGGGAGATTTGAAACACTTGAGGCTTGTTGCTTGGCAAACCTCTGGAAAATTACAAATTTTACTGGTTGAATAATACTCAAACCCTTGTCTTCCAACCAAAACCAAATTTTACAGTATCCAGGAATCATGAGATCACATATTTTGCCTAATAGCGCCTCTTAAAAATCAAGACTTAGGTTCCAGTTTTAAGCTTGTAAATTCATATATAAGATTCATAGACAGCATAAGGGCATTTGAACCTATAACAATATAACACATGAATAAATACATAATCACAACTTAAATGCAAGATGAGAAATCAAGATCCATTGGCTTAGATGTTGGAAGTCAAAATGATGCCATAGCTAGTAAACAACACCGAACTACAGTGACACATAAAAATAAAAGATTAAGAGTGGCATTCGAAGAAGGATTAAAAATAATTACACCAGGACTGAAAATTTATTTCTTGGCATTGCAAAATATAACTTTTTAAGCATACCACAAAGTTTGGAACATTAAAATGCTAAATATGTGCTGATATTTCATGGAGTCCTTTTGAGAGGAAATGGACTTCATCAATGATTGGACGTCCATACAACATTGAATTGGTTTCATACAGCAGTGAATATACACACAAACAGGTTTGTGTCAGATAAAATGTGAAATGATGGTTTCCTGCTATATGAATGATCCTGCATGATCCTCAGGCTTGCACACACACCCTTTTTATGCATACCAAAGGAAGAGATTCAAAGATCTCCAAGATGTCTGAACATGAGGACCTGTGGTTTGGTGGAACTGTGATTACTGAGAAGAAGCCAGGATCATGGGGAACTGGTCCTTGAAATTCATAACAAAGCTACTAGAGACTGAGTGCGCCTAGGTCCCCTAAATTCTGCTTTGTGCTTGATTTGTAGGGGGAAATGCAAACAGTCCTCCAGCCAAATTTCCAATATCACTCAGCCATCAGAGGATTGTTAGAGCCAAATAGACCTGAAATAAAGGCATGCAGCTTTTACTTTTATTTATGTAGACAAATGCTGAGAAGCTACGTTCAACTCATAGACCAGCTGTATTGCTGGATACTTACATAGCTTGCTAACTGCCTACTGTAAATTCATGCTGAGCAGTAATCCATCTATCATTACAGTTACAGGTGTTTGGTTCTTGCCTATAGACGGGATCTGTAGTACTGTCGGCAGTCACCATATGGAATATCTTACATGTTGTTTGCAGTGGTAGCAAAACTGAATTGTTAATCACACTGTCATAAAACATAAAGCCATGGAAACCAAATAAAGCAATAGGGGTCCAGCTTTGAAAACTGAAATTGTGCAGGAGGTATGCTTTAAGATGTGCAGAAAATTCATTCCTTGATAGATTCACTGTGCCGAGTTTGATGGTGAATGAGCAACAGACCTTGGTTAATAGCTTGAGGGCTACAAATTATTATGATGTGACGGGAATAATCCACAGAGCCTGAAGATAAGGTTTTCCTGAGCTGGTGCCCCAAAGTGGAGAACATTTCTGCTTGAATGTTGAATGTGCCTTATCTTCAGAGCACTCTTGCCATACTTGTGCAAAAACATTTTATGCTTGTTGGGAAGAGGGATGAGCTCAGAGTATTTAGTTGGAGTTTTCAAGCCACTAACTACAAAGGAGTTCTCTACAGAGGATCAGCTGGAAACTATTTACTCTGAAACAAGTGTTTTGCAAAACACAACAATATCTTAGTTTTTCCTACATAAACCATGAGACTCCTTATCAGCTTTCTCCAGAATGTTTGGGGATTGGGATATCAAAGCTCAGGATGTTTGACTGTTGTAACGTTTTTGTATGCAGCTGTCACTTTTTGGGATGTGATTTTCCCTGGCATAATGAATTTGTATGATATTTTCACTAACGTATGCATTTATATGCACACTTTACACAAGTATATGATTTTTTGTACATGTTCCTTGTCTGGAGAACTGGACTGCAAAATTCGGAGAGGTGTGAATTTTGGAAGGATAATTGTGTTTTAGCTAGCACCTTTTTGTAGAAAGTGCAAATTAAGCAAGTTCTCTTTTAAATGGGAACTGTTTCATATTTCTCCTCCATCTCTACATATGAGTGGAACCCAGTCTTCTCCTGCTTGCCTGCATTTGCATATATCTTAAACAGAAATACATCATTTTTGCATAAATGCAAGCTTCGTACATGAGACGTTGTGTTTAAGTGCTTTGTTTGCACTCACCTATGTGCAAAAATATGAAAAAGAGAAACCTGTTTCTCATATATTAACCCTCAAAAAGTGTAAAAATAAACAATAAAATACAATTAAAAATAAATATGAATATTTAATGCATACATGCCACTCACCACCTGAATGAAGCTCATGGACCACTGGTGGTACCCAAAACACAGTTTGTGAACCATTGCTCTGTGCGAAGGGATGTCTCATCTAAAGATAAAATCTATATGGAGGAAGGGCCTTGAAGAAGAAGGGCGATGAATTTCCCATCAAATTTTCATAATTGGACAGCAGGCTAAACAAGCACAGCAAGGGTGGGAAGGAGTGTTACCTGATGACAATATATCCCGATATGACCAGTTATATATTTTATATTGTAATTTGTATCTCTGCATATATTATTAGCATATGCAAACTTTATGCAAATATGTGTCTGCATTTATTTTCTTTTTGAGCAATATATATCTTCTTTTCTGGTGATAAGTGGCCACTCAAGTTTTCTAACATGAACATACCCCATGCTTAAATCTCTTCCACTTTCACTTGCCTCAAATAAATAAAGTGATCGTGCAGGTTGGCAAACTCTACCTGCCTATAAGTTGAGTCAGATGTAGATTCAGCTGCTAAACTGTAGGATGATGTAAAGAAATATATGCTGCTCAATACTCTTTTTTAAATGGTTGAGTTTCTGCTGAGTCTAAGTATTCTTTGAACATATCAATAATTCAAAAGTTATTCTTAGAAAAGTCTGATTTTCATCTCTGTGCAAAGACTGCTTGTAGACTGCCGTGCTACTATTCAAGGCTTGTTACTGATAAAATTAGAGAGAGAAATGTCATAGCAAAAGATAGAAAAGACAGAGCAAAGAAAATGTGCAAAGAAAGTTGGAAGTAATGCTGGAGGAGTTTATTGGTAAGTGGCATTTGAGATTTCCCCCTGTTTATTTTTTCCAGGAGGAGTTAAGTGTGTGTGTGTGTGTGTGTGTGTGTGTGTGTATCTCAGCTACAATGCTATTTCCTAGGCACTTTTGAATGTGAATATGCTTACACACAAATAAGCAATAACTAGTTTTGTTTGACTGGAGGAGTCATGGTTGGCATTCCTGATCACTGCATCGGTGATGAAATTTGTGAACCCCACACTGAGCATTACAGCACAAGCAGGGAATAAGATATAGAAGGCATTTCTGCTTATGAGGTTCTTGCAAAACAATACGAATCAGCACTGAAAATTAGCAATATCAGAATTTTCTGCTGGATATTAAGAGTTGACTGTTAAGGACTTTTATTCCTCACTAGCTACACATAAGCAGTCTCATGCCTAGCATCTCTGAGAGCTAAAGAAATTAAAGATCCTATTAACCCTTGAAGGAGGATTACTCTGAAACTGATGGAAACTTTGTACGCTAAAGCATTTCTGCAAAAGGGTGTGGTGGTCTAGATCTGGGGTGGGAAACCTCCATGTCCATGAACCAGATGCAGCCCTCAGTCTAATCCCATCCACCCCACAGTGTCAGAAGGGGATTGGGTAGGTCCCCCCCCTTGCTTGCTTTTTGACAAGGATTGGTAGGCCGCTTTCTTTGTGGTAGTGGCACAACTGCAGCAGAGGCTAGCTGGGAGCAGCTTCCCTCTTGCCTACTCCATCTGCAAAAATCTGGCTTGTCTCCTACTCTTGAATCCATAATTCCAGTGTTAGGTACAGGGATGAAGATGGAGGGAGCTGAGATGAGGCAACCAGGACCGGAGGAGGAGCTGGTTGAGGTAGAGGTTGGCCAAGGATCTTCCTCTTATACTTTCCCATCACTAACTCTGTGCTTGTGCCTTTCAGGATGAAGAGGAGGAGGGTTTCTTACATCTCTGCCCCCATCTATTTTCCAACATCTTTCTCAATTTCTAAGGTCAGAAAAAGAGGAGGGATTGCAGCAAGAGAAGGATAAACAAACCTTCATGGGGTGTGGGAAGCTGTCTGGTGCTAGTCTAGAAAGCCAGGCTTACAACTTCAAGAACTGAAGTTCATGAGCCCCCTTTACATTATGAAATCTTTCTGTGGCCTTAGGGAAGTAATCATGTCAGGCCTCTGTTTTCATCGGTGCAACATGAATTATACTAGCCTGCCTCTATAGGTTAGTTAAGGTGAACAAACATGAGAAGCTGAAATGACCAGTAGTCAAATTTAACATTTTGGCAAGACCGATCCAAGGCAGCCTGCTATCCATTACCTTATTCCTGGAAAAAGAAAAGTGGCCGAGCCATTTGTTTAATGTTACCCATGTTTCAGCAATGGTTCCAAATGGTGAGTGTGTGTGAGATACGTAGTCATTTCAACCTTCTTTTAGTAAGTTCCTCCCCACCCCTTCTGCACTTTTCTTTACCTCTGCCCCATCTCCCATTGCTCTCATATTTCCCCACAGCTTTACCTTATGTGGAAACCTCGTCCATGTTCATATGAACATGGAAACCTTCCAAAATAGCAGTGCTGAGATGTACTTGGATTACTCCCTAGAGCACCTGAAATGCCAGGAAAGAAAATCAGATATATTTGGCATCAGATCTGAAACACAAGGTCATTATATGGACTATTAAATTTTGATAATATAGGATAATAAAGATGTTGGTGGAACTAGATCAGAGATCACATGTTTTAGAGAACTTATAAGATGTATTTCAGGTGACTTCATTCAGGCTGAAATAATAACCAGAGCTATTGTATGAAGGGCTGCTGAAGCACATATTTGGGACCAAAAAAAAAGTGGATTCAGACCTGAAAAGAGGAACATGACTGTAATCATTCCACCTTCTTTTGTTATATCCAGACCCCTGCCATTAGCTGAGCATTCACATCAAAGCACCCTTACAAATATCCTTTTTTATTTTCACGGAACCCAACAGCTGCACAGTAATAAAGGTTTTCTTTGCATTGTACAGTCCCTCTCAAGGCCCTTGTAAACCTTGGTGCTGTTGCAGCTCTCCCGGGATTATTCTTGATCTAGACTGTGGGGTGGGTGCAGGAAATTGAATGTATGAATACTGTTTCATATTAGGGATGGGGAGACATTTGGTTTGGTTTCCATTTTGATGTGAATGCACCTAATTTACATGAGCCGAACCAACATGCGGACTAAAGCACAGCTCTTTTTTTGAAATCCATATACTGTATTCCAAATTTCTATGATGCAGTTCTTCAGCCAAATAATGCGTGCAAGAATCTGCATATTATGGGGTATTGTGCTTTAAAATGTGTATATTGTGGACATGTTAAATAGCATTATATTATTGATTGATTTACCAGTCCTATATGTTGGTTGCCCTTTGGTGATAAGTATACCTCAACAAAAACATAAAAGCAATACCATAAAATACAGGTGAAATATAATAAAAAATTTCATAAATGTAAAACACAATAGGAAAAGGCAGCTTTGAATCATTTGACACTTCCAGACCAGTCCAATTGTATATCAACTAACAACTCTTCACCGCATCCCCTCCAAAAGTCTGCTAAAGCAGACACAGCTCAATCTGTTTCCTGAAAGAATAAAATGAAGAGGCCTCAGTGAGGTGGGAATTTCCCACGTGCAGACTCCTTCCCTTGCGCTATATGTACCTCCCTCTATGAAGAGGGCCTTGTCTGCAGATCTCAAGTCATGGGCGGGTCTATATGGGAGCAGGCATTCTCTCAGACATTTGGGCCCCAGGGCTTTGACTGTAAGGGTAAGCATTTTAGAGGAAATTACTTGCAAAGATGTGCATGTTAGGCAAAAGAAACTACAGTAATGTGTATATTAAGAGAAATGCACACTAAAGTGCTGACAGGTTTTTTTTTATGATGACTTTAAGAAAACCTGATACCAAAGCATCAAACTCCATTTAACACAAGCCTGCTCTGAATCCCTTTTAGGACTCCATTAATCACTAACAAAATATATACAGTGGTAACTTGGTTTACAACCATAATCTGTTCCGGAGGTCTGGTTGTAAACCAAAACAGGTTGTAACACAAGGCACACTTTCACCAATGGGGCTCCCCCCCCCAAAAAAAGGCTTGTAATAAAAAAAAAGGGTTGTAATAATAAAAAAAAGGGACACGCACTTCCGGGTTTGACATGGTTGTAATCCAAAACGGTTGCAAAGCAAGGTACCACTGTACATTATTGAAATTAACAAGTATTAATTGGAAGTATTTTTTTATCTGTGTGGCAAAACATTTGGCTTCCATCTTCATCAGCTGCTCTGATAAAAATGGCACAATGTTGTTTCCAAGGTGGAAGTTATAGAGATTTGAGAATGGGATGCTCAGAAAGGCTTTGTTTGCTGAATGCTCAGTCATGACGTCAACGTTGATGAGCACCATAATCACTTAGCATCAACTACCAACATAAGAAATCCTCTCTTTTGTTCATCACAAATATTCATATATATGTATGAACATTCAGAGTTTATATGATGGTGGGAGGGGGTTCTTTCTTTCTTTTATTTATATTTTGACTTCTCACATATGTAGCAGAGAGTTTTGCACCCATGGGAAACACACTCCGAGTTCAACTGAGTAGGGCAGGTGTTGCATATACTGGGATGCTGCATTTAACACTGTGATCCTGACTTTAAAAAGGTCGATGAGGTAATGAAATTCTGAATATTGGGGGAAACATAATGTATGTATTTTCAAAAGATAAGCCATTGGACAATGGAAGCAGATTCCTGAAAAAGGTTGCAGATTACCTATCTCTGGAGATATCTTCTTAGAAAAGAATAAATGTGAATCTGTTAGGAATGGTGGAGCTACACTATCACCACCAAGGGATTGAACTAGAGGACCTTCAACAATGTTTCCAAGTTTATGATCCTGCATTTTCCCCCTTTATCCTTCCCATTTC
The DNA here is from genome assembly GCF_964188315.1 of Podarcis muralis. Lineage (NCBI taxonomy): Eukaryota > Metazoa > Chordata > Lepidosauria > Squamata > Lacertidae > Podarcis > Podarcis muralis. The sequence goes on along the minus strand of NC_135663.1, from coordinate 30,896,026 downwards.
TTCTCATGGACACTATTTGTTTCTCTCCTGAATGCTCAAAGTCCATATATCCTAAATGGTAGAGAATTAAGGTGGTATTTAAGGGGGGGAATCTACCCTAATTCTTTATCCATATATGATTTATAGATTATATATGGATATTTAGAAAATCTGTAAAAGAAAGACAATGTCTTACAGAAACAGGCATAATCCTTTGTTATGAAAATCAAAACGAGTATTTTCCTCTTAATATTATTTTCTTCAGATGGCAGATCATAATTGCTATACTAGGTGTGTCAGTATGCAAAAGTTTTCCCATATTGCATACATACAGTTCCATTGATAATATTCCAGATTGATATATAGCAGGGCCTTCTGGTTATGGCACAACAGTTACGGCACTCTCTTTCATTAGAGATACATTTGTCCTCTTGTTGATGCCTTTTTATTGCCTATTAAAGTCATGTGGTTTATCTGGCTTTATGCCTCATGTGAGGCATTCTGCAGTAATTTACAATAGAATTTTATGGTTTTGTTGTTGATTTTATGTTACATTTTACTCTGTGCCTTTATGCATCCTGAGACCATCAGTTGAAGGGCAGTTTAAAATATTATTATTATTAATAATAAAATAATACATAAATGCACACATCCTTAAGTGCATAATACAGAGAACACCTGGTAGAAGCTCAGCTAAGTACATTGGATTTTGAGGGTGGTGTTTTTTTTAACACATTAGTTCTGGAAACTCTAATGAGCATTTCATAAGCACTTGCTAATAGTGCCCAATTTAAAAAAATGAGTTATGTGTCAACATTTCTTTTTCACATGCCAAAATAGTAGTATCCCACTTGAATGTCTCTGTATTCTATTTTAACAAAATGCTCTGTTCTAAGAGAGAAAGGAGTTCAGAAAAGACAAATGAAATTGCTGAGCTTACTATGTGGCTTTTTATTTACTTTTAATACCTCTGTATATAAATAATTCAGCTCTTTAGTTCCCCAGCTGTTTAGTTTTCATATCCAGCTACAGGAGCAAGTCGTTTTTGCCTCTGCTTTTGTTATACAAACACTGTCAAGCACATACTCTGAGTTTCCTTTTAGTGAGCTACTAATTGCAATAATAGTAGCCTGAATGGTAAATACTTGCAATGTGATCCATCAATGTTTCACAGAGCTCTGATAGTCCTATGGAGCTGTGCATGAACCTTAGGCCTGTCCCCCCAAACCCAATCCCCATTCACATGAATGTTGTGAAATCATCGGCTAATCCTTGCTGGTGTGTTTATAGATAAGCAAGCAGAAGCAAGAAATAAGCTTGAACTTCTGAGTTGACTTTAAACAAAACCTTTCTTCACCTTGAGATGTTTCACAATCATGTCTTTCACCTACATAGTTCTTCTGCACTGTATTCTTAATGTTTAGATCTTGCACTCATATTTATTTGTTTCTTATAGTTACAGTATATAAGATTGCCCAGTTACATTGTTCACTAATTTTCAGGGTGACGTAACACAATACAATAACAATTAAAATACTAAAAGGTTGCGTCGTAAAAAGCAAATATAAAATAACACCTTGCAGCCTAAACGTTTCCAGCCGATGGAATAAAACCAGATGACTAAATTACGCAGCATATAAACGGTGGTTCAAAACTGTAAAATCACAATTTTTTGTTGTTTTTTGAAGGCCCAAGAGAATGAACAAAAATTCACCTGGCACTAGAATGACCATAAAGAAGGTGCCAGATGAGCCTCATAGCAAGGGGCACAAATGCCTACTCCAAAGAAGAAATGGAGCATGGCAATTCTTTTACTTAATGGCCTTTGCCACCCAGACTAAGAAAATAATAGAAATCTACACAGTTGAAGTCAGCAATGGCTCCCTGAACTAACAAAGTCAGTTCCAGTAGAAAGTCGTGATTTCATCCCGGTGGAAAATGGTCACATGAGCAACGTATTATATCACCCATTTCACTGTATTTACAATGACTTTTAAAATATCCTGTGGTCAAGTGGTTTCGTTCATTTCTCCTATATTGAAGCCTCCAAGGGTACCACAGCAGCCTGTGGTTCCAATTATGAATCCAATGTGATTGGCAATGCTCAACAAAATGTGGACATAATTTGAAGAAAGCTCGTGGCTTAAAATGTACAATCCTTTGGTTCATGTTAAACATCATAAGGGACAAAGCAGTCTCTGAAGGTATTTGGGGATGAAGAGGCAGAGGGGATGAGAGCCAAGCTAGCAGGGTGGCCCAAGGAAGCTAGGTGGGCAGGCTTACAGATGGAGCTCCAAGTTGTGTTGGGTCAGATCTGTTACAAGTAGGCTGCCACCTGTACTTTAGCCATCTCAGACACTTAAATTCTGGCAGCTCAGAAAACCAAGGAACTGCTTTTTTCCTAGCCAGTGGGCAAAGGCGGTAATCCCCTGGGTCAGTTTTCCATTCCACAGGCCAACTGGGACTTTCAACAGGGAGGCTTTGTGGGTCAGCATGAGGCATTTGGGCTATTGTGTTGTTTTTATTTTTATTAGGTATTTTGTGGTTTTATATCTTGATTTTATTCTGTGAACTGCCATGAGACCCCAGGTATAGGGTAGAATAATAGTAATAATAATAATAATAATAATAATAATAATAATAATAATAATGAAATAAAATAAAATAAAATAAAATAAAAGCCAAAGGATCCGACTGCCTCTCGTTGGATCATCTTAATAAGTCCTCAAAGAAGGCACCAATAACTCTTCCAATTACTTGTTCCATTCTTCAGGCACTGAGCACCGATGTGTGACATCAACAAGGAGCTCTGAAAATCCTTCCCATTTAATGTTTTTGTGTTTAATTGTATTGAGCTGTAAGTAGCCTCTTCTGGGACTGCATGGTGAATGGTGGGCTATAAATGCCTATGAATGAACATATTAATAAATTGTGAATAGTTTCTGAATGAGAACTTAGGATTGCTTTGCAGAAAAATGGGCTGAATCACCAAGTCATGAACAACATTTACAAAGTCAGAATCAATCTTTCACCATCTCTTAAATGGGGCGAGGGTGGGGAGGAGAGATTTGGCTTCCTGCTGCAAGGCAAATACATGCAGATACAGTGGTACCTCAGGTTACATACGCTTCAGGTTACACACTCCGCTAACCCAGAAATAGTGCTTCAGGTTAAGAACTTTGCTTCAGGATGAGAACAGAAATCGTGCTCCAGCGGTGCGGCAGCAGCAGGAGGCCCCATTACCTAAAGTGGTGCTTCAGGTTAAGAACAGTTCCAGGTTAAGAACGGACCTCCGGAACGAATTAAGTACTTAACCTGAGGTACCACTGTATTTAGAATGGGTGATTTTAGAGCATTTCAATCATACTGGTAACATTGTCCTTCAGCAGAACATAACAATGGCTTTCCCATTGTGATCTTTATTATAATGTGCATCCATTGTACTTGGCATGTAGATGGCTGCATCCTTTGTATAAATATAGGGAGAGCTGGCAAGAATATATGACATTTTGAATTGATTAAAAAAAGTATATATTTTGTCACGAGAATTTTTTGGGGTGCTGTACCTGACAATCAGTCCACATATTCCCTCTCTCTCTCTCTCTCTCTCTCCCTCTCCCTCTCCCTCACTCTCTCTCTCTCCCTCTCTCTCTCTCTCTCCCCCTCCCCTCCCCCTCCCCCTTTACCACATGAAACAGGAAGGGCAAGTGACTGAACACTAAAGGCTGAAACCTGATTACAGAATCCGAGGAAGCACTAAAATACTATCATTCTACATCTGTTTAATCCTTAGTGATTGACAAAATAGCTATAACTCATGGCAGATTAGTACTGCCCAGTCTGGCACTGTAGGTCAGATAATTTCTTTCACGTATCTTTAAACTTCATTACAAGTCTGCTTCAGTAGATGATGTGAACTCTGTTGCACTGAAACTAGGTCAGTGGGTTACTGAGTAATAATGTCACATGGAATAATACTGTTGCAGGCTGGATTAATTATAATTATGTGTGATTATTTCCCCCCAGTATATACAATCACATTTTCTTCTAGGAATTACCTATTATAGGAATATAGCAAATTCCCTTATACTGAGTCAGATCTAGCTCATTTTGGTCTACACTGACCTGCAGTGGCTGTCATGGGTTTCAGACAGGGCTCTCTCAGCCTGACACGTAGAGGCTGGGGATTGAGCCTGGGACCTTGTGCATCCAAAGCATCTTCTCTGTGGCTGAGCTATGGTTCCTTTCCTAAGGGTGTACAGTGGTGCCTCGCAAGACGAAATTAATTCGTTCCGCGAGTTTTGTCGTCTTGCGATTTTTTTCGTCTTGCGAACACGGTGTCGGGAAAGTTTTGGAAAAGCTTCAAAAATCACCAAAGTCTTTAAAAACCTCAAAAAAGGCTACCACACTGCGTTCTATGAGTTGCTCCTCGAAGTCAAGTCGCAACTGTATTAACGGTGTTAAGAAAAAGGAAATAAACTTGCAAGACGTTTCCATCTTGCGAAGCAAGCCCATAGGGAAAATCGTCTTGCGAAGCAGCTCAAAAAAAAAAAAACAACCCCTTTCGTCTAGCGAGTTTTTTGTCTTGCGAGGCATTTGTCTTGCGAGGTACCACTGTATGATGTTATAAGAAGCTGACCTTCCTTCAATAGGAAAACGTCTTGTTAATAGACATGGGTGATTGATTTCCTCGGTAGGATCTAATGGTAAGTAAATACAGCTGGAGATTTGTCTCTAGTGTTTGAAACAGGAGGTCCGTCAGACCTTGGAGAAGGTGACTCCCCTAAGCTCCCAGGTAAGAGTAGGGGCCAGGTGTGTAAGTAAGCACTAGTCAAAGAAAAAGACAACGGGGAGTGTTCAACATTATTGTTGAACCTTATGGGGCAAAGGTATGCATTTTGTTGTTGTTGTTGTTGTTGTTGTTGTTGTTCCATTGTGCTCATAAAGGGTCTTTATTTGGTACATGATTTGTGTCTATTTTCCATAAAGTTTGATCTGTGACAACAAATATGACTTGAGTAAAATTGTACTCAGTGTGTTTTTATTTGTTTCAGGTTCTTTTGTAGAATGAGAAAAGGGGGCATGCCATGTGATGTGCTTCGAGAGAACTAATTCACAAGAAGGGGCTTTATCCATATAAAATATGGTAATAATTACCGTATATATAATTCCATCTTTTGTTACTTGCATTTGAAAAAATGGAGATGACTTTTCATATATTCCAATACAGATATCTTCACTATTAATTTAAGTTATTAAGTTATCCCCATTGGTAAAGAAGACAATTTAATACTATATACCTGAAGGCTGATAGATTTCTATCGCAATTAAAGGCATTTCTGAACCTTTAATTAATAGACATTCTGCCATAAATAGCAGTATGCACTCAATGGTCGTGTGTGTGTATGTGTGGAATAAATAGTCAAAACCAGAACAATCCCTTTTTCATTAAAAAAAATCATTGATCTGAAAAACAGATGGAGATAAAATGAAGATGCATTCACAGAGAAAAACAATTACTTCAAGATGGACCACATAGGTTGATAAAAGAGATACTGGATAAATAATACTATAAATTACATATAGTCTGCTCCAGCCCAGAACTCTTGAGTGCTGTCTAGTAATCATAAGCCAATTCTTTAAAAACCAATCTATTGAATGTAGTCTTGATGTTGTCAGGTAAACCTCCTTATTTCTGGCTTTATTTCTTTCAGTTCCTACTCAAAAGTGGGCCTATTGTCTTATAGCCAGATACTTAAGTTTAATGATTCCTTGTGGATGAATGGGTTTGAATGCAGAACTTGAATTCTATTTGCTAGTGATTCTTTTCTATTCATTTCAATGGAGGAAGTAGAGATGCATATGAAGGCTTGGTTAAGTTGGCCTGGTCAACCTGGCTTGGCATGAACAACACTTTTTGTGTGAGCAAAACTTTGGTTCTCAGTCTGTGTAGAGCTTTATGCTCTTAACCACAATTTAAAGACAGGTGGACTATGCAAAGGTATGTCTGGACTGCCAAGCTGCCAAGCTGATGTTTGAACTAAATCAAGGAAGGCCATGCAGAGATGGCACGATTTGGAAGGAGCAGAAAGGGAAGTGTGATGTGTGTGTGAGAGAGGAGAAAAGAACAAATAGGGGATATTCAGTCTGGATGATCAGAGGTACTAGAAAACAGGTGAAAGACAATGGCTTTAGTTTACAAGTTAGAAATGCTTCCTCCTTCACCTGTATGCTTACAGAGACCATTTATGCAGTTATCACACCACATAGATAACAGGTGAAGAAATAATGCAAGTGGGCCATGAGGCCTTCAGCCAGTTTTTGCAAGCACAGGGGATGGAAGATTCTAGCATAAGGAGAAAACAAATGTTATAAAAAAAGCAAGAGAAAAAAAAACCAGAAGGTAAGCAAATGAGAATATAGGATGCAATTAGTTCAAGTTGTGTCAACTGAAGAAGAGACTTTGAAGTAGAACTCAGTGGGTGACATAATGCAGGGTGGCCGGCCTGTTCCATAGATGACGCCTTGTCCTGGACTGACAGGAGAAGGTCCAGAACCCCCTTCTGCCTGAAGATCAGAGGACTGGTCATCCACCATTTGCTTTCAGTAAACCATCTCTGATTGGTAATTATTATCCCCTGTTGTAGTTGACGTCCCGTGGGCAGTTGCTTTGAATTTTGGTATTGAAACATTGTGGGCATTTGCTTTGCATTGTATTTAGTAAATGCCAGTTGTGCTTTTTTTCTTCTTTATGGCTTGGATTTCTGTTCCTGTTTACATTGTCTGTAGGAACTTAGTAAACCCTCATGCTGACCTATGTTATATGCAGAGATGAGTGCTAGCTAATGGGGTGGTTCATTGGGCAAAAGTGGAAGCTGCCCAGCATGGCAGTAGCAAATATCTTGTGGTGCTGAGAGGCATCAGTGGAGGTGTGAAGCTGGTGGGTGTGTAGACTACTGATATAATCAGGGCATCCACTCAGCAACCCTGCAGCCGTACCACTGCCACTGTCACCTCCCAGCAGGGACGCGGACTTATAAAAAATATTGGGGGGGCCCGGGAAAGCTCATGAATAATAAATAAGCTCATGAATATGCAAATAAAGTGGCGCCGCCTCCTCGTGAGCGAATAGGGGAGAGCGTGCTGCGCCTATTAATCAGCTCCAAAGGAAATTGGGTGGAGCTTTTGCTCGGGAGGGAGGGCAGGAGGCATGCAGCCCGCCCCTCCCTGTGCATTTTGGGCTGGGGGAGGGGCGGCGATGGCGCTCTGCTGGAGGGGCGCCGGAGATTATTGGGGGGGCGGAGCCCCCCCAAACGAATTTTTGAGGGGGCTCGGGCCCCCTCAAGCCCCATGGAGTCGGCGCCTATGCCTCCCAGTACATAATGGAAGGACCCTCCTGCCACCACTGGTATGCTGTTGTGGCTAGTGGTTTTACCTGTTCCTTCCACTGAAATAAATCTGACAAGTTGCATATACTATGAAGCCAAAGTGAAGCTTCTGGTCAATACAAGTGGATTAGATTCACTTGTCCCTATCCAGCAAATGAGATCTAAGTACCCATAGCTCCACTGTGGAGCTCATCCTTCCAAGTTCAATGCTTGGCATCTCTTGGTGAACTAGCCAATATAGACAATACTCAGCTAGAGGGACCATTCAGTTTAAGGCAGTTCCTTATGTTCTTCCTGTGTGTGCTTTACTAAAGCACCCCTGGGCTATGATAGACATCCAGGTTGGGGCATCATTTTCAGTTCTGTAATTTCATTTTTAATTTGATGGCAATCAATGCTATTACAATCCAATAATTGGAAGAAATGTAAGACAGAAAATTAATTTGCATTGCTACCCAATTTAAACCTGTGCAAGTGAGTCAACTTAGTACCATGGAAATCAATGTAACTAAATCAATATATGCCTATGCATGGTATTTTAAGTGATTTTTGGCTCCCACTCATTTAGGTAATGGGTATTTAAAGGAAATACGCATGCTTCTAAAGGGAAAAGTGTTTTTGTTTTTATTTTAAATAAAAATGGTAAAAGGTTAAGGCTATTTTTAATTGGGGGGAGACATTTTCTGCTTATAACAGTAATCTGTAGATTAATGTTTCCTGTGTTTTTATGATGCGTTCTATATAGCACCAGAAAAATAGTATAAAAAGGTATAATTACAGCCATTCTTAGACTGCTGGCATGTAATGACCTTCACTTCAACTCTGCAGGCTGGACTGAAATCTGTTCATATTTTTTAAAATAAAATTTATAGCTAGTAATTTGAAAAAGCATCAAGTACTTTTCATGTGCCCTGTGGACTGTTACAGAATGGAAAAATGAATAGTGGAGGTGGAGCAGATTTCTGTGGTTAGATATGAAGCTTCTTTTTAGTTGACTGTAAGAGTGTAGCACTAGCAGGCGCATTTAAATTTGAGCAGAGCCACTGCTTAAACAAGACCCATGCCTCACCACTGGCTACTCTCTAAGGCATATTCCTTGAATTATGAAGGGAACATGATATCTGAGTTGGGCGCATTGTTGGTCAATGGTTCTTTTTAAAAATTTGTATCTTTGTGGTACCATATAAGTTATTTCTTCACTTCCATTACCAAAGCTCCTATGGTTCCAATGAAATTTTTGCTGTAATAACCCTAAAAATAAGAGGCAAAGAATTAAAAACAGTTGGCTAGTAAAAAAAAGATTGGCTGTATTTCTGGAAGGTACCTGTAAAAGAATGAGTGGAGTGTGTGTGTGTGCATGTCTGTCTCTCTGTGTGTACTGGTTATATCAGGATATACCAATTATTTTCTTCTGGCTTTATTTAGGCTTTTAAAATTGGCTACATGCTCTTATTATTGCCAAAGTAAAATAAACCGAGAGTTTCTTTCACTACATCTTGCAGTCTTTATCAGCCCAATAAATGTACACGAGGAAACCAACTATTGGTCGTCTTTCACTGCAAGAATGAAACAAAAACAGACATTTTTCTAGTTTATGAGAACACGTAAAGCGATAGTTTCCTGAAAATGTCTCTAGTTGTAACTGAAAGATCAAAAAGTTGTGTTTGGGATATTTTACTAGTTAAATGCAAGCCACAAATTGCATTCATGGAACTGGGATCCACTTCACACTTATCATTTGCTGAAGATACAGTGACTGAAGGGGGGGAAACGTACACCGCACTGCTGGCATAGCAACGTTATGTCATTCATAACCAACGAAGTCAAGGAAAAGTCTCGCAGATGGATTGCTGTCCATTCCTTGTTCCTTTGAAAATCTCTTTCATACTTTTTGACATGTCAGCTATTTAATGCTTTGCAATGCTGACACTGGATATTTTCTGCAGAAAAGAAAATGAAACACCTGCTGGATATTAGGGATGGTCAAATTTGTCAATTTTTGTTTCTCTTGGGTTTGTCATTTTGCCAATCTTAAGGTCACTTCCCCACATTTCTGCAACAGCTTGTGATTTTTATTTTATTTTTTATTTTAAAAGTCCATGACTTGTTGTGTAAATTTATCTTAATGTACACATATTTACATGCTATCATGCCTATTATAATGTCTTTTATGGTATCTTTTCTATGCATTTTACACACATATATTCTCTTAATATACACCTTTTTGTGTGCATTATTTGGAAAATAGACCATAAAATTCAGAGAAGTGCAAATTTCAAAAGATAGCTCCTTTTACATATTGAAAGTGGAACATAATAGGAACACGTTATGCTCTTCAGCTTTATGTTATTGGCCCGTGTAGCTCAGCATTGTCTGTGTTGACTGGAAGCAGCTATCAGAGGTTTTTCAGGCAAGAGCTTATTTCCTAGCCCAATCCTCTCTGAAGATGCCAAGGATTAAATGTTAGACCTTCTGCAAACTATGTGCTCTACCACTGAGCTATGGACCTTCCATTATTATTTTTTTAACCATTGAAATATTATTCCATTTTGTGGATATACCTTTTTTCCCCTTCAGTGGCATCAGCAACATTGTCAATACATTATTGCATGCTTGTTAATTTGGTTTAATAATTTTGTGTGGATTTCCTTTTTAAAAAATATATATTCCATCTCAGCTCAAACTTTCTTTCATTGCCTACATTTTCTTTTTAGCAGCTCATCTGACACTGGATGTCTGACCCCTGCTACCATAATAGCTGCTAATGGAAATTTCACCTCATGCAAAGATAAGATGGATTTTTGGCAGCTGTGGGAGATTATGAAGAGTAAGAACAATCTTAGCTGGAATCACAAGAAAAAGAAGACATCTGTAGCTTGAGAGCTACTCATCTGGTTTTTATTATACACCAAGCCTATATTTATTACAAGGAAGCTAGCCAAGAAACTGAAACTGATAGGCCTCTGCTCTTGGAGTGAGGAGACCAATATCAGACTGATAAATTCTGCCTTTTAGAGTCATGTGCGTACAAGCACATTATCTTGTAGATGCATGTCATGATGAGATCCATCTGATATAACTTCTTTAAAGATGGCATTTTCCCAGTTTGCTAGTCTTCAAAGCCAGCCCAAGACATCTTGCTGACTGAGATGGGGGACAAAATGGTCCCTTCCTATTCCATGTACAGAAGCTAACTGAACTAACAGTTGAATCTTCCTCTAGTACTGATAATTGGATAGTGTCATCCACAGTGTCAGGCTAGGTATGGGGGTGCAGAACCAGCCATAGGGTACACACAGTTCTGTCATTCAGCAAAAGGGTACAACTAAGGGGTTCATGAGGAACAGCCTCATACTGCCTAATTGTAGGACTGGCTGAGCTGGTCCTTGTTCTCATGGTACTGGATCTAAGTCAATGTTTTGTTGTTTTCAAATCAGCTTATGTGCACATACAGTTATTCAGCCTTCCATTTCATTGTGTTTTCATGTTCAGTTTTTGCCTTGTATATTCTCACTTCTGCCCCAGCTCACAGTCATGCTTTATTGTGCATCCATCAACTTTGCTGTCTCACTATCCCTTGTTTCTTTGCTTTACATCTTTTTTTGATGACCTGCTCCTGTTTCCACCCAAACTTGATGGGCACCCATGACTCACATGGTCACATTTGCGATACAATGATTAAATTGTACGGATTGTTGAATACCTACAAGGGAAGGATGCACAGGTTGCACAAGTCTTAATTCATATATCCAAGACTGCCTTTTTGATTTAGCTTCCCAGTGTGAAGATAAATGCATGAGTGGTTGCAAATGGAAAAAGCAGAGATTTGGGACTAGAGTTGACTGTTGAAGTTCCTTAGATACATGTTTACCTGGAAGGATGATCATATGCAACCAGGATTCATAGTTTTCATTAGCTTTATGCTGTTAATTTTTAAGAACCTGAACAAGCATGGATATATTTGAGAACTTCTGGAATCTCACCCTGGGATCTATCTGCACTCAGATCCCACCTGCTGCTTAGAGACTTCCCCACTGAACTTAAATTTGACAAATGATTATTCAGTTGTGGTGGGTCGTACAGCATAGAAATTGCTCTCTTCAGATATTTATCTCTCCCCCCCCTTGCCGTTTCTAAAAAAGCACTTGAAATACCAATGCTTTCAATGCACTTTTAGGAATCTATAGTTAGTGTATAATTCCTTCCCAGACTGCTAACAGTGTATTTGTTCTGTAAAATGTGTTAGCTTGTTGGAAGTGAGCTACAAAAGCTCACCATCACCACCTCTACCATCCCCCCCCATCATCCATAGCCTAATTTGAGACAAAAAAGCACCAACTTCAGTGTTCCTCTTCAAATATAATTTCCTCATTTTGCGGCTTAGCTGCAAGTCTTCATAAAATAAATGCCTGTCCATCAGTATGGTGAGTTTGGTCTATGAGGATGTTCAGACAGCTGGCTCATCAAAGCACTCAGGCAAGAGAATAAAGGAGAAATTCCTCCTCATCTAAGTTCAATTATTTCAGAGAAGGTGGACTAAAAATGACACTTGGCCATGGTAGTCTGATTTGCAGGAAATCTCTTACAGACATCAAAGTTCTGTGCCTCAAACAGGACTTGGTTTTGCTCTTCTTACATCCTGATGAATAGTGGCTGGAATTTAAAGGGAGTACTTTTGTTCTGCTTTCTTTGAAAGCAGTCAGAGTATTTTTAGAAGACCAGATAAAAGCTTTACTTGAGAATTTACCGAATTAGGGGTTGCTGGACCAGATGCAAATCAAACAACAACAACTTGTACGCAAAAGCATTAAAACAACAGTTCCTTGCTAAAATGGCTAAATATATTCTTCCCTAACATTAAAGTCTGCTATGTTTGTGTGCAGCTAAGGTTTCCCATAAACCAGTAAACACACAGACTAGGACTAAACAGTTATATGCATTCCTCCAATGACTGTGGCCTTATCTTCTTCAGAGGAATTAACTAGATTGATTTAAATATAACCAATATATGTTAAACTGGGCTTTATAAATACTTGATTTGTCATTAATAAATGACTGACTGGTCTTTGTGTGGTCAAGACTCCACAATCAGCTCACATTTCACAACAGAGACGTTCTGCATGCAGAACACCTGCTACACACATGGTCAGTCAATTGGATGCTGCTGCAGGTATGAAAAGAGACGATCCAGAGATCAACTCTCTGCAATCATCAACTGAGACTGCTGCACCAGTCAGGAAGCCAAGCAAAATCAGTATAGAATGGGATGCATATGTCTGTTTTTGCTTGCTATATGAATGATTGCCTTTGAATTTCAAGCACCTATCTGTCTACTAAATATTACTATACACTGTACTAGTAGGGCAAAATACATTTTTGCACATTGCACCATTGTTGTTGTTTAGTTGTTTAGTCATGTCCGACTCTTCATGACCCCATAGACCAGAGCACACCAGGCACTCCTGTCTTCCACTGCCTCCCGCAGTTTGGTCAAACTCATGCTGGTAGCTTCGAGAACACTGTCCAACCATTTCATCCTCTGTTGTCCCCTTCTCCTTGTGTCCTCCATCTTTCCCAACATCAGGGTCTTTTCCAGGGAGTCTTCTCTTCTCATGAGGTGGCCAAAGTACTGGAGCCTCAGCTTCAGGATCTCTCCTTCCAGTGAGCACTCAGGGCTGATTTCCTTCAGAATGGATAGGTTTGATCTTCTTGCAGTCCATGGGACTCTCAAGAGTCTCCTCCAGCACCATAATTCAAAAGCATAAATTCTTCAGCGATCAGCCTTCTTTATGGTCCAGCTCTCACTTCCATACATTGCTGTTGTAATCCAACAGGGGGGAACACACCTAGGTTCTGGTGGCAATTGAAGGAACTATGTATTTGGTGCCATTTAGACTCACGTGTGTGTGTGTGTGTGTGTGTGCGCGCGCGCGCGCATGCGCGTGCGTCACTAAATCCACTCCAAACCAAAATAGACAAAAATCCCTCTGGGTTGTGCTAGGTTGTGCTGAATCACCATACAACCATCTGTCGCCACCCTAATTCTTCCAACTTACCTAAATGAGTTTTCAGGGCAGCAGGAATGGGAAAGCAAGGATGATTTACACTAAATATTAACTCTGACTTTTAAACCTGCTTCTGACACTGCAACTCTCATTTGCGACCTTCTGGTGAAGGGTGAATAATAATTACACACACACAAGTTCTCTTCCTTAATTAAAATAATCTTATTACCAATTAACCAAGCTGCATATTGAAAGAAACATAAGAAGCAATATGTGAGGCAGGGCTAAATGGAGCTAAAATCAACATTTCCCCCCCAATTTGTTTATTCATTTCCAGACATTCTTCATTTACTATCTTTGGAAACCAGGACACAATCTTAATGTTTTTCCCTCCCATCATTTTCTCAGTTGTTGGCAATGGTGTGTTGCCCCTTCCAAAGCCTGATAATTGACACTGTCTCTTGAATAATTTCAGAGCTTCCTTCACCATTAGCAGAAATACCTCTAGGCAACACACATTCCATACTTGTAAATCAATACTGTTCTTTCCTTTATTTGTTCTGCTGTGGGAGCATCTAAATCAGAATTAAAGCTGGACATATTCAGTTTTATGACATGTACTTCATAGCCTCCAACATTTCTCCAGTGAAAAGGGAGACATCTTACCATACCCTCCAACATTTTTCCAATGAAAATAAGGACATCCTAAGGAAAAGCAGGACATTCTGGGATCAAATCAGAAACTGGGACAGCTTCTCTAAATCAGGGACATCCCTGGAAAATTGGAACACTTGGAAGGACTGGTACCTGAGTGGTAGAAATAGTGGGCCTATACACATATACCCCACATGTCCTCACAGTTTTTTTTTTTATAAAAAGAGAATTATGCTGGGAACCCCAAGTACAGAGTTCCATTGTAATGTCTTTTTCTTTATTAACTAAATTTGCTACATGCCCAATTACTCTATGGGCATCATACAAACAGGAGAGGAAAGAAAATGAGAGTGAGGAAACAAAAACCCACATCAGCAAGTGTGAAAGCAGGTTCAAATCATTACAGGATGAAGCTAAAAACCAAGACAAATAATAAAGACAACCTTAAATAGCCACAGAAGAAAAACACATTAAAAACTACAGAAACAATTAATTTAAAACAGGAAATTTAAAAGCAGCGGGTTTTAAAAGCCTGGGAGGAGAAAAACGGGAATGCCTAGTGTTGAAGCGCTCCCTCAGGCAGCACATTCCAAAAACAAGGGGCCACCACCGAGAAGACTGTTTCTCTGGTATTTCTACTATACCTCAAGCTTGTGGAGGCATTAAGAAAAGGTATTCTATGGTTGAACTCAAGACATTATTATTATTATTATTATTATTACTATTATTATTATTATTATTATTAATATTATTAAATTAAAATAATCATTGGATTCCAACAACATATGGGGGATTCATATTGGTGACCAACCTCTTTGCCTATACCTCCCATCAAACACTACTAGAGAGACAGGATCACTGTAAAGAGTCTAGCTTGTCTGTTTATACAAAAAGTATTTCAGTCCCGCTTGGTGGAAAATGGCTCAAAAGGGACAGGTCTCAAAATAGCCTGATAGCAGAATTATTATGTGGCTATTTCAAATGTTCCAGCACTTGGGCATCAGCTGTTCCTCTTCATTATCACTGATAATTTGATACTAGGATTGAGGTAATAATAATAATAATAATAATAATAATAATAATAATAATAATGATGATGATGATGATGTAGTTAACACCATCTTCTCCTTATGCAATATAAGTTTAGAAGCGATTGTCAGAACAAAAGCAAAGGCTAATGTAGTACGCTTTTGCTGCTGTTTATGTGCATTTGATCATTTGTGTGTCTTTCTGTATGGGTATCTATCCATCATTTATCTGTCATCTGCTGGTCTGCCTATCCATCTGTCTAGATCTATTGTGGTAAAGGCCACGGGCATTAGGTCTAAAGACACTTCATTGAGCAGAAGCTGTTGGATTATACATGAGACATTCTACCAAACAAAATGGAAGATGTTTAAAACCAGACTTTCCATTTAGCAAAAGATGTGTAATTCTAGCCATGATAAAAAAGCAGCATTAAGTAGCTTTGGAAAAGATTGTAAACAGCTTTCAAAAGAGAAGTTTCCATTTGGCAAAGGGAGCTCTATTAATAAAAGAGTTTCCACTATATTATATAAATACAGCTTCTGACTCCTCTGTTCCATTCTACTACAAGTGACTGCTTACCGTATAAATTGTTAATGACATGGGGCACAATCCATCAGTGTAAGCCTCATTGTAATGAATAGAAGCTGTGCAAGAGCATTTATCATTTCCCCATCTTAGTCATTTTATTTATTTCTAAATTAAAATAACCCAGCTCTCCTTTTTTAAAAAACTTCATATAGATGAGGTTATATTTTCCCGATCATTTTACAGACCACTATGCCAGCGTATAATAGTCTTGATCCTATATACTTCTTGCCTCAGGCTGAATCAAGTACAGTGGAAGCAAGTCAGCATGCCAACACCAACAGCCATCCCACAGCGTTCCTGACAACTGTGCGACTAACAACTGATTAGAATGACAGTCGCCAATGTGTATCTGAGTCTGATACAGTAGCCTCTTGATTCAGCAGTCAGCGTCAGCTATTTGATGGCCATTCTCCTTATTTGTATGCAGGAAGAAAAGTTGCTTTCAACAAATACTGTCCCACACTTTCCATCACATGTCCTCATCATTTTCCTTATAACAAAACATCCGGTTTGGGGTCAGAGAATGGTTTTGTTGCCCAAGAACTATCAGCTTCAATTGTGCAACTTGAATTTGCTGGGATATGACTGAATCCCACCTAAAATAGTGAATCTGAAAGCATCCTCTGTAGGTTTTCTAAAATCTTATTTATTGATTTTCCCCAAAAAACATCCTCTGTATGCTTGTGTGGTGTGTGTGTTTGATAAGAGTTAACATGCATGTGTATATTTGTGATTGTGTGTATGATGATGAGAAGAAGATGATTTTTTTATTTATACCCCTCCATCTGGCTGGGTTGCCCAAGCCACTCTGGGCGGCTTCCAACACATTAAAACATAATAAAACATCAAACATTAATAGTAACAATCTGATACAAAACTGTATAAAAGTCACAATAACTTAAAAATAAACAACTTATGTCAAACAAAGCAACATTCAACAATACATTGGAATCTAATAGTAAACAGTAAAATGAAACATCAGCAAATAATTAAACAGTTCACACTTATCAACCACAAGTTGATTGGTGAGCAAAGTATGATTTCCTTCAGTTCTGCACTCCATGTGAACCTGGCAATTGGAGCCAAGTTTTCTTGCTGGTTAGGATAGGGAAAAGATGCTCCCTTCAGCTGTTCCTTATCTGGCTGATGAATGGGACCAGATTTGTCTGTGTCTTGCCATGATTTTCTTCCTTAGATACAAGGAGTGTAGCCTCCCAGTAGGTTCTCTAGCTGATGGTAGAAACCAGAGAGTGAATCATTATCTGGGTGGGTAGGTGCAAATGGACTAGGTGCAAATGGACTAGGTGCATTCCTGTCTAAATGCACTTCCAATAAGCATTGGGTCTGAGAGAGTACCTATCTACTATTGCTGTGGCAGTATTCCTAAATTAAAAGAGCAAAGTATTTCTGATGGATTGTTCTTAGGAACTAAGATAAAAGTGGGTTTTTAAAATACAGATATATACATTCAGTATGATAATTTTGCCCCATGTTGCGATAGGGGCCTGATTTAGTGAATGTCCACTATATCTCATATATGCCACATACGTTTTTAATTAATGGTAATAATGATTGCATGCACCAGGACAGATATTGCATCAAAATATTGTAGCTATTATTTGCTTAGTAATTATCATTTGTTTGCAATTTATTTTATCTTTAAAAAAAGTTTGGTCACATTATACAGGAAAAAATTAAGAGATAGTTTTAAAAATTAGTTCATGTGGTTTCATCTGGTATAATTTTAAACCTATAATGTAATGCTAAACAATACACATCCCCAAACCTTTTCAAAGGATGTTAACTCAATTTTTAACCAGATGTTCGCTATTAATAATGGATTTAGGTAAATTTATGGAATAGTAAGCTTTCTTTGAGAACTCAAGGTAGGTGGAGGGAAAAAATCATTGTTTGAAGAATTGGCCTGCATTCCAGCATAAAACCCTATAGCAATGAGTGATCACATGGACTGGGAGCGGGGGGACGGGACTTATCTCAATGAAGAATGCATTTGTCTTGCTCTTTAAAAAAAGTAGAACCGAAATTAAAGTAAAATTTAGATGATCATTGCAGAAATTATCACAAATAGAAAAGAATAGGAGATAAAAAGCTGATAGAGGATTAGGGTAATAAACATCAGAGAGCAAAAGGACAGATTTAAAAGGATCGAGTCAGCTGACCCAATATCATAAATGTTCCATTTAAACAATGAAAAAAAGCCCATGGCTTTCTGTTCACTAATCCTTTTCCCCCCTTACCAGACATTTTGGCACAATTTTCTAGAAGAAAAGACAACTAAGTTTCCCCCCACCCCATGAGTGGCTCTCACATGCTGAGGCTGTGGTGACTAGCGTTTAGTGGGACTGGTAGGGCAGAAGCAGGACGCGGGTGGCGCTGTGGGTAAAACCTCAGTGCCTAGGACTTGCTGATCGTAAGGTCGGCGGTTCGAATCCCCGCGGCGGGGTGAGCTCCCGTTGTTCGGTCCCAGCTCCTGCCCACCTAGCAGTTCAAAAGCACCCTTAAGTGCAAGTAGATAAATAGGTACCGCTTTATAGTGGGAAGGTAAACGGCGTTTCCGTGTGCTGCGCTGGTGCTGGCTTGCCAGAGCAGCTTCGTCACGCTGGCCACATGACCCGGAAGTGTCTTCGGACGGCGCCGGCTCCTGGCCTCTTAAGCGAGATGAGCGCACAACCCTAGAGTCGGACACGACTGGCCCGTATGGGCAGGGGTACCTTTACCTTTTTAGGGCAGAAGCAGGGAGGCCAACAGTAGCTGGAGCAGGGTCAAAGGCAGGCAGACCCAAGTAATTCAATTTTTATCCACATCATGGATGTGGGTGCACATCCACATCGTGGGCTTGGTTCGGCACTCACTGCACCTCCATTGGAAAGAGCCAGGTGTGTCAACTTGAATAAAATTTTGTAGGGGCCCAGGTAAGCCCCACCCCGCATAATCAATCACATGATGCAGTGCACACAGCCCATTTGAATGGGAATGCCCATCAACTTTGTGGAGGCCTAGCCCTCTCAAATATTTTATTGCTGGGGCCGAAGCCACCACGGTCCCAAGGCATTGGCTCCTATGGAAAGAGCCCATGGAAAAGGGCTTCAGATGATGAACACAGTGCCTAGCAGTGGCAGGTAAAGTAAAAGGACCGCTGGATGGTTAAGTCCAGTCAAAGGCAACTATGGGCTCATCTTGCTTTTCAGGCCGGGGGAGCCAGCATTTGTCCACAGAGAGCCTTCTGGGTCATGTGGCCAGTATGACTAAACCACTTCTGGTGCAACAGAACACTGTGATAGAAGCCAGAGCACACAAAAAATCCGTTTAACTTCCTGCCACAGCGGTACCTATTTATTTACTTGCACTGGTGTGCTTTCGAATATCTAGGTTGGCAGAAGCTAGGACAGAGTGATGGGGGCTCACCCCATTGAACTGCCAACTTTCTGATCAGCAAGCCCAAGAGGCCCAGTGGTTTAGACCACAGCACCACTGGCATCCACCACGTCAGCAGTGGCAGACTTTGGGGTCTCAAATTTCAGTAGTGCCCTATGCAACACAAAAATTCAATGTGCCCACCTCTTGCCTTCCATTCTACATCACAGTTGTACATAATCTTTGAGGTTCTGCACCCAGTGCAACCGAACCAGTTGTGCTCCCCTAAATCTGCCTCTGTGCCCAGATTTATTCATTTGACAAAGGTGGTCCTTGAGATATTGAACCACATAAGGGTTGGCTTTTACTACCAAAGGTTACATACAGTCTTGTTTTATTCTTACAAACTTGTACATAGAGCACATGTGTACACACAAAGACTTGTTCTATTGTGCATAGTCTTTTTTCCCATCTGCAAATGCATATTCAATGCTTTTTTATTAGAACTATGATTTATTGTAACATTCACAGGAAAACCACAGGAAAATTACCTAGAAGACCTCACATGAATTGCTTGCTTCTTGACTATATCATAGTTTTCCATTTCAGTCAAGATGATCTAAAAATACAAAGGTTTTGCCAAAGTGAAAAACGCATTTGGTGGAGGCAATAGATATTTTATTGAGAATATGCAGAATTTGTCATTTAAAATCTGATAGGGACTTTAGCTCACAAATATCATAAAGCTTTATCTACAGGCACAATATTTTTTGCTTTTATAATGTATTAAATTGGTGCTAGCCACAGGTTAATTCTGAATAAATGTGAGAATCTTGTTATGCTGTTATAACACTTAATGAAATACCAGCCATAGGCTAAATCAATAGAAGCCCCACCCTTAGTCATATGTCTGAAAAATATGTAACAAAATACTATTATATGCTTGCATTTCATGTCAGGTTATGAAAAGATGACCCATTTTGGAAGGTTGCCACCAGAAACAATATGGGTTTCTTTCTCTTTTATTTGTGCCTAAAATATTATGGATACTGAGAGGATGTAATAAGATATATATTTATTTTAAGGCAAAGGTATTAGTAATGTTGGTAATCTCAAAATGAGGCACCATGCTGCAACATGGTAACTTTTAATTACAGTGGTATCTCGGGATGCGAACGGGATCCGTTCCGGAGCCCCTTTTGCATCCTGAATGGAACATGAGACACGATAGTGCATCTGTGCGTGCGCGGGTCGCGTTTTGCCGCTTCCGCGCATGCGCGTGACGTAATTTTGAGTGTCTGTGCATGCACGAGCGGCGAAACACGGAAGTAACGCACTCTGTTACTTCCGGGTTGCCGCGGAGTGCAACCCAAAAGCACTTACCCTGAAGCACATTCAACCCAAGGTATGACTGTAGTGCTATTTTTCTAGAAAAAGAGGTGCCAGAACTCACCATGAACACCTCCCTTGTTCTTATAGAATGGCAATGGTGTCCACCCGAGAGGGCCAAAACTGAGTTACAGTGAGTTCCGGCTGAACAAAAGCCCTGCTTTTAACAACTCAAACTTCTGCATATCTCTTGTCAGTCTGTCTGTGGACTCCTCCCCCTTCACCATCCTTTCTGATCATATAGCAGAAGCCAGCTGTGAACTTGGCCGACCATTGAGTCAAGACACCGCAGCCTCCACTGTGCCTCATTCCCAAAGGAAACACGAACCCTGGAAAAGTGCCTGGAACCGCTGGAATCTCACACTACTAGGAGGTAGGCGTGCAACTATGTTTGCCCTCTTCACCTATTCATACATTTTGGGTCAAGTTGATTTTTAAAGCATGTGTATATATATATATATATATATATATATATATATATATATCTACGAAAGCAAATATATATATATATATATATATATATATATATATATATGCAGGTTTTGGTGTCCTCGGGTCCTCGGGTATCTTCCCGTGTAAAAGTTGGGGTGTCTAGGCGACGTTTCGACGAGGTCTCACTCGTCATCTTCAGGCTGGTGCTTTCGGCTTCTTGTTACTGGAACAAGAAGCCGAAAGCACCAGCCTGAAGATGACGAGTGAGACCTCGTCGAAACGTCGCCTAGACACCCCAACTTTTACACGGGAAGATACCCGAGGACACCAAAACCTGCATTCCTGTACCCGTGAAAATCTACGAAAGCAAATATATATATATATATATATATATATATATATATATATATATATATATATATAATGACCTTTCCAACCAAACCTTCATTTGAAAACTTTTGGACATCCACCCTGAATGATGATGATGTGAAAAACTGCATATGTTTTCTTAATTAAAGCAAGATAGAATAGCTGTAGCTGTGGTTCTGGCCATGCTACCAGACTTAATAAGCCTCAGTTGATCTAAGAGACCATCTTAACAATCTTTAATAGATGCAACTGGCCTGTCCCTGTTTTTCATCCAAAGTCAGCAGCCCTTATCTAGCATGAAAGGATTGCATGAGAAGGAGAGGCCCACCCAACGAGGAAGCATTGCCACTTTCTCTACTTCTTGTCAACCTTTTCCCTATCCAAATCCTACCTTTCCAAGTCATTTTAGTTTGAGACTGAACAGAACAACAGCTAAAATATTTATGGCTAGGTAAGTCTCTTACTATGTGAATTCAGTCAGTGTCAGACCATTGGGAATATAAACCAAAGTCTAGATGAGTCTTTGGGTGAGTAGAATGGGATTATTAAGAGCAAACAGAGGAGCCAAAAACAACACTCTGTTTTACATTTATGTCCTAGTTTAGCCAGATTTCAGTCTTCAGACAGTGTTAAATTAATCTTCAGTAGCCATGTACATTTTGTCTATCTCTTAAGTTTCAGCTTTTGGTTCCAGTTTCCTAAATGTCCTAAATTTAAATTTTGCTATCTCTCTGTCCCCCTCATCCCGCCCTGCATACAATTTTCATTGAGGCACTTTCTGTTCAGAGTCTTGGTATAATTTAATAATATTTATTCATAATTAGGAGTTACGGGTTTGCATATGACACCTAATTATTCTGGATGCTTATATTCCAAGCAGACAGTGAATAGCACCATAAAGCTTTCTCATCCTAACTGTGTGAATGGGCAACAAAATAGGCCATAGAATTCAATAAAAAATAAGGAGAAAATAAGACACATTTATTGTGGGGTCTGAACTGTCATTTTTTAAAATCTTGGGGTCACAGTAAAATAACTGCACAGGGACACACCTTCTGTTCTAGCAACTCACTGTTCCAACTGTTGCTTGTTTTGCTCCATTACTTCTTCGGATGGATGCCAGCAATTCTCACAAGATCCAAACAAATATAGGGAAACAATTTTCTATAAATATCCTCAAGTCTGATTTATAATTTAACCTCATCTTATTTCCTCCATAGTAATGGGGTTGCAGTCTGAGCCAGAAGCCTTTGGGCCCTGGTAAGGTAACCTCTTCCAGCAGGGCTTGGGCACTGGAATTGGAGCGTTTTCTCTCTGTCTGCACATGTGTTAGAGGTTTACAAAATTAAGCATAGTAAGAGTTTGAATGACCAAACTGCAATCCTATGCACAATGGAGTAAGTCAAACTAAACTTAATGGGACCATACTAGAGAGGGGTGGGGAGAAAAAGAGAGATTTAAATAAAAGTATGAATTATATCTTCAGAGTGAATAAAGAAAATTTCAAAATATCAACAATTAGGGTCATCCTGTGAAATTAATTAATAAAGCTTAAATGGAAATACTTTTTTCAAGATACAATTATTTTTCTTACATTGTTCTTCCTATTTGAAGCTTGTCCTATTTGAAGCTTTTTTCAGACTTCCCTATTATTTTGCCATTTGCAAATTTTAGGAGTGTGTTTCCTTTTTCTGGCCTTGAGGAAAGTGTTCTGCATGTAATATATACTGGAACCCACTGAAATTTACTGGATATTATATCAAGCCACTCATTATTCTTTAGTTATGAATTTTCAACCAGGTGTAGAGCCACACATCTATTTGATTCACATTTTTTTTTAATGCATATGTTTTTCATACCTTGTGTGGCTTCACAGATGCTGATGAGCTGCTAATTTGTGCTTTGTTTTCTGTATGAATTTCACATGTTGTCACAAAATATTGTTCAAGCAAAGTGAATGTTCTCTCACCCCCACGTCCCACCTCCCATCTTTCTTTTAATAACTCTGCAAGGACCCTGCTCAGTCTAACATAATGTGGCTTTGTTCTGAAAAAGACACGCACCCCACCAGTTACCACAAGTACTATGAATGTACCATAAATACACCTTTAATTTGCAGAAAACTTTTAAAGGCTGGGAAAGAAAGGAACAAAAGGGAAAGAAAAGCAACAATGGGGAAAATCAGTAACAATTAGCTGATAATTCCACTTCTGATTTTTATTTCAATTATATCATCTGCTAAGCATGGTCCATGGGGTCACGAAGAGTCGGACACGACTAAATGACTAAACAACAACAACAAGCATGGACTTGTCCCTCTCTCGTAATACCAGAAATCCAGAGCCATCTGAAGAAGCTGAACAGACAAAAGAAAGCAGTTCTTCACGCTATACGTAGTTAAGCTGTGGAATTCACTCCCAGAAGATGTAGTGATGACCACCAAGTTGGTTGAGTTTAAATAAGGATTAGACAAATTCATGGAGGATAAAGCTTTCAATCGCTATTAGCCACAATGGCTAAGTTTTTTATCCCCACTTTTGGAGTATGTCACTGAATATCAGTTGCTGGTACAGTGGTACCTTGGGTTAAGTACTTAATTCGTTCCGGAGGTCCGTTCTTAACCTGAAACTGTTCTTAACCTGAAGTACCACCTTAGCTAATGGGGCCTCCTGCTGCCGCTGCCATGCTGCTGGAGCACAATTTCTGTTCTCATGCTGAAGCAAAGTTCTTAACCTGAAGCACTATTTCTGGGTTAGCGGAGTCTGTAACCTGAAGCGTATGTAACCCGAGGTACCACTGTAATCACAAATGGGAAGAACACTGTCATTCTTGGTTTCTCTTTGTGGGTTTCCCATAGACATCTGGTTGGCCACAGTGAGAAAAGAGAGGTGGGCTAGATGGTATTGTGGCATAATCCAGTATAGCTTGCCTTATGTTCCTAAATAAAAAAACCTTTACCCTTCTATTTAACTTGGATTTCCAGAACGAAGCTTCACAGGAAGTAGGAATGAGCATTGTTGTATCCAGCTGATGGTTCCTTTGTCAACCAGATTACTTGTCAGTAATCTGGGCCAGCACAGCCAGTTGATGTCTCATAGAAAGAGGTATTGGTTAGAATATAATTGGAAATGTCTTATGGCACTTTTCTTTTTACATTCTTGAGCAAACCAGATATGATGTTAAATGTATTTTTATTTTTTTTACATTGAATAGACATATTTTAAATACTGGAAATAGCAGCTGATTGTGTGTCTGATAAAAACTGGGATCACAGCAGGTAGGGAAGAAAAGTTTAACTTTCCTCCCCTGCTCGGATCCTGCTGAAAAATGCTCCTTTGAAGATGAAGAAGAAGAAGAAGAAGAAAATTTATTACGGCCATAGGCCCATACAGATAAAAACAACACATAAATAACAGCTTGTGCACGTGGGAAAAAACAGCTGCTAAAACACCACTATAACAATAAAATACTATAAGATGGGATGGCATACTACGCCTTAATTAGCTTGTAGTGCTCCTTGGCGTCGCTTTTGGGTAAGGACAGCGACCAGGAACCTAGCCACTTTCAGGGTCGTATGGGTATCCTTATCCTGCAGGATTTGGGCAAGGTGGAATTTTGGTGGGGTACCCTCTAGTTTCTGTATGATTGATCCCAACAAATTTGCCCGTGGCACATTGAACAAGGGGCAAGTGAACATAATGTGCTGGAGCGACTCCGGCGTCTCCTTATCACATTCGCACATGGCGGAGGCTTGGCCCTTTGAGAATCTATGTCTCAGGACATTGGAGGGAAAAACGTTAAACCTCGCTTTGGTGAAGGCCAGTCTATGGGCAACAGTCGAAAGGGAGGAGAGGTATGATGGAACGCAGTAAGTTAAAGTGATACCAATGTTCTGGGGCGAACAAACACCTCCCCCCAGCGTATAATTTCGCTGTAAGTCGATGTCATCCAGTCTTTGGCTGATCAGTCTTTGAGCAGTGATTTGATCTAGTTTTAGGGAATCTGAGGGAGAGATTCCATAACTCAGGAGTTTGGCATGAATTCTACTAGTCCAAAGGCTAGAGAATTCATCTCGCCATAAGCATTGGACAAGGTAATGGTCTGGTAATCTACGGGGGAATTGAAGTGCCAGAGGTCCTTACCTTCAACCAAAAAAAGAAGTGTGATCCCTAAATATAAACCAAATCCTGCACTGAAACATCAAGCATTGTCCCTGCAACCTAAGAAAATCTGCCTAAACATCGGGGTAGGGTCACCAAGGTGGCTTACTCTGGGTGGGGTTAAAAAGCATCTAAGCAATCTCCTAAACATAGAAATCACACAATGCGATCTCATTGCAGTATTACCTTTGAACCAGCACCTCAGGCAACAGAAAGTGATGCTTGCGTTTTACTCTCCAAGGATCCCTTCAGCTATCATCAGGCAGAAATCACTCTTGGCTAGGTATGATATCATCCCAACAAGAGTTTTTATGGATAGCATGATCCTTTGAAGATGTTTTTTTGCATTGGAGGGAAATTTTCCTTTGCAACATACAGATGCAATCCATTTTTAGACCTATGTCATAAACCTATAAATACTTTTTTGGGATTAAATCCCATTGAACAAAGAATGAATATTGATCTGTTTATTTTTTGATAATTATTAGATACCCATTTATTTATTTTTAAAAAAACCCCTCTATATTTGTATACAGTCTGGAGAGGATGAACATTTCCATTGTCTCAAAAAAAATGACAGATTTTAGATAAGGGGGATAGCTTATTTTCAAAACAGAAATCACAATCAGATTCATAGTCTTTCTGCGTATAATTTCCACCAGGACTGGATTTAATAAGTAAACATTTAATAAGTTTATTGGGTAAGTATATGTAACATGTTTGTTTCTGTTACATTAAGGCTAGTAAAAATACAATTCGTTTCTTAATATTTGAAGAGCATTTTGAAAACCACATTTATACTACTAAGATGTCAATCACTTCTTAATTTATCCTGAGCAGAAATGTATGTGTAAATGACCATATATAAACATACAAATGTTCTTTAAAAATGTTCCTTACAGCATAAAACTGCCCACTGTTCTTTTCCTATTATTTCAAGATTATCCATAGAAACATCTTTTAGGAGGAAAAATAAATCAAAATTAAATTTATTTTGCAGGTTGGCAGCAAGTGATTTCTAAAGCAAGATGAAATCCAGCGATAGTAAGCATATTAAATGCTGCCGAGTCAAAAGAAGAAAACCAATATCATACAGTGGAAGGTTTTTTTTTATTATTCTAATAATATACAAGTCAGACATTTCATTTTGAAGAAACCTCTCTTTGGGTTGCCGTATATTTTGATTAAATAAATTGGCAAGGAAGTCTGTATAATCATATACAAAGTAGCTTAAGGGATAAGGCACAAAAGGAGCAGTCGTACTTTCCACCTGGGAGCAGTGGAGTTGCAAGGAGTACTTCACAGCAGGCAAAATGGTTTCATTCCATGTCTTGCTTGTTCCAAACTGGAACAGCAGAAACTCCCAGATCAGCCCCATTGCTGGTAGCTGGGCCAGTTTGTGATCCAGTGGATCCTTGGCTGCAGCAGTTCCACTTATTCCTCACCCAAGAAATGCTCCATTTGGGGTGCTTCCCTTGGGTACTAGGGGAAGGAAACCATTGGTGGTAGCTTTCATCCACCTGTGCTTTCTGCGGGTACAGCATGGACCTTTACCATGGTTGAGGCTGCCCCCCACAATGCCCTGTCAGAGCTCAGTAGAGCAGCCAACCCCCCTTTCAGCATGGCAGCATTGTTCTGTGAGCTTTCACTCACAGACATGGATCTTTCTGGTGCTGCCTGGAGCCCAAATCAGTTTGGCTCTGACTGATGCTAGCAAACGTTTCTTGATAGAAATACAAGAAATACACCACAAATCTTGGGACCGTTTTGATATCTGAACGAAACTGGAGTCAAGTCAATTCCTCTTTAATAAAAGCTGAAGTAGCTGAAGGTGAGAGAATGCACCTCTCCCAGAATTTTATTTTGATGCTAAACTTGGCTAGATATGGCTGTTTCTGAGCCACATTTTCGTATCATATGTAGCTTTTGTTCTTCTGTAATAATTTCATGTTTATTGCAATGGGCACAACACAGAAGAAGTTACATAATATACTGTAGCCCCATTAAAATCAATTATTTCAGATTTCTTTTAATGAGACTTTAATATATTTGATCATTTTTTTCTGGGTTGCACCCAAAATGTTCTTTAGGCTAAATCAGTTATCTCGGAGAATGAAATAATATATGGACTGCATTGAACATGTATGGGGGGGGGGAATCACTATGCTGATTAATTATACGAAATACTAATTAGACTTTAAAAAAATCTAGTGCATTGCATAGCATCACTTTAAAAAAAGAAAGAAAGCGCATGAAAATGATAGTGATACGTGATGATAACTTGCTTTTGTAAGTAAAGTGGGGGAAAGGCATGTCACCTTTGGAAACAAATAAAGAATGCTTTATGAAGATCGCTTATTGCTGGGCTGCTGAGTGACCTAAGATAAGGAGAAAACAAACCTCTTTCACAGGGTTGCTGTGATTAACGAAAGGTCCACCAGTTGGCAGCCTATCATCAATGGAAGCTGGCTTAATTCAAATATCCCTCTTGCTATTAGTACATTTTCTGTCTTGGTGGCTGGCACATTACTGAAGTGTGTGAGTGTGTTTACACATACACACTCTCTCACACACTGACTGTAGGCTTGAAATTTTCACCGCAGTAATAACAAGTGTACCAGTCCCTGTGGCAGGCATCAGATGGGCTGCTGCCAGGTCTTTGAACTACAAAAATAAATACAGAATAGAACAGCATTGTAGTGGCCAAGCCTGAGGCCTAGTCATCTGTCTTATAGCATGCTCTGGTAAGAGTGTTTGGCTTGGACTTTTTCCATCACATGTGGTAGCTGTGAGAGTCGAAAGGTGGGAGGGAGGGAGGAGGCAGTAGAGAACAATGTTAAGACAGTGCATTTTAAAGTGTGTTGCCTTTACAACCCTCAGGAAACGCAATTCTCACAGGAGCCATAGCGCAGAAACATCTTTTGTTGTACCTCTGCATGTGCAAATGTATAGATCAGTTTGTGACATTCCCCCCTCCTCTTCCTCCCCCGGTTCTGAAAGATTATGATGAACTGGTACGCATACTTGCACACTGTAACATGTGGTTATAGCTAGGCCAGGATTTGTGATGAGTTGTGTGTGCACAGTCTTCCTGGTAATTTTAACATTCTTGACTTATGGGGCTCTTTTCAGTGGAAAAGCTCAAAACCAGAGAATGTGGAATGAGGGGTAGCTGGATGTTTGTTAGTTTTGGCTGAAACGTATTCCCCTTCTCTTCCCTTCTGTGGACAGTATAGAACAAATTGAAGTGATATAGGGCCCTCTTTTCCTTTCTTTACATGTTTCTAATAAAAAAAAAGATCTCTCCCCAATCCCCTCTTATTTATATAATGCATGTGATTTCCCTCCTCCACAACACAGATAATGTATGTGGAAAAAATATACCATAGTCATCAGCTGGCTGCCATGGTGAGAAAGCCCACCATTTTGCGCTGATGAATTTTCTTCTATTAGAGATTGCGTGGAGCAGCAGAAAAGTATTTTTTTTTTCAACACAGCAAAAAATATTTTTGCCTATAAAGGTAAAGGGTAAAGGGACCCCTGACCATTAGGTCCAGTCGTGGCCGACTCTGGGGTTGCGGCGCTCATCTTGCTTTATTGGCTGAGGGAGCCGGCGTACAGCTTCCGGGTTATGTGGCCAGCATGACTAAGCTGCTTCTGGCGAACCAGAGCAGCACATGGAAACACCATTTACCTTCCTGCCAGAGCGGTGCCTATTTATCTACTTGCACTTTGATGTGCTTTTGAACTGCTAGGTTGGCAAGAGCAGGGACCAAGCAATGGGAGCTCACCCCATTGTGGGGATTCGAACCACCGACCTTCTGATCAGCAAGTCCTAGGCTCTGTGGTTTAACCTACAGCTACATAATAATGAATATACATTGTTCTGTTCTCACAGTGGCCAACCAGATGCCTGTGGGAGCCTGCGAGCAGCAGTCTGCCCAGTTGCTGATCCTAGCAATTGGTATCCAGAAGCATAATGTGTCATGTGCCAAGAGTCAGTTTCAACTGCTGAACAACAGCCTGAAGGGGGAGAAGGTGAAGTGTCTCCACCTGCAGCTGATCAGCCTTCAAGGACTCAGAGAAGAAGGCACTGATGAGAACCAGCTGGCTTCAGCCTTCTTAAGCAGAGCTTCCAGCAGCAGGCAAATGCTGGTGACAATACTTGTAGTTCCTGGCGCTACCTTGCTGCTTCCTGCTTGTCTTGACCCCATGATCAATGGGTTCCTTGAACAATCTGACCCCACGGATTGCTGTTTGCCGGACCCTAGGACTGGACCTAATTTTGGGTGCTGACTCTGCTTTCAGGCAAGTACACCTCAGAGACTCTTCTGGTTGGCTGGGCTATTATTCCACGTTGTTGCTCGGCAATGAGACTATGACGTAATGTCTCTGACAGTGAAGGTATAACATAGTATCATGGTTAGTAGTTGTGCTCTCCATGAATTTATCTTATCTTCTCTAAAGCCATTTAAGTGACACTCCTATTTTGGAAGGGTTATGGGTATTGCTGAACAGCTGCAGCACTGTTTGCAACTCTAGCCGTGTCTATTAAGAAGTAATACCAATTGTATTCAGTGGGGTTTATTCCTAGGTAAATAGGGTTAGTATTCCAGCTGATTAAGGGGGATGCAAAGCTTGGGTAAGGTTCTTTGTTAATATTTTATTAATAATTTCAACATAACATTTTATTAAAAAAACCCATATCCTTAAATATTTTTTCCTCCCCCCTCCCCAAAAACATAACCCCCCTCCCCCCCCCAGACTTCCCTCAGCTTCTCTCTGTGGTTTATCAACATATGTTATTTTCTGCATGTTACAAAACTGTACAGATCCTTAATTTATCTATCTAAATGTTATCAGTAAAAAGTTTGTGAATGTTTATTCAAAAAAGCTTGGGGAAGGTTCTGATGCCTTCCTAACTACACAACAGTCAGTCTATTTGCAACATTTCCCCCCCCCCCCTCTGAATGACCTGTTTACATGTTCCAGAAGAAAATAGCATTGCTGTAGTAAAAATAAAACATGATGGCAGATAATTTATATTTACAAATAATTTTGTAGAGGCCTGTCGGGAAGGAACGAAGGCATTGTGATGGGAACAAATACAGCCCTTTTTTAACAAATACATGTTGGAATAGAAACTGGCAAAATGTAACATTGCTACTCTGAGTAGACCTGTTAAATCTGTTCTGCTTCAGAATGGGACCAGGTTGCGTTCAGGCCGCCAGGCCCCACCCCGGCCTCAGTGTGGTGCGGGATAGCATCCCGCGTCCCGCTGAGGGTGTCCTGTGTCGCGCCATTTGCGAGGTGGCCAATCAGGGCTCTGTGGGGGTGTGCCCGGGGCCCATTTAAATCCGCAGCGCGACTTTGGCAGCTCCTTTTTCAGCCTCGCACCATGGATCTCCCGCCCTCCCACCCTCTTTTAGGGCCACTGCCTTGCTAATGGTTGGTCGCCGTCGAGGGGCCTGGTAAGACTTTTTCCACTTGGCAAATTGGCACCAGCCACTTGGTTTTCACCTACCTCGTAGCAATCGTCACAACTTTGTAAGCTTTGGCGGTTAGGCATTGGAATAGCAATGTGTGGGGGTGGGGAGGTACAGCCATCACCTGCCCCTCCATGCTTAAGGGTATTTCGTTAAAGGAATCTGGGGGTGTGGATCTCATCCAAAGCCCAGGGAAGGGCTAGGCCATGCCGTAACCCCAGCGGGAACCTGGGGGGGGGGAGCGTGTCGATCCGCATTGGCGGGGATCCACCTACTGGTGGTTCACCCTTCTAGACTTCCTGCAAGGTGGGCAGGAGTCAGATATAGTCTGTTGATGCCAATGGCTAAGCTAATACCGTTCACATTCTGTAACCAATAAAGTTATGGCCTAAATTTTGCCCATTAACATTAACCTAAATTTTGTGTCCTTGTGTCTTTATTCTCCTGGGGTGGCTTGGGGGTCTTGAAGCGCAGGTAGACTTAAGTAACTTAAATCAACTGATCTATTAGGAGTATGATTTTAGCTATTTATTGCATTTATTTTCCCTCTTTAATTCCAAAGAACTCAAGATGACAAACATGGTTCTTCTCCCTCCCCATCCAATCCATACTACAATTCTGTGAATTAGATTAGTTTGAGAGGCAGTGATTGGACCAAGGTCATCCTGTGTTCATCATGACTAAGTGATTATTTTTATGCTGGTTTCCCAGGTCCTAGTCAGACACTGTAACTTTAACCACTCCACACTTTAATTGGATATCCTATATTGTGAGAACGTAATATTTCTGAGCCATGTGGTGATACCAACAGGCCTATATTAGCTTCTCTTCTTTTTCTTTTTCTTTTAAAGATCTTATTCCCTGTAAAATTCTATTGATTTCAGGTCATTGATGCTGATTTGGGTCTTGGACCAAACTATTCTGGTTTTAATTTAACATTGTTTGACGTTGCGTCCCCCCCCCCACAATAATTTGCATGTTTAAAATTCCATCACGTAAGGAGAATTTAAATTACCTTCATGTATCTTTCCCCTACATTTTCATTAATGCATAAGGAATTAAGTATGTGCCAAAGGGTAGAGGAAATTTATTCTCTCTGTGTTGCTATGTTCTTTTTCCCTTGCTTCTCCAGGGCAACACTCTTAATTAACTGTCTTTTAGGTTCAGCAAGGTCAATGAAACTATCACTGCATGTTGTGTAACATTATTATTAATAATATAAATTAATAATTGTATATTGCCCTTCATCTGAATATCACAAAGTAGTTCACAATATAAAAATACAAAATAGAATACATCTGAGCTAAACACCATCTTGCCTAATTTGGTTTTTCTTAGGCTCTGCTAATGCATGCTATATTTACTCACTATACTAATGTACAGTCATACCTCAGGTTACAGATGCTTCAGGTTGCGCTTTTTCGGGTTGCGGACCGCCAAAACCCGGAAATAGTGGAACTGGTTACTTCCGGGTTTTGGTGGTCATGCATGTGCAGAAGCGCTAAATCGCACTTTGCGCATGCGCAGAAGCACCAAATTGCAACCTGTGCGTGTGTAGTTGCACTGCTGCGGGTTGCGAATGTGCATCCCGTACGGATCACGTTCGCAACCCGAGCGTCCACTGTATCGTTTATGAGGGAAAGGAAATTCTTGTGAGTTATTTGTTGTCAATAGTTGTTAATTTAGCCCAGTGAAAAACTGGAACTCCTGGCCCATACTCACATGAGCCTAAAGTTATCCACATGGAGGAGGTTCATTGTGCAAGTGCAATTATTCAGTGGTATCTCTTAGGTTTTGTTTTTTAAAAAAATTCTTATGAAAATTCACCAGCATTTTAGAGCAAATTTCTCCTAATAAACACATTTTGTATGTGGTTTTTATCTATGTACACATTTTTGCAAGAATTTTTCCCAAATTCAATCTTTTTTGCATGTTATATTTGATAATAGCTTCATTTTTATACACACATCTCCCTAATATATGCATTTCGGTAAACGTTGCCTGGAGAACATCATTGCAACATTTGGATAGGGTTGAATTTCGAAGGATAGCTGAGTTTATGTCCGCATTGTTTCAGAAAGTGCAAATCGATGGATTTGGCTGCAGTGCATACTGAATCGATTTTCTCTTCCATCCCTATATGCCTAGTTATGTCCCAGCCAGGCACGTAGCCAAGGAGGGCGGAGCAGGGGCGCAGCTACCCCCTCAAATCAATACAAACATGAGGTTCTGCCCCCAGCAAAAGCTTGCCCCTCCAACAAAAATCCTGGCTACTCCCATGGTCTCAGCTCTGGATTTTGGAGGGTTCTTTTTCTCCTTAGAGACAAACACAGCTGTTTTTGCCTTTCAGTTGAAAGAATACTCCACAGAGTAGATACCATCATGATCCCCAATCACCACTCAGTTCTCCCATCAGTTAAGTTTGGTACAGAGAACAGTATTTCCCCACCAAACTGATGAAGTGGAGAAGCAAATATGGGAAGAGGCAGCC
The DNA here is from genome assembly GCF_964188315.1 of Podarcis muralis. Classification (NCBI taxonomy): domain Eukaryota; kingdom Metazoa; phylum Chordata; class Lepidosauria; order Squamata; family Lacertidae; genus Podarcis; species Podarcis muralis. The sequence continues at coordinate 30,862,681 of NC_135663.1, read as the reverse complement.
ACTAAGGAATGTGTTCTTTAATTTTCTTTGTTGTTCACCCTACACACCCATTCCCAATGCACTCCAATGACTTGGTCCAGTCAGCTTGTTTTCTTCAATACAGAAAGAATCATGTTTCAAAGAAACAATTTCATATTTTTTTTTTAAAAAAAATAGCCCACTATTTTTTGGCAATGATACCAGTAGGGAGTTCTAACTAAAATAGACCATATACTAATAATCTCTAAAGTATGGTTGACTCAGGATTTTAACTGTGCCTAATAATGACAAAGCAGGAAGAAAAATGGTGAGTGAGACAAGGGGAAGAATAATTTCAGCTGATTAGGCACAAAATAGATAGTCAAAATGAAAGGGGGACCCTTTGCCAAATTAATTTGATGATAGAAGCAAAAGGAATGTTCATGGGATTTATAGTCTTTTTGTTTTTTTTAAGGTTCAGCACTTTTCTTCAGCACTGTGTATTCTCTGAAAAGAATGCCTTGCCGTACAACAAAATGTCAGAGAATCCCAGAAGGTCAGCTGTAGCTTAGTCCTATATGAGATATCAATATGGTGAAACTGTCAACAGACTGACAGAGAAGTGAAAAGTAATGAGATCTTGTTCCCTCCTCTCAGGAGGCATGGCCTTATCTTCATATTAATGTCTAGGGTTCTTTTTTTTATTAATTTCAAAAGAAGCTATATCACACGCAGCTGCCACATAAAGAATCAGAACTTATCTAAAGCATGAGGGCATTCATTAACTGGGCATCCAAATGTCTTAGGTAGCTTTGATTCATAATATTTTCAATAGAAGAATTAAATTTGTATTAATCCTTTCATCCTAACCTTAAACACATTATACTTGGAAGCATGGCCCGTTGACTTAAATAGCTTTTCCTCCCAGAACAAGACAAGAATCATTTCAATTTCAACAATTTATATTGAGTTGTTTTTGTTTGGGTAATCTTCCACTATAGAAGTGCTTGCAGGATCAACATCATTTAGGTGGATTATTAAGCCCATTGGTGTTCATGGGCTAGACTGGAAATTCCTGTCTTACAATCTGGCCCAATGTGTGGATGACAGATTTGCTCAGTTCCTCCTCATCCACCTAGTGTGCTTGCGCTGCCTCTACCAGCTCCACGTGTGACTGAAACTTTGGAATTCAAGATTGCTAATCATGAAAGCAGCTGCTTCAGTCTTCCGCTGAGTCCCTACATCAGCTGTTAATTGGCTCCATGGAAAAATATACAAGCAATCTTTCCAAACATACCGTCTGCACCAGGTCTAAGTGGTTTAGTCCCTTAGCTGGATGTGGTTTGTTATAGCAGAAGCCACAACCCAGCCTTCTGTCCTGATGCTGACAGGAGAAAATTGAAAAACAAAACAAATAAATACTCTGAGAATACTGTCCGCTGTTATCTCTCAAGATGATTATTTGCTCAAGATTTCATTTTAAAAGGTGATGATAAAACTGGAGAAATGCAGCTTGAGACAACAATATTGAATGGTTTCTCAAGTTTTCAGTCATTTTGACGGAAAAAAATGTAGCAGAAAGCACAGACTTTTCTCTATTCAAATAAACTTTTTGGTAATTCTGATTTATTTGGACTCTCCCCTCCCTTATGGACATAAGAAATAAAGCTGTATAAGCAGAAATTGCTTAATGTATTCCAGCAGCCTGGTGGACCTACTTTATAGGTAGGAGATGGCAGACCTTTGCAGCTATATAATTTTAATTTTATAAGCCAATCAATTTAATGACTACCTGTATTGTTTTAGATAATTTTTTTATGATTTAATATTGTACCTCACCTTGACAATTTAGGATATGGCAATACAGAAATGCTTTAAATAAATAAATACAGGGGTCTCCCTGCTTCAGACATCCACCCTTGCCCTCTGCCCACCATGTACTTGAGGAACACTGGATCAAATGCCTGAAAGTGGGAGGGAGGGAGAGAGAAGGTTATAATGTCTTGAATAACCATTTTATATGAACTAGTTCAAGTCTGGTTATTATGGGTGAGCTCTTGATATTGCTGAACCCCTCTCCTAAGATTCTTTTCTCCTTCTCCGGTGTCCTGCTTCTTCTCCCAGGCCTCTGACTTCTTGCCTGACCTGTGAGTTTTATATATAGGTTTCACTTATCAAATATAGACTGACTAGTTTTATTTTGAGAATAAAGAATATATAAACAAACCAAACACCTAAGAATGAAGACCCACCATTTACTAGGGGCAGCACACACATACGGCTGCTATTAAGAAATTGACCCTTGGGAACTCAGCAACCTTTTTTAAAAATATACCTGCTCCATTGTTTGCCTCATCTGAGCCGGGATGCTCTTGTTTGAACTGCTCTGCTGTTGCAGTGGGTGAGTGCGGCTCTTGCAAGTGACTCCTAAGGCAGGCACCTGCCTGGCACTGACCTTGCAAGCCCTCTCTGTGACACCTGAGAGCCTGAGGGTGGCCAAAAGTGCCACAGCCCTCCAGGCTACCATTGGCACAGCTGCTCTGGTGTCACAGAGGGGCCAAGGGCCGAAGAGCGGGGAATGTAGAAACCTTAGAACTTAGCGAGGACTCTGAGCGGCATTTGCTCAATTAAACTCCATAAGTATCACTGTATTTACACAATGAGCTTTCAAATAATACTTTGTTGGTGGAGATCAGTTGGAGCCATTCCCAGAAACAGACAGAAAACCATGTCTGTGAATGCATGTAGCCCTGAACCTCAGGCTTTCGTCTCCCTATTTCCTATAATTCTCTACCAGTCCTTTCTTTGACTGCCTGAATGTCATGTGGTATTATGGGCTTATCCCTGTTTATCTGAGTATTACCTGGAGGCAGCTAGATCTAAGCCCTAAACCCCACCAAACTCTATATAAAGAGTCAGACGGGTTTTACACCAGACCACAGAAAGGAGTGGTTTTCTTTGTTGAGGGATCTAGGTTTAATGTCCAGATTATTCCCACTCTAAGATATGGAATATTTTTTATGAAGCTATTCTCCCTGGGCTGTATTACTTATAGACTAATATTGTGGGGATCAAATTGTTTCTCCACCTCCCCATCGGATAGCAATTCAGAGTGTCCTAGAATCGCTTTCATGACACGTGCTTTATTGTTATATCTCATTACATGAAGTAAATCAAGCTATACTTTAAAGGAGAATTTGCTGCACAAATAACAGCTGACACACAGCAAGTTGTTGTTGCTGTTTTTACAAATTCAACCAAGTGAGTTCCTGTTTCCAGGTCACTTTTTGATTCCCTCTCTTAACTCAAGCATGGATAAGTGTAAATGGTACAGGAACTTTGCACTGTTCATGTGAGCAGAAGGAGTAACGTCCAAGGGCAAGCCAGCTGCAGTAACATCTGCACCAGCTTGGAATTATTGCTGTAATGTAATGTTAACGGAATAGAAGATTCATCTATCTAGAAGCCCCCCACTGGCCTATTACACATTTTTAAGGGACAGACCCTATCACTTCCTGATCACTTTGAGAACACCCAGTATGCAATTGCCCATAGGACACATGATTTGCAACTTATGTACAGCTGTGGCTCTCTTCCCCTGGACACTCGACAGTGAGCCTTTTTTTGAAATACTGCAAAGCCTTTATATTTGGCTCTGTTTTGGTGGCAAGCTCCAAAAAGGGCTTGTAATTCTAGCATACAATTTTATGTGACTGTACTGTAACCTACATTCACTCTTGCTCTCTAAGTATGTTTGCTCAGTTCTATTGTTTCCATCACTTAAAAATGAGATGTATTGAAAACAGGGGTGGGAAAATCTGTCAATTTGGGCTTTTCTCCATTTCTTGTTTTTTCCAATATTAACTTTTGTTCTCCACATTTGTAGATCATGTTGTATTGCCACTCCTTTTCTCTCTCTCTCTTTTTTTAAAAAAACCCTCATGAAAATTTGTCAGCATTTTAGTGTGAATTTCTTCCAAAATACAGGATCGTATGCTAATATATTGGATTTTATGTTATTTTCACTAATATATGAATATATGTATGCTCCTTTTTTCACACATTACTTGGCATTGCAAAATTCAGAGAATTGTGAATTTTGGAGGATGAATTTTTTTGGTTCTCATATTGTTCTGGAAAGTGTGCATTAGGTAGGTTTATATTTAAATGCGAAATGAATCTAGTTTCTATTTCAGAACTAGATGGAAATTAAATAAATGAATGCAACTCTTATTTACTAACACACTTGGAAGCCATTCTGTTTGAGAATTAGCACTGAGGGCCATTTCTGTCTTTTGGCCATAGGTAGGATTAGGTAGGCGTTTCCGTGTGCGGCGCTGGTGCTGGGTCGCCAGATGTAGCTTCGTCACGCTGGCCACATGACCCGGAAGTGTCTTTGGACAGCGCTGGCTCCCGGGCCTCTTGAGTGAGATGAGCGCGCAACCCTAGAGTCGGTCACGACTGGCCCGGACGGGCAGGGGTACCTTTACCTTTTAGGATTAGGTAACTGGTGGGGGGTGGGGAATGCGAGAAGCAGACTTCCCTGTAGTAGCACCATGACTGCCTCTCTCTTCTGGCTTCTCATTTGATGGATTTCTTAAACATTTAAATATGTGCTAACAATAACCTGTTTTTATGCCATTCTGAGACATTTTAGTACTGGCACTGTTGCTTCTTGGTGTATTACTTCTGATGTTTTGCTATAGATTTTCTTTTTATAGTTCTCTTTTCATGACTAATTGAAGTAAATCCCTCTGATCTCAGATTTACTTCTGAGTAAACATTCATAGGATTCAGCTACAATGTATGCTTAGGATTGTAGCTACTGTCTAATTGTTGTAGACATTATTTGGTTGGCACAGATCTGGATTTTACAATAAAATACTATCATTATATTTAGAATAAATAGATCACCCTTTCCTGGAGTCACACACAGCTGCAACTGAAGGAAAGGAAACCTTTTATGGTTGAATTGATTTCTCCCCCCGCCATAAAGCAGAAATAAATGTGTAGTTAATTGAGTTATATCATAGCATAATAATCCAAATTTATTGCAATAAAATTGATGGCAAGCAAGATGTTTTTTAAAAGCCTCCTTAAATTAAATTTAACAACTAACAAGGAGAAACCATAGTTGAGAAAAGAGCATCCAACTGCTAATAATCTAAAAATATGACCATGAGTATAGATTGTTTATGGTCAAGGGGCTGGGGTAATAAATAGTGCTAAAGTTTGGGAGAACGAGCTGCAGAAATAGTCAGTCTTTCCCTTTTCTATGAATCTATTTTATTCCGTATTAAAGTTCAGTTCCCTGACCATCTGGGGAAGCTTTTCAGGGGTTTGGGTGTGAATAGGTGTGCCAATCTGAACTTTTTCTATGGTTTATTACTGTAGATCATGACTTGAGTAAAAAGGTTGGCATGTGAAAAGAGATCCCCGTTATGAACTTTCTTGACTCTGTAGCGTTCTTATCTCAAATGTGTCTTATCTCAAACAGGAGACACCCTGAGCTCCTAATACCTTCTGTAAAGGTCAGCATATGTAATCTAGTTACTAATTCCTAGTTACTAAAATCTAATCAACCACCAAGATAACTTTAAAACAGGAAACAAACAAGCATAAACAGTTGAGTCATTGCTCACTACATTCATCGAACTTTTAATTAAGCAGAAGAAGTAAAATGAGAAATGACAGGAAACGCTAGGAAGAGACAATAAAAGGTAAAGGTAAAGGTACCCCTGCCCGTACGGGCCAGTCGTGTCTGACTCTAGGGTTGTGCGCTAATCTCACTTAAGAGGCCGCTAGCCAGCGCTGTCCGGAGACACTTCCGGGTCACATGGCCAGCGTGACGAAGCTGCTCTGGCAAGCCAGCACCAGCGCAGCATACGGAAACGGCGTTTACCTTCCCGCTGTAAAGTGGTACCTATTTATCTACTTGCACTTCGGGGTGCTTTCGAACTGCTAGGTGGGCAGGAGCTGGGACCGCACGACGGGAGCTCACCCCGCCGCGGGGATTCGAACCGCCGACCATACGATCGGCAAGTCCTAGGCACTGAGGTTTTACCCACAGCGCCACCTGCGTCCCAAGAAGAGACAGTAGAACAATAGAAATATTGGAATTATAGGAATTGCTCATCTCAAATCCCCCCTCCTGTCTCTATTGGAATGTTTCGGCTAAAATTAGAACAGCTGTATACCACTCCAATCTCCGAGTTCTTCAAGATTCCAGGGGTTCCAAGCGCTTACCCAGGATTTGTGTTTCCTCGGAATAAGAGACAGAGGAAGAAGATTCACAGTGACAAAATCACAGCCCTGCATGTCCTCAGAGACAGGATTGTAACAGCATCACATGACAGAGATGTGAAGATTTGGGATGGCAACACTATGAAACTGCTGGGCCAGTTCTAATGCCACGGGCCAGTTTCACAGCTCCAGCTGTGGATCAATGCAGACTCCTCCCTTTTTCTCTACACTGGTGACACTCTGGGCAATGTTTACTCCTTAGAGTGGGGCTCCATCTCTGCTTGAGGGACATGGCTTCCTGGGGGGAGCTCCTGCCAGCAGCTTCTTAAGCCTGGCACTTCTCCTTTCCAGACATGAATGCAGCTGTTTTGCTGCTACCTTCTCAGCCTTGTCCCACCCTCTCAGCAGCTTGAATCTGCAGATCCCACATGGCTTCTTAATTGATGTGGAGGCCATGATTCTGCCGCAGCCTATGCTTGCTTAGCAACTGTAGGCCACAGAGCTCAGATAACTGTGTGAGGAACCACCTTAGAAACCTGGCTGGAGTCTGGGTTTGAGCCAATCAAGCTGTGTAGCTCACCTCTACCTAACCACAGAGGTGAAAAACAAGTTTCAGAAGGGCTAAATCTATTGTGTGCACAGATTTTCCCTGCACCCTCTTTGCCTTCAGAATACTGTGATGACAAATTTGCAACCACTGATGCCTTCTGTATAGTGTTTTTATTTTGCTAATGCGTCTTCCCTTATTTTACAAGTCAATTAAGAAATAAAATAGAGCAAAATGGAGAGACTGTGGTGTCTTTATGATATATGATTTATTCTTGCATGTATACAACATGAGTCTATGATGGAGGGGTTCACAGTATTAACACCTCCAGAAATCAGACATAGCTCTGTCTCCCAGCTGCCCAGCCTGCCAGCTTCTAGCTCACAGAACTTGATTCTCAACTCTGGTCGTTGTCTTTCTAACAACCAGCGAGCTGAGGAAAGGGATTTCCACCCTACTCGCTCTCTGGCACATAGTCACTTCTGCTGTTTGTACTGAGGCCCCTTTCTCTTCTGTTACAATCAGACAGTGTATAAATTTTATGAAATAATAAATGATGTCACCTCTGATGCTGGAGGTAGTACAAAGCCATCATGGCTAGTGACCATTGATAGCCTCGTCCTCCATGATTTCCTCGAGAGCTATTTGAGTTGGTGGCCATTTTGTGGTATAGAATTCCAAAGTTCAGCTGTGTACTTTGTGAAGAAGTGCTTCCTTTTCTTTGTTGCGAACCTTCCACACTACTGTGTTTTTCATGATTGAGGTATACATTTTGGCTGAAAAGCAGATTAGAAACTATTAAATGTCTAAATAGAATTTTCATCAAGGTACTCAAGAAATAATGGAGGATGCAGAAGAAAATGGCACCTGCCAAAGGAGCTTTTCTGTATTTTTAACCTCTTTTTTCTCTCTACCTAGGCCAATGCAGAGGGGCTGGCAGTGAGTCACGGTTGGGAGAGAGTGGATGAAAGAATAAGGGAGCACTGAGAGTGTGTAAAATAATAATATGAACATTTCTACAATAAATTGCACTTAATTTATGGCTCTGGAGCATTAAAATTTATAGCTATATACTCAAGCCATACTACCTTTTCAAAACTCCAGTTTAATATGTATCAAAGGTGTCCATTTTACTGCTCTAGTGCCTTATGTTTTTATATTTCCAGGTGCAGCTTGATTTGAGATCTCTCCCCCGCCCCCTTCAATTTTCACTTTAATATTTAGGGACCAGTCCAAATGTTAGATGTATACTCCAGCATGTGAACCATGCTGCAAATTATTTGTGTTTTTTTGATGCTCTGAACTGTAAGGGGTACAACCTTAACTGGTGTTGCTGACTGTGGATGGAATTGCCAAAAATTGGGTTGATGTGCACACCACATAACTGAAGCTAATGCTTCTGCCTAATTTGTCGCAATTGCCCAATCCCATGCAGCTCAGGCTCCCTGGAGAGACTTTCTATGGGCACTGGGAGCAGAAGTGGAGAGGAGAGCAGAACCTCTGTTGCATGAACAGCCTTCTACTCATGGCACTTTAAAGGTAAAGGAACACCTGACCGTTAGGTCCAGTCGTGGACGACTCTGGGGTTGCGCTCATCTCGCTTTACTGGCCGTGGGAGCCGGCGTACAGCTTCTGGGTCATGTGGCCAGCATGACTAAGCCGCTTCTGGCAAACCAGAGCAGTGCATGGAAACGCCGTTTACCTTCCCGCCAGAGTAGTACCTATTTATCTACTTGCACTTTGACGTGCTTTTGAACTGCTAGGTTGGCAGGAGCAGGGACAGAGCAACGGGAGCTCACCCTGTTGCGGGGATTCGAACCGCCGACCTTCTGATTGGCAAGCCCTAGGCTCAGTGGTTTAGACCACAGCGCCACCCGCACTTTAGATCCAGCTAATTGAATAAAAAGCATACATAATGAAACCACTGCCCATTTTCTCCTATGGTATCTCAGTCAAGACTGTTTGGGGAAAGAAATCTACATAAAACTGAGGTTGGCTTTTATCATATTTTAAGAGTTTGATGGCAAGAGTTTACATCATTCTGTCATGTGGTTCTGTTCTGATTTTGTGCTCAACTTAGAACATGGTTCTGTAAGGCAGTATTGATTGTAGTGCAGTAATGAAAATTAGTCAGTTTTGGACCTTGTGTGGTTTCTTTGCAAATTACATTTTCTTTCCCCATTGCAGCAGTAATATTTATAACTGTTATTTATTCACCAATCTTGGTATTACATTAATTACATAGGTTTGGACAAAAGAGAGGCTCCCAGTTCTCTCCCCGTTATAGTTGCTTACAGTTCTTAGAATTCTCTTATTTAAAAATGAAATTATATATATTATTTCTGTCTGCATAAAGCTGTTGCTTGCTTTACATGGTCTATGGCAAATTGTCCAAAATCTCTATCACTCACAGCATGCGTAACTGCCCAGCACAATTACTATGGGGAAAAATCCCTCTGGGCATATTATCTTTGTCATTCCGTCAGCAAATTATTCCTTTAATGATGCCATGTTCCACAGCTGCCTCCTAATTGCAGACAAGCCATATAAAAAGACAATAAAGAGGTCAAGCTGCTCTGATCTTAGACTTTAATCTTCGACCACATAAAGAGATTATCAACAAATATTCTGAACAAATGTGGATCATGAGGGGGTGAAATGCTGGAAATTACCAGAATACAAAGAGCTAAAGCTCTCGTGCAAGTCAAATAATATAATTTCCATTTTCAATTTGCAAGAAAATTGTATCACAGTGGAACGAAAGCACGCTAAAAGTATATCTGCCAGTTTCTAAACCATACCATTCTTTGGAGGAAATGTATATACAGAAAAATAGCAATACCCACAACAACAGCACTTCAATCTCATTACAAATGAGCAGAAAAAGGCTTACTTAAATGTAACATTAAGCATGTAAACTGAAGGTCAAGCTAGACATTAGGCTAATTGCATGGGTAGCAACCCTATCTGGGTGTGTGTTGTTGGGTTGTGTTTTTTTTAAAGAAATGCTAGGCATGGAGGGCAATTTGCAATTGAGCTTTTCCCCAATCCGAGAGAAAGAGAGCTTTTTTTCTGGGGGGCTGTAGGGGTACGCATACCCCTAAACATTTTGTGAATCTTTGTACTTTTGTCCATTTACTGTATTTTTTCCCTGATTTGAACTATAAAATGGTGATTTTCTTGAGTCAAAATGAGAGTACCCCTAAAAATATTTTTTTTTGGGGGGGGGAAGCACTCTGTGTGTGTGTGTGTGTGTGTGTGTGTGTGTGTGCGCGTCTGTCTGTCTGTCTTTGTCTGTCTGTCTCTATCTATCTATCTATCTATCTATCTATCTATCTATCTGGTACTTCTGCAAAGGTTGAGGTTTCCAAAGTCACCTGACAGGACCATATCTCCATGGCAGAGCATGTACTTTTCATGCAGAAGACCTCAGATTCAATCCGTAGCATCTCCATTTGGGGCTGGGGAAAGACCCCTGTCAGAAACTCTGGAGTGCCAGTTCCAGTCATTGCAGACTAGGCGTTGCCAACCTTTAGGATCCTATGGGTATATTTGCAAATAAAGTGAAACTGTCCTGGACACCACACGCATAGTGTAATCATGCACAAACTGCTATTATCATGACTACAAGATAATGCTTGTTCAAAGTGAAACTTCAGCAGGCAGGAGGGGACTCTGAGGGAACCAGGGAAGGCCTTTGCGGGCACATGTGTATCCACAGGTACCACATTGTAACCTGTGGACTACATAACATATAGGGAGCAAGTCTAGACACTCAGCACCACCAGGGATTGCATTATCAGTCAATCCCCAGACCCTTCAAGATAAGGAATCTCTTGACATTTCTGCACATCCTCACAGAAAAATCGTATCTCCCGTGAGAATCCAGGCCTGGCTTTTATCTCAAAGGACTGATTCCCTTGCAAAGAAACTGGATTTACTTAGGGAAACAACATCATGAGGCTGGGAGAATGCAACAATAACATCTACATGGCCAGAAAACATGCTGGGTTGTTCAGATGGCTCCAAACGCTTCAGAGCACTTTTGCCCCTTGCACTGTAAATTCCCTGAAGTGCACTAATTTCTATGGAGAAATAGTAACTACTATTTTGGTAACATAACTGGTATTCGTTTATGAGCACACAAGACATAAAAGTGAAGCCCTGTATATCAATGGCATTGAACAAAGCTGCTTTTCATGAGATTTGTGTTGTGTTTTCCTTACCCCATTCCTTTTCCCATCCAGTGTTATTTTCCAAGAATTGAAATGGGGTGTGTGTGTGTGTGTGAATGTTTAAATTTTCAGAGGGCTGGTGTGTGAGTCCCTTCATCTTTAGCAAATGTAGACTCGGGCTTTATTGTTAAAAAATGAGAAATGTTTCAAAGTCCCGACTATTTCATTCAGACTAACAAGTTTTAGGTAGTTTGATTTACATCCTCCTTGTTTCAATTTTGCTTTGTTATTAAATTTCTCAAATGTCTCAGTAGCTTCTTGTGGGTCTACTAAATGGAAGAAAGGAGAAATCATGAAGTGTATACAAGGGTAACCAGGATAAGGTAAAGGGAGGTGGCAAAGCTCAGAATGATTTTAGGCTTCCAAGAGGGGTGAAAAACAATAAAAAGGTGTATTTGGCTATGTTTGAAGCAAGAGGAAGAGCAAGCAAGTAGCAGGCATTCTGTGTGGAGAAGATGGAGAAGTGCTGTTGGGGGAGAGCAGTGGCAATCTTTGGGCTCTCAAATTGTAGTGGTGCCCCCTGCCAATGGATTCAAGTTACAAGAAAGGAGATTCCGATGAAACTTCAGGAAGAACTTTCTGACTGTAAGAGCTGTTTGACAGTGGAAAGGTCTCCCTTGGTGGACTCTCCCTTGGTGGACTCTCCTTTCTTGGAGGTTTTTAAGCAGAGGTTGGAGGGCCCATCTGTCATGTATGCTTAATTGAGATTCTTGTATCATGGGGGGGTTGAGCTAGGTGATAATCAGGACCCTTCTAATTCTACAATTCTCTGTTTCTATACTAGTTTGGTCCGTCAACTGATACCATTTTAGTTAAATCACACGATCGCACAGAAGGTGACTTTTTACAGAAAATAAACTCTATCTAGTCATAGAAAAAGTACACCAAGCCTTGGACATGGTGTGCAACAGGAGGGGAAAAGGAAGTGGAAGTCGCATTTTGCAAGCAGAAGTTCGTTACACTTGAACAATGTACAGTGATGAATCCAACGCATTGTATTTTACTGTTCTGATACTGTACGGTGCTACTTATGACTGATACGGCCACTGACATTGTAACTTCTTGTATTGTCTTCTCACGCCTTCATCATTTATTTGTACCCCCCTTTCCCATGGTATGCCATGTTCCAAGCGGCTCCCAGGTTTACATGTGGCCATTCACCAACGATTACAAAACACAATAGGATTAAAATTGTCATATAAACCATAGGCTACTGGAAAATATCATATTACTGAATGTTTATTAACAAAATAATAATAAACCACGGTGATCTCTGTGAATCGAATGGAACAGTGTGCTATGATTTCCCACAAAGGCCTCATTTGCTTCCTTATGGAAGCTGATGGAGGAGGCAGAAATGGGGGAAAACCTATTTGCTGACTTGATGCAAAATACTCCTTTGCGCTCTAGATGGGTTTTTAGTCTTGCAAGAATGCAATTCCGTCAATATTATAGCGAGTAACATTAGAAAGTCAAAGGAGAGCAATAACTTTATCTTCTGGAATTTTAATATCATTTAGATTCGGTACAATCCCCACGCCGTCAATATTAAAAGCAGAAGGATTCATTCCCCTTTTCCCACGTGCCCACTTGAGGCTGCCTGGGTGGCATTAATAAAACATGCAGGAGGAATAAAAATAATCTGTGAGCCTATGGATCTTGCCTATGTCTAAGTGAAGAGTTACTGCCAGTTCTGAAGGAGAGGGATACTAATATTTACAGTTTAACATTTCCTTCTGACTTGTGAAGGACCTGAGTGTTTCTTTCTTCAGTAGCTAATTTGTCTCAAGATGCACAAAGGGGTGGCGAAAGGTGTAAGATTTTATCACCCGTGTGCCAATGCCAAGTAGTTCAACAGATGTATCAACACTTCAGAAAGAAAGGTGATTGATGGCCTCCAAAAAGCTGACGACGGTGTTAGGCAACAATGATTTTTTTCGTCCCCTTGGTATTCCCTTCCCCTCATTTTTCCTGAACTTTAACTCTCTCTCTCTTTTCATTGACTGCTTGTTGATAATTTGGACTGGAATATTTTGTCTACAAAGTTTTTGAAAAAGAAAACATATTGGGGTGTGTGCATGTATTGGGAAATTTTTGCAAATGTGGATGGCGCATTCTGGGTTTTCTTTGGACAATTTCCCAGGCAGAGCTAGAAAATGATGTTTTTTAGCTTGAATTTAAATAAATTCAGCTTGGGTAGCACAGTGCGTTCTTGAATATTCAGCCCAGCATGCTGTGATCACTGGTAGCCATTGGGACTGGTGGGCAGAAGGCAAAGTGGCCAACAGTATGTAGAACTAGAGTCACTGATGGGCATAGCTAACTAATCCTAGTTTTGTTTACATCCTCCTCACTGTTGCATTATACAAGGGGCAACACTGAGAATAAGGAAGAGGCAGCTGGTAGCCACTGTCACCCCTTGGACAGGGTATCAGTAAGAAGGCAGGTAGATGGTAATGGCTGAGACAGACTGATGTTGGTTGGGCAGTGCCTCTGTTGCCCTAATTTCCCAGCCTCCACTGCCTGTGTAGCACAGCAGCAAAAAGCACTGGAGAGGAGCAAATGGGCTGTGAGCTTCTCCACAGAAGCCTGCAGGTTCATGTAGACTCACTAAGCCATAGCTTGGCTTCCTGTATCTTGCAAACTGGCCCACTGTGAAAAATCTATCTCTCTTCAGTTGTTATCCTTAGCATAATGGTGCCATGGCTGCGCCTGCTGTGTATTCTACTGACCCACATACTGTCCACATATTCGGGGCAAAAACTGTAAGAGAAAGCCTATGCAGTAGTACCTACTTAGGCTTTTACACTTCCAGCAGCTGAGGTTGCATGATTTTTGGTCAACCATAGGTGGAGCTAAATACCGGAAGAAAACTGTAAGTCAGAAATTAGATCGTTTTAACAAAATAAAAAAAATCTCCATGGACAATCGCATTGTAAAATTTCCTGCTCTCTGGTGCCATCTGATGTTGTATGTTTATGTTGCATTCAAATAGCTGTATCTTTACTAATGTAGCTGAATCCATAGTTAGAACTTGGAATTACTTCACGTATTCATTGACTGGAACCAGCTAATGCAAGGTTGACAATTGAAAGGCATAGGTGGGAACGGTTTAGAAACACTCACAATACTGGGTCTCACAGGGCCTGGCCTTATTTGCCTTGTCTAAGTAACAATGTGCATTCGAATAAGGTTTAAAAGTGGCTGGATTAGTTACCTTCTAAATGCTGTTATTATACAGATGTCTTAGCATAGACTGCCTTCTCCCACTGACACTCATGTTAGATATGAATCAAGCTACAGTCTTCTCTATGAAAACTACTTCCACCCCGTCACTCTAGAAACAGACATTTTATTTCATAGCATGTTCACAAGACCTTGCTGTGGAAAAGGCTGCTTGCTTTCCAAGGAATGTATTTTCCGTGATGTACTCCATTTTCATATATGTCTTCTGGGCATCTTTCTCACACAGAAATAGACGAAGTATCACTGGAGAGATGTTAATGAAGAACCATTGGTGGTGTCACTGTTAAGCTCCCAATGGTTACAAGAAAAATTGAGAGAAGCCGATGAAGACTCTTTTGACAAACCCAGTGTCAACTATTCCTCCCAAGAAGTGTTTGAAGGCTGGACCAAATAGGAAAGTGCAACGTATTGGGAGTGGTGTACAGATACAAACCCTTGCCTTTATGAACATATCTGGTTCTTAGATAATGCCTCTTTGTAATTACTCCTGATAATTCCTTTGTGGATAACTGTTTGAAAGTTGCATTTCTTTAAAACGTGAGAAAATATTGGAACCTGAGCAATTGAATTGTCAGCATTAATAGCAGTTAATGTTGTTCTCCCCTTTTTTCCACAGAAAGGAATCATTTGTTTTGAACTTTTAAAACTAATGACCAGTCTTGAATCTGTGTTGTATATGCACCACTCACCCATGATTTATGTAGGTTAGAGCCTTATATTAAGTCATGGTTGAAAAGAGCTCCAAGGGTGGCTGACCAAATGGCTTTTCTTTGATTATTACTGATCCTAAGCCAATAAAATGTATTTAATACAACCAATGAATGTGTTTAGATACAAAGGGGCTTTGTAATTGTTGGAGAATGCAATTTATAATTGAAAACTGTTGGTCTGTATATAGTTAGAGATGCTTAATTGGTATCCTTTAAAGGGGAAAGGAGGGAGAAAAAAAAGAGAAACATTTTCATATGCTTTCTGAGACTCCACCAAGCTATTACTTGAAGTACTTTTAAGTGCACTACACTAAGGGGCTCTTCAGCACAGACTGTTGCAATTATTTTTTATTTCTTTCCAATTTTCACATAAGATGGAGTTCTTCCCCCGTTAAATGGCCTAGAGAAAGTTTTGTTCATCTTTTTAGGTTCAGTTTAGCTCTCCCATAAGGGCTGACTGAAAAATACATGTAGTAGTTTATTGGTGAGGTGATTTTAAGGTTCCCCAAGAATGGTGCACAGGGAATGGGGCACAGGATACATTTACACATCAAACCACAGTTGCCCTGCCTCAGGATATGTAAAATTTCCAAGTTTTACTAAAAATCCGTCATGGAGATTAGACTCTTCCAATGATAGAAACAACAAAAGGGTCCTGTGGGGTTTTAAAGACTGAGGCTGAAATATTAAGCATACTTTCCTGACAGTAAGCACCATTGAACACAGATTCAGTTACCTCTGAGTAAGCATGTGCAACCAATAATTCTACACATGCTCAGTAAGAGAGTTAAAGGAGGGAGTGGCTACCATTTCAGGCAGTTAGCTATAGCACCTCAGTGCAGTTAGCATGATGTCTGGCGGTCATATCTCTGTAAGGCCCTGAACCCTTACAAGATGTTAGTAGAGAAGTTTTTTTTTAAAAAAAGAAAATGAAATGAGTTATGACGTTCTCCAAAACCATAAGTTCCTTATCTGCTTATGCTCTTTTAGGTTATAAAGAGCCTGTAAATTTCATTTTCCTGAGTTAGTGGCACTGGTAGCCATTTTGAGAAGACTGCTGGGGAGTCAAAGCGAATGAACTAATACAATGCTAGTTATGTGCCAGGAGCCAAGACCAAAGGCTTATCCACACTTACATTTCTGCCACTCTTTTTATGCATGGTCCATACTTTAAAGCTCCCCCTTTTTTTGTTCCAGAACTTTCCTGTGAAAACCTGCTTTTTAAGGCTCAATGATTGCAAATTGCTTAAAACTCAAAATGACGTTTGCTCTGAGTGCAAAAGAGCAGGTTATCGAGGGGGAAAGCTCCAGGGCAAACAAAACAGCATGCAACGTGCTTAGCTTCAAGAAGAGCAAGTGATAGTGACCAATTTCAGTGGTGACAGCCTAAGAGACAGAACTTTGGGAGGAAGGGTGTTTTACTGTTTTGTGTCATTTTTGTAAAATCTTCATATATTTATGTACACATGAAGACTGGTATCATTTAATGACTGGTGTTATTTATATCCAGTCCTTTTTTTTCTCTCCTAAAAAAATGTTTAGGGGTACTCTCATTTTCCTACTCACATTGAAATACTGCCCCTCAGTGAGGCCAAACTTAGATTCACAAAATGTTTAGGGGTATGCATACCCCTGCGCCCCCCCAGAAAGAAAGCACTGTTGTATCCTTTACTTTTGCACAAGTCCTTTGCTATGAGCCTTTCCCCAAGACACCCTGAATAAAGAACTCTGAATACTTATAAAATAAGAAAATAAGAAAAAGCTACATATATATATGATTGTTGATATGTGAAATATATGTTGTTGAATATATGCTACAAATATAGTTGGTTCATACTGGTGGATCCAGGACACAGTGGACTAAGAGGGGAGTCTCAGAAGAAGTAGGGGTCAAACCTATTGCTTATTTTATCAATATTAAAATACCAAAGAATATTTAATCTGGACTCACAGTTGTGCTTCCAGATTCTCCACACTATCAATGGCCAGCAATGGGGAAGCCATATTGTCTGAATATTCTTGGGGAGAGGAATTGGATGGCAGTTGGAAAAAATAAATTTTCAGAAAATGTATCAGAAAATTCATTTCTGGGAAATTTCAGCTTACCTTTAATCTCACAACCAGTTTTCAAGGACATTTTAACACACACATACCACATGGTCCTTCAAGAAATTTAGGGCAGGGCATATGGTTCTCCCTTACCTATCATCACAAAAATCACAAGGAAGCTATTAGGCTGAGAAATACTGACTGAGCCAAGGTCACACTGAGCTTCATGGCTCACTAGTGATTTGAACCCAGATCCCCCAGTTCTGGTCCAGGATTCTAAGAGGGAAACCTGTGACCCTTCAGAAGTTGCTGGCCTTCAACCCCATCACTGTGCTTTTCTTCTAGGTGCTGGTACTGTGTACCCTTCAGTACCACCAGAAAGAATCTCACAGCCATCATTTCATTTTATCTGTGAAATTTCGAATCTGCAGTTCACCATCTGATGCCAGACAGGGAATTTAGCATCTTTTTAAAGAGAAAATAACAAAACCATAAGTACATGTTACAAAATTAGAAGTCAGTAAAATAAGCATCCTCAACACTGCTACTATTCATCCCTTCACATTGCTACTATTCATATGCAACAGAAAACTGAGGTTTCCTTCATACTTCCAAGAGATTGCAATACTATATTTTATACCGTTTGGTATTTCTACCTGTATGGCAGCACAAGCAAAGCAGCTTCAGTCCAAGAAGTCTCAGGTGAATATTAAACTTTAAGGGAAGGTGAGGGCTGATGGGAATTGTAGCTGTTCTAACTCTGTTAAATGTGCTGCCCTTCTTTCCCCTCTAGTAAGAACATCCCTCCTTCACTGGGGTCTGGCAACTACAGAAAGGAAAAAGTACTTGTTCATCAGCTGTGTTCATCTGGGAAGCCATGTAGCTGATGTGACAGATGGCCTGAGCTACATATGTGTAACAATAACAACATTTTTATAGCTTCTTTTGAATTCCCAGAGTGATTCATTGTTGGACTTGGCCTGTGAAGGCCTGAGGTCAAATCTCTTTAGCCACAGAGTTCCCTGGACCATCTCTGGCCAGCCTTGAACTCTCAGCAGTTGTAAAGCAGTTGCCGTGATGACGTGGGGAAATTCGGCTGTGCTGCAAGGATCTCGGAGAATATATAGAACAGAAAAATAGTTAATGAAAGCAATTATAATATACAGTTATGCAGCTAATAAGGATGAACATCAGTTTAAAACATGATGGTAATAGATGCAAAAGGGTTTTATATAAAATTGAGTTGTTAAAATGAACTCATTTTTTTCCACAGTATTTTATAAATGGTGTTTCACTATACCTGGAATTTCAATTTGCACATTATAAAGCACTGAAACAATTTGGTACTTCTCGTCTACCTTAGTATAATAGTCTATAAATTGAGTGTCACAATAAATAGAGGAGTCTATAAATGGGGTGCTAATTACGTAGCCAGATTGAATCAAGTGGGACAAGCTTCCTGTGGAATGTTAAGGTTTTGTTTTAATTGATGACTCGAATGTGTAGTCAAGAGTGGGGGTGGGGGTAATGGCCATTCATAGTTAAAAGTATGGATTTAATCACAGTATGGTAGACATTGCAATCTGCCACTCAAATATTTTTAAAGCATATAATACAAGTCAACTGTTACATGGAGTATTAAAAGCCAATCACCTTGCACATTTTTAAAAAAGTGATTGCAGCTAATAATTGGGCTTCAATATAGAGAGTATTCCATTTGTCTGACCTTGTTTTCATTTCAGTAATCATCTCAAGGTGCCTGCAATGAGAAATTTAAAATCCGAATAAAATGGGGAGAACCTTAAGTACAAAGATAACACAATATATTTATGTAATAGAAGATTGCAAAATTTAACATCTCTGTATGATAATGCTGTGAGGGAGGTGAAAACCCATTGATCTGTGGGTAAACTTTCTCTCCAAACCTGAACAACTCAGTGGCTGACATTTACAGCAATATTTCGAAGTCGAATCTCCCAGAGGGAAATGCATAAACCAACAATTTTACTTTATTTTACAAACAAACAGCCCTCATCCAAAGATCACAGGGCAGTTAACAAGATAAAGACACAAAAATGCATAAGATATAGTAATAAGAATAAACAATACCACCCCCACATTAGAAGGTAAGGAAGTCGCTGGATGTAAAGAGTAGCCTAGCCCTCCTTTTAATAAAAGCCTTCAGTCTGCTCTGCTCTCAGGTCTTATTCCACAATGCAGCCTCTGATTGGCTTCCCAGATGGAAGACCACCTCTCCTTTCAATCAGCCAGCCAGGATCCCTCCAGCCATCACCATGACCCTGTTGGAAAATGGTCATGCTCCCTTCCTCCTCCTGTCCATGTGGGGCCACAAATCCTTTATTCACACGAGCTGTTAGGCTCTCAAAATAATGACACAAAATACAAAATTCAAGAAAGGTAATATTTCAAAGTTATTCTCCGAGCACAAATGTATTAGTTTCTGGTAAATCTAAGGTTTTGATTTTAGCTGCCAGTAATGTAGCACAAGAATAGCAATCTATTCTTATATCACCACAATCTTTGTCCTTGTCTTCATAAACAAAAATTTTAAAGAGCTGAACAAGAACAACACAGTATAATGCTTTCCAGTATGAGGAACTTCAGTACCTAGCAATTTTTGCTCTAGGATAAAATCACTTTTGGTTGTACATTTATTCTTTTATTTGCTAAACTTATTTCCTAGTCAGAAAACTGTAATACAAGGTGAGTTTGATTGCAATCATTTGTTTCCATCATAAGGTTGCAGTTTTATGAACCCTTGAATCCTACTTATTTTCAGTGCCTGGAACAAAGAAGTATATCTGACTATGAAATATTATTACAGAGGATTTATTTTTAATGCAATGCATGTTGCAATTGATTCTTAATGCCAAGTTATTAAGAAGACTATAGTTTCTATGGTATAACAGCCAAGATATATATTTTAACTTCTACTTTAATTTCTCATGCCATCTAGACAATGCATTTTTCAAAGAGTTTTCAGTAGAAATATTACGTTTTGAGACATATTATCTTTCATTGGTTTTGTAGATAAGCGGTGATAATCTTGTGACATTCTGAAACTGAATAGCAGAAATTGAAAAGCCAAGTGGGCAAGTAAATAGGAAAGTTGCTTAAAACATACTTTTTGAATGCTAAATTATGTTAAAACTAACTTTCCATAGACTACTTCCATCTGTTCCATGGAACTTTGATAGCTTATATATCATTATTTGGGAACCACTGGAATATAGTATTAAGCTTTGAAATTTGTTCCCATGCATGGTATTCATTACACCCCAATGGTAATTTCCACACATAAATCGTGGCTTTTAAGGTCATAAGGAGAGAGGGGTCATCATGGGAGAAAATGCAACCTGACTGCTCCCCCCCCCCCCCGACAATGCCCGACAAGGTTGGTGTTAAAACACACACACTTTACTCCTTGTGACTTCTCATATTTTCAAGAAAAAGTAGTGATTTTTACATGCTTGCAACACATGTGGGTTTTATACATCACAAATGTGCTTAAATATAAAATGAAACAATGAAGAAGTGGCTTATGCTATAGTACATTTCATGTTGTTTATGTTCTGATCACAATGTCATTATTTCTTTCATTTCCGTATGATCCCTGAAGAATAAATCTTCATCTTACTCAGAAAATGGCAAGGTGCAGAAATCAATACACCTGTCACGCATTCAAAAACCGTCAAGCTCTTTGTGTGCTGAAATATTTTATTTTCTTTCATGCTAAACAGGCCTAACACTGTTCACTGTTCCTCACCTGTTTCATCCAAGTAGCTGAGAAGAGGTTAAAGAAATAGATTTATTAAGCAGGGTTTCTCCCCCACCCCCCAAGTTAACCAAAGCAAAATCTAACTATAATACAAAGTTTACAACTAAGGCATGAAAAGCCAGTATAGCAAAAGGGGGGAAAGGTAGACCTACTGAAGGAGGAGTTGCAACAAAAATAACATTACATGTTTTGAGGCATAAAAGGTGTGAAGTAATACTGTGCAAACCATGAGCTGCTTGAAGTATGAAATCTGTTCATCAAAAGCACAGATGCCCATGGGAAGGCTGTGTGACTGTGACGGGCCCTATTATTAGGGGCAGTGAGGCAGCCACCTCAGGCAGCTAATTTTGGGTGTTCACTGGAAAAGTAATTCACTGCTTTTTTCTTAATACAGTTCTTGGTGGTGGCATGAGTGGTAATGTTTCCACAGCTCCAGAATCTTTTCCACCTAGTTTAAGGTTGACATGATTGTGCTAGGACTGGTCTCTGTGCCACAGGCATCTGTATACTGGTTTTGCAACTCCCTCCCTAACAGAGGAGCATAGAGTGGGGCTGGAGCAAAAGGATAGGATGTGGGGAGGTGAAGGCTCTGGAGAGGACAAAGAGAAGCCACAGGAGATAAGAGCAGAGGAGAGCTTAGGGGTTTCTGACTCTGCAGACTGACCTTCAGAGAAGCTGTGACAACCAGACAAATGGAACCCAGTTATGGTTGCTGAGTCTTCATACTGTTGTGAATTTGAGAGGGAGAGTAGGCTGTATGCCTGAGTCTCTTCGAATTCCTGCATAAAACAAGGATTTGATTGCTGGAATAGCCAGGTAATGGCCTAAGTAGGGATCCTTAAAGTAACAAAGGAAATGGCTCTGGTGCCAGAGGGCAAATAGGTGGGCCCCCATCCCTCAACTATCTGTTGTTGTTGTTGTTGTTGTTGTTGTTTAGTCGTTTAGTCGTGTCCGACTCTTCGTGACCCCATGGACCAGAGCACGCCAGGCACTTCTGTCCTCCACTGCCTCCCGCAGTTTGATCAAATTCATGCTGGTAGCTTCAAGAACACCATCCAACCATCTCATCCTCTGTCGTCCCCTTCTCCTCATGCCCTCCATCTTTCCCAACATCAGGGTCTTTTCCAGGGAGTCTTCTCTTCTCATGAGGTGGCCAAAGTATTGGAGCCTCAGCTTCACGATCTGTCCTTCCAGTGAGCACCCAGGGCTGATTTCCTTCAGAATGGATAGGTTTGATCTTCTTGCAGTCCATGGGACTCTCAAGAGTCTCCTCCAGCACCATAATTCAAAAGCATCAATTCTTCGGTAGAAAGAAAAAAGCCAGAGTTGTGTGTGAAAGCAAGAAGCAAGCTAGGCAGCTGAGAGGCAGAGCCATTCTTGATTTCTGGTGGGATCCAAGGCTGTGGCTATGGGAGAAGCAAGGCCTTATTGTTATCTTAATGCTTTGAGTCCCTCTGTCAGGTTGTATGTGTTAATGAACCACATACCATAAAAACACTACAGTCTCCGCCGTGTCCCTCATTCCAAAGAAACTGAACTCTGGGCAAATGCCTGGGACCTCTGGAATCTTTCACTGCTCAGAGATTAGGGTGGCATGCTACAATACTTTACCATCAGGAGAGTTGAGACGTCTCAGAGGGCCTGCTGGCAAAAGGTGAAGGGTTGGGGTTGTACTGGCCCTCATCTAGCCTCTTCTCGTGTATCAGTAATAACCAAAATCCTCAAATAATGTGAATGTCTTGTTTCAATAGTCTCTGCTCCTATGTACATCTCTTTGTTACATCTGACATACAGAATATTTGTAAGTGGTTCTCTCAAATAGAGTAATTACATGGTTTTCTTTGGTTGCCCAAATACTTTATTTGTATTAGTTGTGTGGGTAAGACAATACAGTACATAAGAGGATTGATGGCCTAGAAGCCGCCATACAGTGTCCATACCCATACACCGTGCCTGGTTTTATCAAGTAAATCTGTTTTCTGATGAAACTCCTGCTTGATTCTACATCTGGCAATCACTTTAATTTTTGTATAATGACAAATACCAGGCCTCACCCATGTTGATTATCTGGATAACCTACCAGCAGCTAAGAAAAAAAGGTGTTTAATTCATGAAATATGTAAACAGGACCTTGACTTTTATTTAAACCATATGGATACCCGTCATATTAAGCCTTTCAGTGGTGGAGAAAACTAATTGTACCTGATTTGTGTTAACAACACGAAATATAAACTGTGTCTGTAAAACAGGTGGAGACGCCTTCTCCACATATGTTCATCTTAAAGCCCAGAAAAACACATGGAACAGAATCATAGATCTCTGTTACGAAATGAAAGAAACAAAGGATAAAAAGTCCCCAGAGCCAGATCAGAAATGAAAGTAAAAGTTCTGATTTGATTATTGTTTTACATGTCTCCTTTTCTTCCAGCCACCTCTTTGAAGCTGGCAATAACTTTTCACGCTGGGCAGGTGACAGCAGTTGGTAGTTTCTCTTCTGTTTCTGCGGTAGACTTTCATTCCTTGCAGTGCCCTGCGGTGAAATACACCAGTGGGATGGTTTCCAGGGAATAAATTCACAGATATGAGAAAAGGCTTTCCTCATCAGGTGTGAACATCTGCAATCATTATTCCAAGCAGCCAGAATGTAAACACACATCAGTAGACTTAAGTACTTTTTAATGAGGACAGTAAGGCTAATTGAGATTTTGGAGAAGCCATGTGGATCAGGGATGATCCACATGGCGCTACGCAATGGTTTATTGTAATTGGTTTTCATATGTGATTGTTTTGGATTTGATTGCTGCAATCTGCACTGGGGTCTATGGACAAAGGGCAAGATATATATATATATATATATATATATATATATATATATATATGGTTTTGGTGTCTTCGGGTGTCTTCCCGTGTAAAAGTTGGGGTGTCTAGGCGACGTTTCGACGAGGTCTCACTCGTCATCTTCAGGCTGGTGCTTTCGGCTTCTTGTTACTGGAACAGAGCAGGATCTCAGTGTTTGAGTTCCTATAAATACTGTTGAGGAGGTGTGGTGTATAGCCTCCAATGTTCTGGGCAGAGAGGAAGTTCCCAGGCTAGTGTGCCTTTTCTTCTTTTGTTCCTTAATTGCTTGAGGGATATCTTGAGTGATTTCTTGAGTGATATCCTGAGTACCACTTAGGTGGGTCATTAGGTGTGGATTAGTTGCTAAAGCCTTTGTGTCTTGACCTCTTGAACTTTGTGAAGAGTTTTTCTGGGAAGATGGCTGTACTGCACTTAGTTGTGCAGATATCCCTCAAGCAATTAAGGAACAAAAGATATCCCTCAAGCAATTAAGGAACAAAAGAAGAAAAGGCACACTAGCCTGGGAACTTCCTCTCTGCCCAGAACATTGGAGGCTAAGACACCCGAAGACACCAAAACCTGCATTCCTGTACCCGTGAAAATCTACGAAAGCAAATATCTCACCTCTACGGGGAGGAAACCTTCCAGCTGACAAGAACCTACGAGAAACTAGAAATCCGAAGAGCCACCATCTTATGTGATCTCTTGTTCCTACGCAACTGCCGAGACAACAACTTAATTCCCACATGCTTCCAACTTAAATTCCACTCTAAAACCCCAGCTACCGAACGGATCCTGAAACGAACTGAACTATCCCTAATCAGAAATGAACTACACAAGAAAAGATACCTACTAAACCAAACCAACAAAGATCTGCTCACTCTTCACCTCAAACTCTGTAACAAAATCCACCCTGCACTCTGGGACAAATGCAAACAACTAGCCGTCTGGAGAGCTGAAACGGAGACCTCACATAAGACAGACACACACACCAACAAACTCCACAAACTAGAGAAGCGCCAGAAGCCCAGCCACCCTCCACAACAACCCATGAAACAAACAGTACATAACATATCAGACAGGATCCTCACCTCAACTGAAACCAAAGTACTCTCCAAAGGTTTCAACTTTGCAGTCGCCCCGAGACGCATCCCCACGGAAAACATCATATGCGGAGTCGAAGCTAGCCTAACCAAAATCAACCCAGATGAAGCCAATAAAATCAGACTTGAAGTCACCAACATCCTCTGCTCCAGCAAACCACCCAGAAGCAATTTACACAAAGAAGAACAGAAAGCACTCACCAACCTGAGGAAAGACAACAACATAATCATTCTCCCAGCAGACAAAGGTAATGCCACTGTTGTGATGAACACATCGGACTACCAAGCAAAACTATCAAATCTACTCCAAGACCCTACCTACCAACCTATAAAAACAGATCCCACCACCTATCTGGAAAAAACCACCAAATCCAAAATAAAAGCCTCTCCTATCAGTGAAGAAATCCAGCTAAGAATCATCCCCAGAGAAAAATCATCCAGATGCCCCAAACTCTACGGCCTCCCCAAGATACACAAAGAAGGAACACCACTCAGACCAATAGTCAGCTCCATAGGCTCACCTCTACAAAATCTCGCTAAATTTCTCGCCAAGCAACTTCAGCCCTATGCAGAATCCATCTCTTCACACGTTCCAAACTCCTTCCAGTTCATAGAAACAATAAAGAAGCAAAACCTACATCCCAATGACCTACTTGTGAGCTTCGATGTTGTATCTCTCTTCACACAAGTGCCCATTAATGAAGCCTTGACAGCCATTCAAAACAAATACAATCCCCCCGAATACATCTTGGACCTGACCAACCACTGCCTAACCAACACGTACTTCATCCACAATGGACAAAGATACAAACAGATAGAAGGAGCACCTATGGGATCACCCCTCTCACCGGTCATCGCAAACCTGTACATGGAACACTTTGAAACCAATGCTTTAGACAAGTCAGAACACAAACCCAAACTTTGGCTCAGATATGTTGACGACACCTTTGTAATTTGGCCACACGGGAAGGAAAAACTGGACAGCTTCCTCACACATCTCAACAGCCTACACCCCAAAATACAATTCACTATGGAAATAGAAGCCAACAACCAACTTCCCTTCCTTGACGTCCTAATCTACAAAAAACCTGATGGCTCCCTAGGACACACTATCTACCGGAAAAAAACACACACCAACCGCTACTTACATGCACAATCACACCACCACCCTGCACAAATAAACTCCGTAGCCAAGACTCTCATCTCCAGAACCAAACGCCTGGCCGACAAAGACCACTTGACAACTGAGTTACAGAATCTCTCAAATGTGTTAATTGCCAATGGATACCAGCAAAACAGGGTTACGAAGCTAATCCAAAAAGAAACACCCCCCAAAAACCAAGACACAGAAGAAAACAATGGCATGGCCCTCCTTCCTTATATCAAGGGCACTACAGATAAAATTAGCAAAATCCTCCATAAACACAATATCAAAACAGCCTTTTGCGCCAACCAAAAAATAGCCAATATCCTCAGAAACCCCAAGGATAAAATCCAGTTGGAAAACCAAGGGGTCTATGAAATACCCTGCAAAGTCTGCCCAGCCACGTACATTGGACAAACAAACAGACGAATAAATGCACGTATCGCAGAACACAAGAATGCCGTCAAAAAAGAAGAAAAAACTTCCTCTCTTTTCCAACACATGAAAGAAACAGGACACGAAATTAATTTTGCAGATTCCAAATTGCTCTCTAACATGGAACATCACCACAAGAGAATAATCATGGAAGCCATCGAGATAGAGAAACACCCTCACAACATGAACAAGCGTGACGACACATCCCGCTTGCCAGACATCTGGAAATTAGCCCTCCCCACAAAAACAGACACCAAATCCAGAGGCACACAGAACGCCATCACCAATCAACCACACCAGACCCAAACCCAGACCCTCCCCACAGATAAATTACAGACACCATCCAGTAGCCAAACCATGGTGGCACCTCCGGATGCTGCACCCCCCTGCAATCCCTACACAGATCTGGCTGGCACAGGCCACAAAACCACAGCTCGCCCCTATACACGAAGCCAAGCCAGAGCACAACTAAGTGCAGTACAGCCATCTTCCCAGAAAAACTCTTCACAAAGTTCAAGAGGTCAAGACACAAAGGCTTTAGCAACTAATCCACACCTAATGACCCACCTAAGTGGTACTCAGGATATCACTCAAGAAATCACTCAAGATATCCCTCAAGCAATTAAGGAACAAAAGAAGAAAAGGCACACTAGCCTGGGAACTTCCTCTCTGCCCAGAACATTGGAGGCTATACACCACACCTCCTCAACAGTATTTATAGGAACTCAAACACTGAGATCCTGCTCTGTTCCAGTAACAAGAAGCCGAAAGCACCAGCCTGAAGATGACGAGTGAGACCTCGTCGAAACGTCGCCTAGACACCCCAACTTTTACACGGGAAGACACCCGAAGACACCAAAACCTGCATTCCTGTACCCGTGAAAATCTACGAAAGCATATATATATGCATATATATAAAGCATATATATAGAAGCCGAAAGCACCAGCCTGAAGATGACGAGTGAGACCTCGTCGAAACGTCACCTAGACACCCCAACTTTTACACGGGAAGATACCCGAGGACACCAAAACCTGCATATATATATATATATATATATATGCTTTCGTAGATTTTCACGGGTACAGGAATGCAGGTTTTGGTGTCCTCGGGTGTCTTCCCGTGTAAAAGTTGGGGTGTCTAGGCGACGTTTCGACGAGGTCTCACTCGTCATCTTCAGGCTGGTGCTTTCGGCTTCTTGTTACTGGAACAGAGCAGGATCTCAGTGTTTGAGTTCCTATAAATACTGTTGAGGGGTGTGGTGTATAGCCTCCAATGTTCTGGGCAGAGAGGAAGTTCCCAGGCTAGTGTGCCTTTTCTTCTTTTGTTCCTTAATTGCTTGAGGGATATCTTGAGTGATTTCTTGAGTGATATCCTGAGTACCACTTAGGTGGGTCATTAGGTGTGGATTAGTTGCTAAAGCCTTTGTGTCTTGACCTCTTGAACTTTGTGAAGAGTTTTTCTGAGAAGATGGCTGTACTGCATTTAGTTGTGCTCTGGCTTGGCTTCGTGTATAGGGGCGAGCTGTGGTTTTGTGGCCTGTGCCAGCCAGATCTGTGTAGGGATTGCAGGGGGGTGCAGCATCCGGAGGTGCCACCATGGTTTGGCTACTGGATGGTGTCTGTAATTTATCTGTGGAGAGGGTCTGGGTTTGGGTCTGGTGTGGTTGATTGGTGATGGCGTTCTGTGTGCCTCTGGATCTGGTGTCAGTTTTTGTGGGGAGGGCTAATTTCCAGATGTCTGGCAAGCGGGATGTGTCGTCACGCTTGTTCATGTTGTGAGGGTGTTTCTCTATCTCGATGGCTTCCATGATTATTCTCTTGTGGTGATATATATATATATATATATATATATATATATATATATGCAAACATTAATATGGCCAATTTGAAATGACCACTACTTTAAGCTGCCTCCACATGTATATTATAGTAGTAATAACAACCACCACCACCACCACCACCCACTGGCTCCTGTCTCTCTTGACTTATTAAAACGAGCAATGCGGGGTTTGACTGGTTAGGTGCAGAGCATAGTTTACTGGGTGAGAGGGTGGTCACTGGTAGCATCAATAGTGGATTTCTGCAACACACTCCATGTGGGGTTTCCTTTGCATTTGGTCCAAGAGCTAAAGTTATCTCAGGATGCTGTGGCACGATCTCTGACAGGAGTGAGTTGGAAAGAGACCACGGGGACCATCAAGTTAAACCTCCTTTAATGCAGGAATATTTTGCCAAACATGGGGCAAAACCCACAACCCTGAAGTTCAAAGTCTCATGGTGTACCAACTGAGCTATCTTGTGTGTACACAGCAGTTTAAGCTGAATTCAGTATATCCCATGACTGCAGGTTTTTCATGTTGTTCACCCATTGTCCTCAACCAAGTGACAGCCACACTTTATTTTGGATTTCCCCAATCTATGGATAATATGATAATGTTTTTATTCATACAGCACCATCATCATGCATGTTTTACAGAGGGACAGGTCCCTTCCCAGAATACAAACCAGAGTTTTTCACCAAAGGGGCAGAGGAAGGACCTTGTTGACTAGGTCCTCAGCTGCTGTGTAGAGGTGACGGACCACACAAATGGTGCCTCTGGTCCATGTCAGTGTGGCTTACAACCAGTCCCATAAACATGAGACACTTTATCAAGTGTGAACTAGTCCTAAATCTCTTGCAGAATATGGAAACATGAGGTATAAACAGACTACACATGCAGGATATTAAAATATAGCCCTGCTGCTAAAGCCTGCAATTTACGTTCGTTCCTGCGCCTAATATTGAATATACCAAGTGTTTGTAAATGCATTTTGTTAGTTTTGTTTAGGAAAGTTCCATTTCCCAAGAAACACGACAACATTATTAAATGTTTAAGAGGTTTACTAGTGTTTCCATTGTCTCTCCTTGAAGTCTACAAGCTTATCTAATGTGTTAATTATTCAGAGTCGGGTCCTCTTGCAAAACTACTGTTGCCCTCCCTTTTATTACTTTTGA